>NW_026652281.1:82768261-82873056 GCF_009828535.3 Hylobates moloch
CCTTCAAATCCTTTTGGCAGTATTTTAGATTTAGAAGGTCAAAAACTTAATAATTGAGCAAAACCAAAATCTTTTCTTTGCTTTTTGTTAGTAATCTAGCCATTTTAAAAAACATGGCAATTATGTCAAGCCATTCAAAGATGTGAATTTGATTAATTTTTAAAACATCTTTAATTTGTATACAATTATAAATTACAAACATGTTTACAGTTTTTCTTATTTTTTCAAAAAATTTATTTTTAATCAACTTACTCCCTTTTATTTATTTACCATCAGTTTGCTCTGACAGAAGGAATTACAAACTGTTGTTTTGCTTAATCCTTTTAACCACCATGTCAGGCAAACAGGTTGGAGGATATTAGCTCCCATTTTATAGACAAGAGTGGAAACAAAGTACTCATATTTAGTGTAACACAGAGCTGGGATATAAGCCTTGGGCTTCCATGGTCACAACCGCTTCTTCCATAAGTTTGTAATACATCATTTTAAAGTAACCTGATTTCACAATGTTTTACAGTATAAGAGTAACATCTATAGCATCTCTTCTTGGCAGGTTACCTCTGGAGAGAACCAATCTAATTACCTCATGAGTGGGCATATTTTAAGGCAGTTACACCTCTAACTTGATTTCCCAGCTGTGCTTGAGGGTCCCAGGAGCCAAAATTGCAGCCAAACCGATCTGAAAGGAGCAGAGAATAGAATGGTCAAGCATGTTTCCAAGTTTAACCTAGGCCTGGCACATCCTCACCAACTGCTCAGATGGCAAGTCGGGGGTAACTAAGTGAAGACTGTAGCAGGAAGACCCACTTGGGGTGGACACTGAAAAAAACACAAGCAGTATCAGACCCACTATTTTCAGGATTAAAATCCCCAGCTGCCCAGTTGCTGATCTACTAGCTACTATGTCATTATCAGCAGGACAAGGGGCAATACTTCCGGAGACTAAAATATGGAAGGAAAAAATTAAGCTGCCTGCCTGTCTGGGGCCTACAAAGCCAAACAGTGCTAATTTCATTCACGCCAAACGAAGAAAATTGTTAATTCCTTCCTGATTTGCGTTTTAAGGGAGAGTGCTGATCATCAGAAAAATCAAGTAATTCTATCCTGAAGCCCAGGGGGAGAAATGGTGGGCATAGGCGGTGCAGGGAGTAACCCTATCTGCCACCATGAAGGGAAAAAGCGATCTTGGTAAGCTTTGGTCTTCCACAGGACATGGAACCAGAGTAGCAAGATCAGGGTCTGCGTGACAGATCCTGATTAAGAGTAGGACTTCCTCACATAAGGTACACAAGGGCTGGGTGCGGTTGCTCATGCCTCTAATCCCAGCACTTTGGGAGGCAGAGGTGGGTGGATCACTTGGGGTCAGGAGTTCAAGACTAGCCTGGCCAACATGGTGAAAACTCTGTCTCCATCTCTACTAAAAATACAAAAATTAGCCAGTCATGATGGTGCATGCCTGTAATCCCAGCTACTTGGGAGGCTAAGGCAGGAGAATCACTTGAACCCAGAAGATGGAGGCTGCAGTGAGCTTAGATCATGCCATTGCACTCCAGCCTGGGCAACAGAGTGTCTCAAAACAAAGACAAAAACAAAAAACAAAACAAACAAAACCTTAAGGTGCACAGGTGTCTGAGAAGGGTCCAAACACCATAGAACTGCAAGCAACACTTTGAGTTTATACATGTTTTTCTGGTGAAGGATTCCCCATTCTCAAATCTTGAGGTTTTAGGAAAAAGTACTAAGCCAGTTTCAGGTTAGAATACAAAAGCCACCAGATACACTTAGAGCCACTCAAGTCTGAGAGCTCTCAAAGCCATCACTGAAAAGTTGGAACATAGACTCACAGCAGAGACAAGAGAATATTTATTTTTGTGCCTTTCTTCCTATGTGTATTTCATGTCTTTTTCAAAACAAGTCCCCAGGAATCTCCAGATTCAATTACGTCCCTGTGCTTGGTTGCCTGCTGCAGGAGTCTTAGGGAGCCTTGTACAAATGCTGCTAGAGTTACTCGTTTACCAACATTAAACCCTAGAATAGAAGATGGAACAAAGCAGGACTCCTTCCTCCATAGAATGTGCTGCTTTCAGATGAGGTGGCAGCCGATGTAGAAAACTCTGGAAATTTTCCTTGGAACTAGACTGTAATGAGAGTTACTTTCCATGAACATAAGCTACTGTCTTTTCTTTGGCCCTTCCTTTCCTGTTTTTGAAGATAAACCAGGAAATAATCTTCTCTGAAGATACTTGATAAAAATTCTCCAAAAAACCAAAAACACCTTTCTACTTCATTGATAAAAATTCACTGCAGCTTTGGCACCTGGGTCTAGTTCAGCTGGTGGATATGCTGCTTGATGCATTCATCTTGATAGCCAGGTGTGCCAATCTCCTTGAGGAAGCCTATTCTATTTTTGGTAGCATGACAGGCCACTGAGAGGAGAAAAGGGCATAAGAACCATTAGATCTCCTGGAAATGCTTCTCTGGAAAGGCAATTTCATGACTAGTCTTCCAAGCAAATGACACCAAACTTCCCCAGATGCTCCTCAATCACTGTGTTGTATGTGAGAGGCATGGTCTTATTCCTGACCTTGGCTTGTCCACGTTTCAAAACGAGTTCCTGGATAGACTTCAGATTTGGAAATCCCCAGGTCCCATGAGGTTCCACTATGTAAGCTTCCACTATAAGCAGATTTTTAGGTTCTGCAGGGTGACTTTTACAAACACACCTCTAAAAATTTTCTTTAGGCAAAGGCTTGCAATGGTTCTCTGCATCAGTAAACTCATGCCATCAATCCTTTCGATGTATACAACAAAGGCCAAGGAATGTTTATCTGGCAATTCCAAGGCATAAGGTTTCACTTCTAGTCATCTGAGACACACTTGCATTGACACGAAATAGCCTTAAATAACACACGATTTTTTCAAACCAATAGATGAATATATTAACATATTTAAATTAATTTTCTTAAATGTGGTATAGATACACAATGGAATACTATATAGTCTTAAAAAGGGGTAAATCCTATTATTTAAAACAATATAGATAAATTTGGAGGACATCATGCTAGAAGGAATAAACCTGACAAAGAAAGACAAATACTGCATGATCTCATTTATATGTAGAATCTAACAAAGTTTAACTCAAAAAGTAGAAAGTGGAATAATGGTTATTAGAGGCTGGGAGTGGTGGGAAAAAAATGAGAAGTTGTTGATCAAAGGGTACAAGGTTTCAAATAGACAGGGAAAATAGGTTTTGAGATCTATTACACAGCAGCATGACGATAGTAAACTGTAATGTATTATATATTTCAAACTAACCGAGAGTAAATTTCAAATGTCTCACTACAAAAAATGATTGCTAAGTGAGCTGATAAATGTTATTTAACATGGCTTATTTCATATTATATACCTACATTAAAACATCCCATTGAATCCCATAAATGTATACATCTTTGTCAATCTAAAACACTAGTAATTAAAAAAAAGAGAAAAACTTTAAGAAATTCGGTTAGAGAAAAAATATTCTTTCATCTTAAAATTCCAGGAAACATACACACATCTATTTTTATTTCAACTGGCTTGCTCATTTCGTGATGTAGGTAAGTAAACTTTTAATATCATGAACAGTCTGAACCTAACACTCAGGAATAAAATGTTGATTTTTAATATTCAAAACAATATAATACTTTAAAAGACTCTAAAGCAACTGTTTAAAATTCTCTAAATGTCTAAATAAATAATTTCCTTCACTTTTTAGAGAAGAAAAGTTATTTGAATTTATATTTTTAAACTACATTTAAATTTAACAAATGAACCTAACAAATTTATTAAATAGATGAAAAAACAATTTGCCTCCTTCTCTAATTTTAAAATTGACAAACACCCAGCATTTAAATGCCTATTTATCTAATGTTACTGGAGTGTGAATAGTACTCAATAATAAATCTTTTCATATTTATATCCATGCTGTATATGAATATATGGGAATTTGCCAAACTCTATTTTACCACAGACTGAATGATAAGAATGAAAATGAGTTAGAAACTACTAATTTGGCCACCTTGTTTTCAGGACTAGCATTTATCATGACCTAACAGAATCAACAAATAAGAGCTTATAAATTGTCCATACACTTGCTATGTGCTGAGTGGTCTTCTGGCATGTTTATTTGCATTAATTGCTTCAATTTTACCAAAACCCTAGGATTTTGGCCGTATTATCCTCAGTGTACAGCTGAGGAGTCAAGCACAGAGAGGACATAAAACTATTCAGGTCATACAGCCCATAAGTGGCTGACCTGGGATGCAATCAGGACTCAGCTGATACTTAGTTTCAATCTTAACCATTATGCCAAACACACTCTAATCCAATGCTTGTTTTCATTCCTGACCTCACATTTTGGCTTTAAGTTTTCTAATTTAGTAAAAATAAAGAGAAACTTAAATACCATTTTTTAACCCTTAGCTAGTATGTAGAACTTGATTTTCAGTTTAAAGTACTTATTATTAAGTCTAAAACAACTAATTTAGTAGATTAATTCTAACAATGATATCCCTCTTCTGACTTAAAAAGGCAATAATTTTACTTTTAAAAGATATTGAATTTTATATTAAAAGCTAAAATGAGCCTATTATTATATAGAGTATTTGTGGTCTGCATGCACATCATCATCCATTGCGTGATCTAGTTTCTGAAAGTTTCAAAAACAATAATATAAAAATACTTTTGTTGAATAGTTAAATAATATTAAGTTTTCTCAGTGACTAAAATAAAATAGATTGCAATTACTGGTCAGTCACTTACAATGTGGTTTTAAATGTTATTTACTGAACATGTGAAGTTTTTTAAAAAACTCATTCTAACAACTATTCATTGCTTTTTCACATCTATTAAAAACAAAATTTCTGTTACTTGAAATCTATAAATTTTATTCAGATATAATCATAGTGCTAATCTTAAAAGATCTGTATACTTAGGATTATGGAAAACTTGTTTTCTATTTATACTTAGAAAATAAACTACTGCTTTCAGGTAGATCCAGTGAGGCAACTGTGACTCAAAATCATACGTTATTAAAATATTAATAGTATCATGCAGATGAAATTTTATGTATCTGCATGTTCAAGTTGTTTAATAATTCAGAAACTAAATTTTTATAAACTATAAAATGTAAACTAAAAATATAAAGAATTGCTTTTTCTCAGTTTTTAAATACTATCATTATTTCTAGTTGACAACACTAGATTTTAGATGCTGTCACTGTAGAAACTAGAAATGTCATGATTGACTCCGCTTTACTTTCTGCCTTCCTATTTCACACAAACAGAGCAGCACAAGAAAGGCCAGAAGTGCTACATTTTCTTTGCTGTTGTTGTTGAGATGCAGTCACTCTTGTCACCCAAGCTGGAGTGCAATGGTGCAATCTTGGCTCACTGCAACCTCTGCCTCCTGGGCTCAAGCGATTCTCCTGCCTCAGACTCTCAAGTAGATGGGGTTACAGGTGTGCATAACTATGCCAAGCTAATTTTGTATGTTCAGCAGAGACGGGGTTTCACCATGTTGGCCAGCCTGATCTCATTGGCCTCAGGTGATTCACCCACCTTGGCCTCCCAAAGTGCAGGGATTACGTGCATGAGCCATTGTGCCTAGCCAGAAATGCTACATTTCGATTCAAACACATTAGTACCCTTCTAGGGAGAATATATGTGTGAGCATATTAACTTGAAATTCATGGCATCTTTTGTTGAAGTACAGACTTCTATATGGCAAATAATAAAAACAGAAATCTAACACCACAATTGAATCAAAAAGTATCCTAAACCTTCTTAACCCATTGTTCCTTTTTTTACCAGAATGATTGTGATGGAGTGAGCATTTGCAGCATTGTAGGTCTTGAATAACCCACACTGTCTATTTCATCATTTTTGAGCTATGGCAGTAAGACATTTACGCGTTTTTTAAAAATGTTTCCTTTTCCTAATCCACCAATTTAGCATGATTTTCACAGCCTCACATTTTCAAAAATGGTTCATTCTGAAAAAAAATGGGATTAAACATACAATTTTTCCCCAAAAAGAGCAGAGTTACAAATTAACTCTATAGTCTGCAGTACAGAGAATAAATGATAAAGATGTAGAGTCATTTATTTTAGCTTCATACTTAGGAATAAAACACTTCTCAGGCTATAGGCCAAGAGCTTTCAGATATAGTAGCTTATAGAATGCAAAGAGACCTGGTAAACAAACATTCATTCCTATGCCTTAAGGCATAAATAATTCTTTCACCACTAATTACAACTATTAACCCAGAACTAGAGAAATCTAACATGTCATTATACCACAAAGCATTTTATTATTTTTATTTTAAATTCAGAAGGTACATATGCAGATTCGTAACATTGGTATATTGCATGATGTTGAGGTTTGGGCACTTAATAATCCCATTTCCCAAGCAGTATATATCATATCTGATAGTTTCTCAATACTTGTCTCCCTTCTTTTTTTCTTTTTAAAATTCCCAGTGTTTCCATCTTTGTTTCCATGTGCACCCAATGTTTAGCTCCCACATATAAGTGAGAACATGTGGTATTTATTTTTCTGATTTGTATTAATTTGCTTAGAATATGGCCTTCTGCTGTACACAAGTTGCTGCACAAAAAATTACTTTGTTATTTTCTGTGGCTGCATAGTATTGCATGTTGTATAAGTACCTCATTATTCTTATCCAATCTAAGATTCCTAAGTACCTAGTTTAATTATATTTCTTTGCTTTTGTAAATAGTGCTGCAATAAACATGTGATTGTTTAGTGTCTTCTTGGCAAACTACTTTATTCTCTTTTGGCTATACACCCACTGATGAGGTTGGTGGGTCAAATGGCAACTTTATTCTTAGTTCTTTGAGAAATCTCCAAACTGCTTTCCACAGGAGCTGAATTAATTTGCATTCTCACCAAGTGTATAAAGTCTCCTTTTTGGGCCGGGCGCGGTGGCTCACGCTTGTAATCCCAGCACTTTGGGAGGCCGAGGCGGGCGGATCACGAGGTCAGATCGAGACCACAGTGAAACCCCGTCTCTACTAAAAATATCCAAAAAATTAGCTGGGCATGGTGGCGAGTGCCTGCAGTCCCAGCTACTCGGAGAGGCTGAGGCAGGATAATGGTGTGAACCCGGGAGGCAGAGCTTGCAGTGAGCCGAGATTGCGCCACTGCACTCCAGCCTGGGCGACAGAGTGAGACTCTGTCTCAAAAAAATAATAATAATAATTTCCTTTTCTTCAAAACTACAACATCTGTTTTTTCACTTTTTAATAACAGCAACTCTAACTGGTGTAAAATGGTACCACACTGTCATTTTGATGTACATCACTCTGATGATTATGAATACTGAGCAATTTTTTGCATGTTTATTGCCAGCTCCTAGGTCTTCCTTTGAGAAGTGCCTATTTCATTTGTCTCCCTTTTTATTAAATTTCTCTTAAATTCTGTATGTTAATCCTTTTTATATGCAGTTTACAAATATTTAATTCCATAATGCAGGTTGTCTGTTTACTTGACTAACAGTTTCTTTTGCTGTGTAGAAGCTCTTTAATTAGATGGAATTTTTTATTTTTGTGTTGCACTCACTTTTAAAATGTTAGTCATAAATTTTCCTTAGGGGCCAGTATCTAGAACAATTTCTAGGTGTTCATCTAGGATTTCTATAGCTTGAGGTCTCACAGTTATTAATCTATCTTTAGTCATGTTTTTTATATGGTAAGAGGTAGGGGTCCAGTTTTCTTCTTCTGCACATGACTAACCAGTTTTCTCAGTACCATTTATTGAATAGGGAGTTAATTCCCATTCATCTATTTCTGTTGACTTTGTCAAAAATAGGTTGTAGAAGTGTACCTTTATTTAAGGGCTCTCTCATCTGTTCCAGGGGTCTACATGTATATTACTGTAACAGAATCATGTTACACTGGTAACTGTAGCTTGTAGTACAGTTTGAACTCAGGTAATGGGAGGCCTCCAGGTTCTTAGTTTTTGCATAAAGTTGCCTTGGCTATTTCCATATGAACTTTAGAATAGTATTTTTTCCTATAAAAAATGGCATTGATAGCATGATAGAAATAACACTTAATCTGTAGGTTGCTTTAGTCAGCCTAGACATTTCAATTATATTGATTATTCAATTCAATGAGCATGGAATACTTTTCCATTAATATTTAGGTTGTCTCTAATTTCTTTCAGCAGTATTCTGTGGTTCTCCTTGTAGAGATATTTTACTTCCTTGATTTAATGTTATTTCTAGGTATTATTTTTTGTTAGTGTCTATTGTAAATAGAACCATGTTCTTAATTTTGTTCTCGGCTTCAATGGTATTGGTGTGCAGAAATGCTATTCATTTGTCTATATTGATTTTATATTCTGAGGCTTTGCTGAAGTCATTTTTAGGCTTAGGAGTCTTTTGGTGAAATTTAGGTAGAAAATTAAGTCATCAGTGAAGATAATTTGACTTTCTCTATTGTTACATATATGCCTTTTATTTTGTTAGATTGCTCTGGCTAGGACTTCCAGAACTATGTTGATAGGAAGGTTTACGGTAGAATTCTGGTCTTCTTTCTATTCATAAGAAGAATTCATCCACACTGGCTTGTTCTGTATGATGTTGGCTGAGAATTTGTAATAGACGACTCTTACTTTTTTGAGGTATGTTTTGTCATTGCCTAGTTTGTTGAGAATATTTTCATAAATACTGGATTTTCTTGAGTGCTTTTTCTGCATCTATTTTGTTAACCATATATCTTTTTGCTATTATTTTTACAAGGTAAATTGCACTTATTGACATGCATATAATGAAACATTCTTGAATACACAGAATAAAACTCACGATGGTGGCAAAATACTTTTTTATTTGCTCATGAATTCAGCTTGCTGGTATTTCATGGAGAATTTGTTTTAATGTTCACAGGAATATTGGCCTGTGTTTTTCTTTTGTTGTTGTGTCTTCACTAGATTCTAGTATCAAGAAAATACTGATTTCATATAATGAGTTAGGGTGGAATCTCACTTTGATTTTCTTGGAATACATTCAGTAGAGTTAGTACAAGCTCATCTTTGTATATGTGGTAGAATTTGGCTGTGAATTCATCTGATCCAGGGATTACTATTATTATTATGCTGAGACAGTTTCACTCTTGTTGCCCAGGCTGGAGTGCAATGGCATGATCTCAGCTCACCACAACCTCCACCACCCGGGTTGAGGCAATTCTCCTGCCTCAGCCTCCAAAATAGTTGGGATTACAGGCATATGCCACCACGCCTGGCTAATTTTTGTATTCTTAGTAGAGACAGGGTTTCTCCCTGTTTTTCAGGCTGGTCTTGAACTCCCAACCTCAGGTGATCCACCTGCCTCGGCCTCTCAAAGTTTTGGGATCACAGGCATGAGCCACCATGCCCAGCCATCCAGGGCTTTTCATGATTGGTATGTTTTGTATTACTTATTCAATCTCATTATACATTTCATACATTTTTGCTCTGTTCAAGACTTCTGTTTCTTCTGGTTCAATCTTGGAGAGTTGTAGGTATTCAGAAGATTATTTATTTTCTATAAATTTTGTAATTTGCATGCAGTGATATTCATAGTAGTCTTTAAAACTTTTTTTAAAATTTATGTAGGATTAGTGATGATTTCACAACTCTGAAATTTAAATAGATGCAGGATAAAAGTTTGACATAATTTAACATCCCTTTATGATAAATCTTTGAAAAAATTAGGTATAGAAAAAATCATCTCAAGCCAATAAATCTCATGTATAGCAAAAAACACCTAAGAACATACTAAACAGGAGAAGTTGTAAGCTTTTACTCTGTGAGCTAGAACAAGGATGTCTACTTCCTTCAGTCCTCCTAAACATGGTACAAAATGCTCAAGACAGAGAAATCAGAGAATAAAATCAAAGGAATTCAGATTTAATAAAACAAGTTAAATTATCCTGTTTGAAGATGACATAATCTTATGTATAGAAAAGTTGAACACTTTACTAAAAACTCAGAACTATTAAATTCATTAAACTTGCAGAACACAAAAGCAACATCCTAAAGTCAGTAGGACTTCCATACCCTAACAACTATCTCAAAATGAAATTTAAAAACAATCTTATCCACAATAACTGTAGTAACTATATTTTGAAATAAACTCAACCAAAAACTTGAAACACTTTACATTATACTCTAAAGAATATTAAATAATACAAAAATGGACAATATTACTCATTCATGAATTGGCATTAATATTGTTAACTATCTATATTACACAAAATGATCTACGGATATAATGCAACCTCTGTCAAAATAGCAGTAACATACTTAAAAAGGTGACAGTTTCTTAGGGAAAAGACAGTATCTTCAATAAATGGTGTTGAGAAAACTTTCTATCCACATTCAAAGCAATAAAATGAGATCCTCATCTCAGAACTCAAAATAGTTACTTAAACATAAGACTGGAAACTCTAAAACTACTATAAAAATATAGACTAAAAGGCTCACAACATTGGTCTGGGCAATGACTTTTAAAATTTAACCTCAAAATCCCAGAGAACAAAAGAAAAATTGGATAGATTATTTCAAATTAAAAACCTGCTGCACAGAATCTAATACAATTGTTACAAAACAACTAAACAATGGGAGAAAGTATTTGCAAATTATTGAGTGACAAGGGGATAATATAAAAAATATGCAAGAAACTCAAATGACTGCACAACAAAAAACAAATAACTATGAGCAAAAGGCTTAAATATTTTTCAAGAAAAGACATGGCCAAGAGATATATTAAAAAATGCTCAGTGTCAATTATTGTCAGAGAAAGGCAACAAAAAATACCTATGAGCTGTCAAATCACTCTGCTTACAATAATTCTTACAAAAATGAAAAAGAAAAATGCATTGGTAAAGATGTAAAGAAAATTCTTGCACACTATTGGTTTGAATGTAAATGAGGACAGTCATAAAAAAAAGAGATTTCTGAAAAAAATTTAAAATCAATCTACCATATAATACAGTAATTGCACTTTCAGATATATATTCAAGATAGAATAAGAATGAACAAATACTTGCACTTCTATTTCGTTTGCAGCACTATTCACAATAGCCCAAATATAGAATTAACAGTTCAACATCTAATACATAAATGAATACAATATGGTATATATATATGAAATGGATTTATCTTTAAAAAATATATTATTTTCAACGATATGGATTAATTTGGAAGAGATTAGTTGAATTAAGCTAGTCACAGGAAGACTAGTACCTCATGATTCCACTTAGATATGGATTCTAAAAAACTTAATTTCTTTCAAGTACAGAGTAAAACAGTGACCACCAGGTGCCAAGGTATTTAGAAGAAAAGGGGGGCTGGAAAAATGTCTATCAAAGAATACATAACTACAGTGGCATAGGAAGAATAAGTTCAAGAAATTTATTGTACAGCATGGTGGCTATAATGCATAAAAGTGTATTTGTATTTTTGAAAAATATTAAGACAATGCCATGTGGTCTCACCGCAAAAATGTTAACTCTGTGAGTTAATGCATTTATTACATATGACTAAGCATTTAACAATGTATATATACTTCAAAATATCATATTTTAAAGAATAAATACCCATTTCACCTATCAAGTTAAAATATTTTGAAAACTTTATAGAAAGTTAACAGTATTTCAAATATGGTCTGCATTTGTCATAAACTTGCCTGAATAGTACTAACAATATATGGCTTTGTGCTGTTTTGTCATTTGTCAATTATAACCATAGAAATTCTGATAGTTAACATCATGTTCTGGACACAGCACAGTGCCAGGGAGAAGCCAATGTACTTTAGGGCTTTTACTTTAAGTTTGAGACTCCTGGAGTTTCTGGTGATGATAATGGAATGAAAGACAGTAAAAGTGCAGGCATTGCTGGTGGTCCTATGACTGGCCACTCTGTGAACATAGTAAACAAGTTTGCCAGCAAAATAACAGAAAATCTTTTAATTCAAAAACTGGCATAATCTTCACGTTTTCCAGAGAAAACAGCCAAGGAGTTGGCTACAGTTAGGTGACTAAGTATAAAAACTCTATGCTAAACTTCACCCAATAAAAAAATTATACAAAATAACAGTGAAAAATTCCTTCAAACTGTACTATCAATATCAAACATTATTCAAATTTAAAATCTACACAGGTAATTTTATTATTTTGCAAATTTTAACATTCACAGTTAAATACAGAAAATTCTGCATGGAAACATAAGTTGTGCTACATCACAAAACATTAAAAATTCCTTATCATTAACTGTTAGAAATTTAATTTCAAAGATATGTTTTATATTTGACACACTTTGTGTAAGAATCTTTTAAAATTTTTCTTTTACAAACAAAGAAAAACAATGCTAAATGATTTAACTCTCTCCCCTGTGGATTGTGTATGCATTTATCTTTATCTGATGTCAAAGATGTATTGATAATCAAACTCTCCAGTTAAAACCAACTTTTAGTACATTAAAAATACCAACTTTCAGGCTGTGAGCAGTAGCTCATGCCTGTAATCTCAGCACTTTGGAAGGCCGAGGTGGGCAGATAACCTGAAGTCAGTAGTTTGAGACCAGCCTGACCAACATGGAAAAACCCTGTCTCTACTAAAAATACAAAATTAGCCGAGCATGGTGGTGCATGCCTGTGATCCCAGCTACTTGGGAGGCTGAGGCAGGAGAATCACTTAAACCCAAGAGGCAGAGGTTGTGGTGACCTGAGATTACCATTGCAGTCCAGCCTGGGCAACAAGAGTGAAACTCCATCTCAAAAAACAAAACAAAAAAAACAACTTTCTAATCATAATCTACAAAGTACTATGTGAAATGACATGGCATAAAAATAAAAGTGAGAACACTGTAGCCATAATACAGAAAAAGAAGGTCTGTGATGCATGCATAGTTTGAATACATGTAAGAAAAAAAAACTGAAGATAATCAGAAAATAAAGGCAAAATTTATCTTCAAATGCAAGTGTCAGCTGTGCAGCCTGGAAATGTTCTCTCCACATGAAGAGTCAATGTTATTTCTTCACCATTGATATTTTCCATCTCTAACTTGAACTTGCAAACTAACTCCAGCAGAAATTATAGAACACCTGTTACATGAGAAGCACTGTCATTTTTGTTTGCTACATTCAATATATCAAAACATCCTTGCCGGGTGTGATGGCTCACACCTGTAATCCCAGCACTTTGGGAGGCTGAGACTGTCAGATCACCTGAGATCAGGAGTTCAAGACAAGCCTGGCCAACATGGTGAAACCCCATCTCCACTACAAATAGAAAAATTAGGCAGGTGTCATGGCAGGCACGTGTAATCCCAGCTACTGGGAAGGCTGAGGCAGGGGGACTTGTTTGAACTCAACAGGTAGGGGTTGCAGTGAGCTGAGATCATCCCACTGCACTCCAGCCTGGGTGACAGAGTGAGACTCGGTCTAAAAAAACAAAACAAAACAACAGACAAAAAAAAACAAAAAAGACAAACCCAAAATCCTCATGACTCATGAAGCCTCCAAAGTAGTTACATGAATAAATTGGCTCAACAGATAAATTTACTTCTGTCAATTTCAGAAAGTAAAAGGAACAACAACTAAAGAATAGTAGGCTTATAGAAGGTTCTCGAATTGAACACAATGAAATGCTCTAACTAAAAACGTATAAATATAATATTTATGGAATTACATTTAAAAATTATTTCATGTGCCCTACTAAATTTTATGAAAATTAATTACTAACCAGATCACAATGAATACTTATTATACTATAAAACAAAAAACAAATTATAAGAAACAGGAAAAGTATGAATCCGTACAGTAATGAATTAAATAAAAAGTATAGATTTGCATTCAACATTCTTGAGGTTTTTAGTTTTCTAGTAAATTAGACACCTTATTAAAATAATTTGTTCTAATGTTTCTTTTTTCTGAAAATAAGTAAAACTCATAAACACACAAACACACTCTACGATTCTATTACAATTAAGGTATATCATTAGACTAATGTGTATATTTAACTTTATGTGAATCAGAATTCAAAGTCTGTATGTGTTTGCAGGCAGAGTTCACATGTTCAAAGAAAAATGTATAACAAATATTAAAAAATACTTATTCAGGACTTAGAAACGTCTGGATTTTATTTATATTTTTCTATGATTTTTATTATGACCATAAAAATAAAAGATACAGCATGAAGTAATTTTTGAGTTGAATTATATCATTACTAACTTCCTAAAAAAAAAAAACTAGGTTTTTTCAATGAAAATAGCATAATTTGAATGCAATTATAACTCTCCAATTTTCTTATTTTAAAGTTATATACAAATAATTTACCTAACAAATTTAGTTTTGGGTAATTTTCTACACTCAACAGTCTGATTCAGTGTAATGGCTGGAGAGTCAGTATCTTAGTTATTTCAACTGTGAAATATCTGATGTTGACATAGGCTTAATTTTGAAGTAAATGTCTTTTTCACATTTACTGCATTTTTAAAAATATATTTTACTATGAACTCTTGATTTTTTTAGCTGTCTTTTTTTAACAATTCTTCATTCAAAATCATTACATTTATTAGGTTTTTCTCCAACATAAATTCCCCAATGTTGAACAAGTTTTGAGAAACTGCTTCAGGGTTTTCCTCTAATACAAAATCTGCACAATAATATCTATGACACAAGTAATCGGACTACAACCCCCTGTATATATGTACTGTTTGTCTTCAGAATGCTCTTCTTCACTTTAATGGTTTATATTTTCTGAAATATTTTGACAGTAATTCCACTTACAATGCTTTTATTAAGCATGAGTTCTTGGATGTTAAGATATGAGCAGATATCAATGGCTTTTCCAAGTTCTTTATAATTGTACAACTTTTTCTCAAGTATAAATGCTTTCTTGTGCAATAAAATGTGAGCACTAGTTAAAAGTTTTGTCACATTCTTCACACACGTAGTTTTCTACAGTATGAATTGTCTAACCTACAATCAAGAGTGACAACCATTTAAAGTCTTTGACACATTCTTCACATTTCTGGGGTCTGGGACCATTATGATTTATATTTTCAGAAGTTTGAGGTGGGCCAGGCATGGTGGCTCATGCCTGTAATCCCAGCAAGTTGGGAGGCCAAGGCAGGTGGATTATGAGGTCAGGAGATCAAGACCATCCTGGCTAACACAGTGAAACCCCGTCTCTATTAAAAAATACAAAAATTTAGCTGGGTGTGGTGGCAGGTTCCTGTAGTCCCAGCTACTCATGAGGCTGAGGCAGGAGAAAGGCGTGAACCTGGAAGGCGGAGCTTGCAGTGAGCTGAGGTCATGCTACTGCACTTCAGCCTGGGTGACAGAGCGAGACCCCATCAAAAGAAAAAAAAAAAGTTCGAGGTGTTGTTAAAAGCATTGTCCCACCTTTTAGGTTTGCAGTGTTTTTCTTCAATATAAGTTATTTTATGTCTGCTATGAATTGAGGACTCGTAAAAGGCTTTGCCACATTCTTCATGCTAGTAGGATTTCTCTCCAGTATGAATTGTGTGTAATAAGTGTTGAGAACTTGTTAAAATCTTTGTGACATTTTTCACATTTGTTGGAATTCTCTCCAGTATGAACTACCTTATGTTTAGTAAAGGTTAATAATACACAAAAGGCTTTGCCACATTAACATTAGTAGAGTTTCCATCCATTATGCATTATCTTATGTTTTGTAAGGCTTAAGTACCAGTTAAAAGCTTTCCCACATTCATCACAAGTGTAAGGTTTCTCTTCAGTGTGAAGTTGCTCATGGTTAGTAAGGGTTGAGGATTGGTAAAAAGCTTTCCTACATGCTTCACTATGAATTCTTTTATGTTTACTAAGGGCTGAGGATTCATAAAAGCCTTTGCCAAATTCTTCACATTTGTATAGGGTTTCTCTTTAGCATGAATTCTTATGTTAAGTAAAGGCTGAGAATACACCAAAGCCTTTCCCCACTTTTCACAGTTGTAGGGTTTCTCCGCAGTATGAATTTCCTTATGTGTAATAAGGATTAAGGACCAGTTAAAGGCTTTGCCCCATTCTTCCCATGTGTAGGGCTGCTGCCCAGTATGAATTCTCCTATGGCTAGTAAGGTTTGAGAAATTGTTAAAAGATTTTCCACATTCTTCACATTTGTAAGCCTTCTCTCCAGTATGAATTCTGTTATGTATACTAAGGTTTGATGGCTGGTTAAAAGCTTTGCCACATTCCTTACATACGATGGGTGTATCTCCACTATGAATTCTCTTATATTTAGTAATGGTTGATGGGTGGTTAAAAGCTTTTTCCACATTCTTCACGTTTGAAGGATTTTTATCCAGTATGAATTCTCTTATGTGTTGTAAGGGATGAGGAGTCACAAAAGCCTTTGCCACATTCTTCACATTTGAAGGGCTTCTCTCCAGTATGAGTCCTCTTGTGTATAGTAAGGGATGAGGAGTCTCACATTTGTAGGGTTTCTGTCTACTATGAATTATCTTATGTTTAGTAAGTGTTGATAGGTGGTTAAAAGCTTTGCCACATTCTTCACATTTGTAAGGCTTTTCCCCACTATGAATTATCTTATGTTTAGTAAGGGTTGATTTGTGGTTGAAAGCTTTGCCACATTCTTCACATTTGTAGGGTTTTTCCCACTATGAATTCTCTTATGTGTAGTAAGGGATGAGGAGTTGCAAAAATCTTTGCCACATTCTTCACATTTGTAGGGTTTTTCTGCACTATGAATTCTCTTATGTGTAGTACGGGATGAGGAGTCACAAAATTCTTTGACACGTTCTTCACATTTGGAGGGTTTCTCTCCAGTATGAGTCCTCTTGTGTGTAGTAAGGGATGAAGAGTCACAAAAGCCTTTGCCACATTCTTCACATTTGAAAGGTTTCTCTGCACTATGAATTCTCTTATGTTTCATAAGGGTTGATGACTGCTTAAAAGCTTTCCCACATTCTTCACATTTGTAGGGTTTCTCTCCAGTATGAATTCTCTTATGTTTAGTAAGGGTTGATAGCTGGTTAAAAGCTTTGCCACATTCTTCACATTTGAAGGGTTTCTCTCCAGTATGAATTCTCTTATGGTTATTAAGGTTTGAGGACTGATTAAAAGCTTTGCCACATTCCTCATATTTGTAGGATTTCTCTCTACTATGAATTATCTTATGTTTAGTAAGGGTTGATGGGTGGTTAAAAGCTTTGCCACATTCTTCACATTTGCAGGGTTTTTCCCCACTATGAATTATCTTATGTTTAGTAAGTGTTGATAGGTTGTTAAAAGCTTTGCCACATTCTTCACATTTGTAGGGTTTTTCCCCACTATGAATTCCCTTATGTGTAGTAAAAGATGAGGAGTTGCAAAAGCCTTTGCCGCATTCTTCACATTTGAAGTGTTTCTCTCCAGTATGAATTTTCTTATGGGTAGTAAGGTGTGAGGACTGGTTAAAAGCTTTGTCACATTCTTCACATTTGTAGGGTTTCTCTCCAATATGAATGCTCTTATGTGTAGTAAGGTGTCAGGACCAGTTAAAGGCTTTGCCACATTCTTCACATTTGTATGGTTTCTCTCCAGCATGAATTATCTTATGTGTAGTAAGGTATGAGGACCAGTTAAAGGCTTTGCCACATTCTTCATATTTGTAGGAATTCAGTCTAGTATGAATGCTTTTATGTTGAATTAGATGTAAAAACATGCAAAATGATTTGTCACATTTGTTACATTTAAAAGGTTTCTTTTTAGTATGTCTTATCTTATATCTATTTGAATTTGAAAATTTATAAAAGACTTTTACATATTTATAACATAGAAATGTTTTGCTCTGGGTAGCTGTGAAACATTTGTTAAGTTTCTCATAAACTCTTTTGTGCATTTTACAATCATCCACAATTTTACAGTCTTTTCTTAGTGGTAAATTCTCATCTCCACATTTTCTATATCTTCTCCGTATCACTTTTTGAAATGAATTTTTTATGTTCTGCTCTGACCAAAGGTCTTGGGCAAAATAAGAACACGTAACTGAAAAAAATAAAAATAACAAATTACTCCACTTGCTACACTAAGATTTGTATACTCTACATATCTAAACTATAAAATTATACAAACTACATAAGCAAGATGGCATAGAAAAGTACCACAGACTCTAATTCCTTCATAGACATATAAATTCAAAAAAACACACTGAACAAAATATATTTGTGAAAGATTTATAAATGAGTTACTTGTGTGCAGTACCCCAGGTGAGCACAATGCAAAAAGTCACATAGGAGGAAAAGCCTGAAACATTTACCCAACAAAGCTCTTCCTGCTCCCCAAACATAATATAGTGCCTTTAGAAGTAAACTGTCAACTCCTGTGTTTTTTTTTTTCTATTTGTGGCTTTTCACACACTGGTTTCTGTCTCCCATAACATTAATTACTAAAGGAGGTGGTGGCTGATATGGTTTGGTTCTGTGTCCCCACTTATACATCATTTTGAATTGCAGCTCCCATAATTCTCATGAGTTGTGGGAGAAACCTGGTGGGAGGTAACTGAATTATGGGGCCGGGTATTTCCTATGCTATTCTTGTGATAGTTAACAAGTCTCACAAAATCTGACAGTTTTTATAAAGGAGAGTTCCTCTGCACATGCCCTCTCTCTGTCTGCCACCATGTAAGATGTCACTTTGATTTTCCTTTATTTTCTACCATGACTGTGAGGCCTCCCCACTTATGTGGAACAGTGAGTCCACTGAAGCTTTTTTCTTTATAAATTACCTAGTTTTGGTATGTCTTTATTAGCAGAATGAGAACAGACAACTACAGTGGTGTTCTTTAGAATGACAGTTTGAGTCAACTAAAACCAAAAGGAAATGCTACAGCAGTAGACAGACTGCAGTACCACAGAGAAAACACATGTAGAAAATGATGACTGGTCATTAAGAAGAAACGCTAATAAATTTCTTTAACTAAAAAATGAACACAAAATTTCAGACAAGATACATTCTAAGAACATGTTTGAGAGATTCCCAGAATCTCTAGCTAAAACAATTGGTTTCGGGCTATGACAGAAAATAAGCTACATTATAAAGACTGTGACAGATAGCTCTTTTAAAATGTCCAAATCTCAATCAAAGATTACAATGCATACAAAATATTACAGCAACATAGCCCCATATAAAAATTATAAAACGCTCAGAAAGCAACCATAAAAAATAAAGATGCATAATTTAAAATTTTTTAAGTAAATTGAATAATAGTGAGTGAAACAGGAAAACAGACAACTATAAAAATGGAATAACAAAAACATTAAAATATCAAAAAATTGTACAGGCAAAAAATACAAAAAGAAATAATAACTAAAAATCCTAGAAGAGGCCAGGCACAGTGGCTTATGCCTGTAATCTCAGTACTCTGGAATGCTGAGGCAGGTGGATCATGAGGTCAGCAGTTTGAGACCAGCCTGACCAACATGGTGAAACCCCATCTCAACTAAAACCACAAAAAGTAGCTAGGCATGGTGATGTGCACCTGTAATCCCAGCTACACAGGAGGCTGAGACAGGAGAATTGCTTGAACCCAGGAAGCGGAGGTTGCAGTGAGCTGAGATCGTGCCACTGCACTCCAGACTGGACGATAGAGCAAGATTCCATCAAAAAAAAAAAAAATCCTAGAAGAAAAAAATGATGTAAAAATGCAGAAGCTCAACAAAGAAACTAGGATATGCATAAAGATATTTATAACAAATATATATATGAACACAATTTCAAAAGTCACAGACAAAAAGAAAATCTTGGGGGCTACAAGAAAAAAATGATGTGTAATTTACAAGCACAGTCTTATGAGATAACCAGTGAATTTGCCAACAAAAAATTTGCAGGTCAGAAGGGAACTGTGTGTTATAGTCTAAGTCCTGAAAAAAAAATCTGTTAAGTGAGAATAATACCAACAACAAAACTGTTCTACCAAATAAAAAGAAAAAATCTTCCAAAATAACCAAACTCTGAGAAAGTGTATTGGCACTGCATGTGCCCTACATATCAAAGATGACAAAAAGAGTTCTTTTCACTGAAAATAACATTATGCAAGAAAACAACACCTAATTATATGAAAACATATCGTTCTGGGAAAGATATGCCCATACACAAAAATAGAATTCCATAACATTATCATAAAAGTGCAAAAAACATTTTAAATTATTGTTTAAAATTTTAAAGATAAAAGCATAGAAATTTCTATAAACATCTGTTAATGAATGTACAACATAAAGAGATATAATTAGCAACATAAATAACAAGTGAGAGCAAATGTAATGAGGAGGAATATTTGTTTGCAACTGAAGTTACTTTTTTACAAGATTAAAGTATATTGTTGTATCTTAGAGGTTTTATGTAATCCCCAAGGAACCACAAAGAAAACACCTGTATAGATACATAAAAGAAAATAAGAAAGTAAAAGCATATTAATACAGAAATTAAAAAGACACAAAGAAAGGCCAGAGAGGAAATGAGGAACAAAGATACAAGAATCAAATAAAAGAATTAATAAAATAGCATTAGTCTATTTAATTATATATATACACACACACACACATATATAACTTTCCAATCAAGAGATATACTTACAATAAAGAGATTTATACAACATATTTAAAAAACAAAGACCCAACTTGCCTTTCTACAAGTCATTTCAGATTTAATGGCAGAAAAGAAAAAAAAAAACCTGAGAGCGGCAAAATAGAAGTAGATGTTCCATGCAAATATTAACAAAATGTAGAACAGGTCAAAATAACATACAAGCTATATCTTAAGTCAAAAACTATCATAGTTTATAAAATTTACTTGAAGTCCAAACTCCAAAGATATAAAGAAAGATATTAAGTAATAACAGATACAGTCACTGAGAACCTCTGACAAAGTTTTATGTACATTTGTGTGTGTGTGTATCTCACATTATGGTTCGAAGTATATAAAGCAAATATTGGCAAAACTAAAGAATCACAGAGCATATATTAGTAGGATACTTCAATACCCCACATTCTATAACAAAAATGAAACAAGACAGGGTATTAGTAAAGAAAGAGAGGACTTGAAGGCAGTATAAAACAATTATTCCTAACAGAGGTATAGAGAACACTCCTCAACAACATCAGGATACACTCATCTCAGTACCTCATACAACATTCTCCTTGATAGACCACTTCTTAGGCCAAAAAAGAAGTCTTAACAAAATTTTTAAAACTGAATTTTAAAAAATTACTATCATCAAAATAGAATGAGAGTATAAAAACCACAAAACACTGAAAAATTCAGAAATATATAGAAATTAAACAACAAACTCTTTAACATGCTGTTGTTGAAAGGCTGAAATAATTAATATGAAGATGTCCATACTGCTCAATGTAATCAACAAATTTAATGCAATGCTTTTGGAATTTCACATGGGATTCCTGAAGTAATGCAAATTTCTGTCACCAAAATCATTCAGTAGGTATAATTTGAAAATACTGGAATATCATTCAGTTTTCAAACACCAGAAAATATTCTAAGTATAAAGATAAATTTTAATGACATTATGCAAAAAGAAATGAGCCAGCCACAAAAAGACAGAGATTGTATAAAATACATAAAGTAGCCATACTCTCAGAAACAGAAAACACAGTGGTTTGAAAAGTGCCAAGAAATGAGAAAAACTCATGTTGCATAACGTGTATTGAGATTTGGCTTTGCAAGATAAAAACATTCTAGCAATATGTAGCATAATGATGTCAATGTAATTAACATGACCAAAATGAATATTTAATAATATTGTATTATAAATTTTGTTATGTGTTTCTGACAAGTAAAAATGAACAATAACTAGAACAGATTCAGATATGTGATAGTTTTAAAACTATCTTCAAATCTAAGATTTTCTCCCGGTCAGGAGCAGAGGCTCACACTGATAATCCCAGCACACTGGGAGGCTGAGGCTGGTGGGTCATGAAGTCAGGAGATCGAGACCATCCTGGCCAACATGGTGAAACTCCATCTCTACTAAAATATAAAGAATTAGCTGGGCATGGTGGTGCACACCTGTAGTTGCAGCTACTCTGAAGGCTGAGGCAGTGGAAACACTTGAACCCAGGAGGCAGAGGTTGCAGCAAGCTGGGATTGAACCACTGTATGCCAGCCTGGTGACAGAGCAAGAGTCCGTTTTCAAAAAAAAAAAAAAAAAGATTTTCTCCCACACAAAAATAATACAGATTCACAGATAGGTGTTGAAATTAAAAAAGTTTTATGACTACTCGCTTAGGGTTAAATAGTCATCCACAATAAACCCACACAAAGAATATACTAGTCATAAAAAAAATAGAAGGATAGTATTTATCCAGGCAAAAAAACAGAGATAATTGTATTGGCAATAGACATATGGCTGATACATATTTGATTTTGCTCCATAGTGTCTTAAATTATAAAGAGTTAAATATTGTCACACACAATTATAAACTAATCAAACCACAATTAATTGGTGTGAGGTGGCATACCCTAAAATATATAACACAAAAATATAACTGTCAAACAAAATTATAAATGGAATGTAAAACTGATTGAACACCATCAAGTAGATCAATATATTAACAAAAGGAATCTTAGAAGACTACAGGGAAAAAGTAATACAAAGGTTACTTGGAGATAAAAATGTCAAACAACTTCCCAAATTTTGATGCAATAAAAAAAATTCTTAGCACTAATTCTTGATTCTAAATTATTTTACTTCAAAAAGAAGATACAAGTAAATACTTTCCAAAATAAAAGGTAAGAGTGTTCATCATTTCTGCTATAGTCCTACAAAACATGCTACATGGTAGACAGGCACAGTGACTCATGCCTGTAATCCTACAGCTTTAGGTGACCATGGCAATGAGATCACTTGAGACCAGAAGTTCAAGATCAGCCTTAGCAACACAATGAAACTGCATATAAAAAAAGAAATGCTAAAATGAGTCAATTTGCTAAAAAATAAAATGATACCGAACAGTTTCATAAAACCACCTACAAATTTAAAGCTCTCTACTAATTACAAAGACATATAGAATTCTTTACTATCATAATGGTGGTGCATAAAACTCTTAAGGTTGTACAGAACATGATAAACAAAATATAAATCTGTTACTAGGTACACAATATAAAATAATTTTAATATCAATAATGCACTGGAAAATACAGAAGTATAGTTTTTGTATTCAATTGAAGTTGTTATGAGATTAAAATACATTATTTTAACTTTAAGATGTGTTATGTAATCTCCATATTTTAAGATTACAAAATATTCATAAAAAACATGTAAAACAAAATTAAAAAATCAAAACCACTGCAAAATTAAAATAAAAATTAAGGCAGCAAAACAGGAAATGAGAAAACATATCTACAAAAAATACATAAATCAGTGATAATAAAACTGGTAAAAGTGACTCCATTTTTTAAGCAATTATTTAAAATATAAATTAACTAAACCCCTTAATAAAAAGAAATGTAATCTCAGGACTTTGGGAGTATGACATGGACTGAACATTTGATCCCAGGAGTCTAAGACTAGCCTGAGCAACAAGAAAAAACCCTGTCTCTACAAAAAAATACAAAACAAAACAAAAAAACTGGTTGCATGTGATGGCATGTATTTGTAACCCAGCTGCCTGAGAGACTGAAATGAGAGAATAAAACTTTCAGAGATTGAGGCTGCAGTGAGCCATGATCACACCACTGCAAACCAGCCTGGTTGACAGAGTGACACTCTATCTCAAAAATAAGTGAAAAAATAAATTAATTAATTAAATTATAAAAAGAAATAGGAATAAAATGCCTGAGTGTTTAAAAAAATGCATACAATACGGTGCCTACCAGAGACTTATTTTAGCATTGAGTCAAACAGGCTGAAAGTCACAGTGGAAAAAATTTATATTTCATGCTAATAGTAAGTACAATTTGTTTAGCTGGTCATAATTATATTAGACATTATATGCTTTAAGTCAAGTACTAGCATGAGACAAAGACATATAATGGCAAAATGGGTTAAGTTACTAGGAATCTATAACTATTATATTTCTCTATCTATATATAACATCAGGGCTTTAAAATATATTAAGCAAATGTTAAGTGAAGAAACAACTACATAGGAACACAATTGTAGACATCAAAATTGCATTTTCAATAATAAATAGAATATTCAGATGAAAATTCAGTAAGAAAACAGAAAACTTAGACAACATTATAGACTGCATTAATCACTTTGCATATAGAGGAATATCTGAAAGTGGATCATTTATAAAGAAAAAAGGTTCATTTGGCTGCCAAGTAAGCAGACTGTACAAGAAGTGTGGCCAGCATTGGCTTCTGGTGAGGGTCTCAGGAAGCTTACAATCATGCTGGCAGGCCATGAATAACTGGACATATCACATGATAAGAGACAGAGCAAGTGTGAGTGAAGAAGCCATGTTCTTTTAGGGAAACAACTCTCACTTGAATCAATGAAGTGTAAACTTATTGATTACCAAAAGGATGGTGTCAAGCCATTCATGAGGAATTTACCCCTATGACCATGACCCAAACACCTCCCACCAGGTTCCACATCCAACATTGAGGATTATAATGCAGCACAGTCTGGAGAACATGAACATCCATACCATATCATAGACCAACTAGGCTTAACAGACATGTACAAAACTTTCCAATCAAAAGCAAGAGAATACACAATATTCTTATTTGCACCTGGTATATTGTTAGAGTCTTATTAAATTTAAGACATACTGGTTAACATACGTCTTAGACATAACGAGTCTTATTAAATTTAAGAATACTGGTTAAGTGCAGTGGCTCATGCCTATAATCCAACAGTTTGGGAAACCAATGTGAAAAGATCACTTGGGGCCAGAAGTTTGAGACCAGCCTGGGTAAACTAGTGAGACCCTGTCACTACACATAATCAAAAAATTAGCCAGGCATGGTAGTGCATGTCTGTAGTCCCAGCTACTTGGGAGACTGAGGTGGGATCACTTGAGCCCAGGAGGTTGAGGCTGCAGTGAGCCAAAATCATGCCACTGCACTCTGACCTGGGCAACAGAGTAAGATGGTCTCAAAACAACAACAACAACAATGAATAAACTTAAGAAGGCTGTATTAGTCTGTTTTCACACTGCTGATAAAGACCTACCAGGAACAGGGAAGAGAAAAAGGTTTAATTGGACTTACAGTTCCACATGGCTGGAAAGGCCTCAGAATCATGGCAGGAGATGAAAGGTACATCTTACATGGTGGCGGCAAGAGAAAATGAGGAAGATGCAAAAGCAGAAACTCCTGATAAAACCATCAGATGTTGTGAGACTTAATCACTACCACAAAAAAAGTACAAGGGAAACTGCCCCCATGATTAAAATTATCTCCCACCAGGTACTACCCACAATGTGGAAATTATGGGAGTATAATTCAAGATAAGATTTCAGTGGGGACAGAGAGCCAAACCATATCAAAGACGAAAATAATACACGTAAGTTTTCTGACTAAAACTGAATGAAGCTAGGAATTAATAGCAAAAGTAAAACTGACAAATCAAAAAACATGAAATTAAAACACACTCTTCAACATATTCTTGCTCAAGAGTCAAAAACTTAATTTTTTAAAGATGTTAATGCAACCTACGGTGATAAACAAATTCAGCATCATCCCTATAAATATCCCAATAGCAGCTTTTTACAAGAATATTGGTTGAAATTTTAAAATTTGATTATGAACTACAGGCAAACACCCATGAAAAAGAACAAAAACACATTATACTTCCTGATTTCAAAACATTAAAAGCTACAATAACAAAAACAATGTTGTATTCACACAAAGACAGATAAACAGATGAAAGAACAGAATAGAGAGCACAGAAATAAACCCTTCTATTCATGATCAAATAATCTTCCACCATGTTACCATGACCACACAATAAAGATAAACAATATTTTATCAAATTTGATTAATTTGATTTTATAGTCAAAATATAATGTTGAAAACTAGAAATCTACACTGATAAAGTTGGATCATTTTCTTTAGCCATATATAACCAATAGTTTAAATAAAATACTTAGACATAAAAACAAATCTCTTAGAAACAAAATAACGGAAAGACATGACATTGCTCTTGGCACCATTTTCTTAGATATGACACTAAATGCTTGAGCAACAAAGAAAAGAACAGAAACATTTAACTACACTACACTTCAATATTTCTGTACATCAAAGAAAACACTCAATAGAGTGACAATGCCTTTTACGAAATGAGTGAAAATATTAACAAATCACATGTGATAGGAAATAATATTGAGACTATATAAATAACTCAACATTTAAAAATAGAGTTGAATAATTAGATTTAGAAATGGACACATAACTGAATTAAACTTTAGAAAGAAGCATTTGAAAGCACATACAAAATTACTAATTTGTAGAGAAATGCATAAAAATTATAATGAAAACCAAAATCACCTCACACCAATTAGAATGGCCATTACAAATCTTTTAAAAGAAGCAAATCCATTGATGGTGCAATGTAAATGAAACCCATGTTGATTGCTGGTGGAAAACAAAAATACAGCCATCATTGTAAAATGTTATGTTTCTCAAATAATTAAATATGGAAGTTATCATTAAATACAGCAATGTCAATTATGAATCTATATCCAAATTAGGCAACTCAGAACCTGGAAAATATATATTTGACCATCTATGTTTATTTTTATATTTTTTATTTTTTTATTATACTTTAAATATTAGGGTACATGTGCACAATGTGCAGGTTAGTTATATATGTATACATGTGCCATGTTGGTGTGCTGCAACCATTAACTCGTCATTTAACATTAGGTACATCTCCTAATGCTATCCCTCCCTTCTCCCCCCACACCACAACAGGCCCCGGTGTGTGATGTTCCCCTTCCTGTGTCCACGTGTTCTCATTGTTCAATTCCCATCTATGAGTGAGAACATGCAGTGTTTGGTTTTTTCTCCTTGCAATAGTTTGCTTAGAATGATGGTTTCCAGCTTCATCTATGTCCCTACAAAGGACATGAATTCATCCTTTTTTATGCATAGTATTCCATGGTGTATATGTGCCACATTTTCTTAATCCAGTCTATCATTGTTGCACATTTGGGTTGGTTCCGTCTTTGCTATTGTGAATACTGCCACAATAAACATACATGTGCATGTGTCTTTATAGCAGCATGATTTATAATCCTTTGAGTATATACCTATTAATGGGATGGCTGGGTCAAATGGTATTTCTAGTGCTAGATCCCTGAGGAATCACCACACTGACTTCCACAATGGTTGAACTAGTTTACAGTCCCACCAACAGTGTAAAAGTCTTCCTGTTTCTCCACATCCTCTCCAGCACCCGTTGTTTCCTGACTTTTTAAGGATCGCCATTCTAACTGGTGTGAGATGGTATCTCATTGTGGTTTTGATTTGCATTTCTCTGATGGCCAGTGATGACGAGCATTTTTTCATGTGTCTTTTGGCTGCATAAATGTCTTCTTCTGAGAAGTGTCTGTTCATATCCTTTGCCCACTTGTTGATGGCGTTGTTTTTTCTCTTGTAAATTTGTTTAAGTTCTTTGTAGATTCTGGATATTAGCCCTTTGTCAGATGAGTAGATTGCAAAAATTTTCTCCCATTCTGTAGGTTGCCTGTTCACTCTGATGGTGGTTTCTTTTGCAGTGCAGAAGCTCTTTAGTTTAATTAGATCCCATTTGTCAATTTTGGCTTTTGTTACCATTGCTTTTGGTGTTTTAGACACGAAGTCCTTGCCAATGCCTATGTCCTGAATGGTATTGCCTAGGTTTTCTTCCAGGGTTTTTATGGTTTTAGGTCTAACATGTAAGTCTTTAATCCATCTTGAATTAATTTTTGTATAAGGTGTAAGGAAGGGATCCAGTTTCAGCTTTCTACATATGGCTAGCCAGTTTTCCCAGCACTATTTATTAAATAGGGAATCATTTCCCCATTTCTTGTTTTTGTCAGGTTTGTCAAAGATCAGATGGTTGTAGATATGTGGCATTATTTCTGAGGGCTCTGTTCTGTTCCATTAGTCTATATCTCTGTTTTGGTACCAGTACCATGCTGTTTTGGTTACTTAGCCTTGTAGTATAGTTTGAAGTCAGGTAGCGTGATGCCCCCAGCTTTGTTCTTTTGGCTTAGGATTGACTTGGCAATGCAGGCTGTTTTTTGGTTCCATATGAACTTTAAAGTAGTTTTTTCCAATTCTGTAAAGAAAGTCATTGGTAGCTTGCTGGGGATGGCATTCAACCTATAAATTACCTTGGGTAGTATGACCATTTTCAAGATATTGATTCTTCCTACCCATGATCATGGAATGTTTTTCCATTTGTTTGTATCCTCTTTTATTTCATTGAGCAGTGGTTTGTAGCTCTCCTTGAAGAGGTCCTTCACATCCTTTGTAAGTTCGACTCCTAGGTATTTTATTCTCTTTGAATCAATTGTGAATGGGAGTTCACTCATGATTTTGCTCTCTGTTTGTCTGTTCTTGGTGTATAAGAATGCTTGTGATTTTTCCACATTGATTTTCTATCCTGAGACTTTGCTGAAGTTGCCTATCAGCTTAAGGAGATTTTGGGCTGAGACGGTGGGGTTTTCTTGATATACAATCACGTCATATGCAAACAAGGACAATTTGACTTCCTCGTTCCTGAATTGAATACCATTTATTTCCTTCTCCTGCCTGATTGCCCTGGCCAGAACTTCCAACACTGTATTGAATATGAGTGGTGAGAGAGGGCATCCCTGTCTCGTGCCAGTTTTCAGAGGGAATGCTTCCAGTTTTTGCCCATTCAGTATGATACTGGCTGTGGTTTTGTCATAGATAGCTCTTATTATTTCGAGATACATCCCATCAATATCTAATTTATTGAGAGTTTTTAGCAAGAAGCGTTGTTGAATTTTGTCAAAAGCCTTTTTGCATCTATTGAGATAATCATATGGTTTTTGTCGTTGGTTCTGTTTATATGCTGGATTACATTTATTGATTTTCATATGTTGAACCAGCCTTGCATCCCAGGGATAAAGCCCACTTGATCATGGTGGATAAGCTTTTTGATGTGCTGCTGGATTCGGTTTACCAGTATTTTATTGAGGATTTTTGCATTGATGTTCATCAAGGATATTGGTCTAAAATTCTCTTTTTTTGTTGTGTCTCTGCCAGGCTTTCATATCAGGATGATGCTGGCCTCATAAAACGAATTGGAAAGAATTCCCTCTTTTTCTATTGATTGGAATAGTTTCAGAAGGAATGGTACCAGCTCCTCCTACCTCTGGTAGAATTCGGCTGTAAATCCATCTGGTCCTGGACTTTTTTTGGTTGGTAAGCTACTAATTATTGCCTCAATTTAAGAGCCTGTTATTGTTCTATTCAGAGATTCAACTTCTTCCTGGTTTAGTCTTGGGAGGGTGTATGTGTTGAGGAATTTATCCATTTCTTCTAGATTTTCTAGTGTATTCGTGTGGAGCTGTTTATAGTATTCTCTGATGGTAGTTTGCATTTTTGTGGGATTGGTGGTGATATCTCCTTTATCATTTTTTATTGCATCTATTTGATTCTTCTCTCTTTTCTTATTAGTCTTGCTAGCAGTCTATCAATTTTGTTGATCTTTTCAAACAACCAGCTCCTGGATTCATTGATTTTCTTGAAGAGTTTTTTGTGTCTCTATTTCCTTCAGTTCTGCTCTGATCTTTGTTATTTCTTGTCTTCTACTATCTTTTGAATGTGTTTTCTCTTGCTTCTCTAGTTCTTTTAATTGTGATGTTAGGGTGTGAATTTTAGATCTTTCCTGCTTTCTCTTGGGGGCATTTAGTGCTACAAATTTCCCACTACACACTGCTTTGAATGTGTCCCAGAGATTCTGGTATGTTGTGTCTTTGTTCTCGTTGGTTTCAAAGAACATCTTTATTTCTGCCTTCATTTCATTATGTACCCAGTAGTCATTCAGGAGCAAGTTATTCAGTTTCCATGTAGTTGAGCAGTTTTGAGTGAGTTTCTTAATCCTGAGTTCTAGTTTGATTGCACTGTGGTCTGAGAGACAGTTTGTTATAATTTCTGTTCCTTTACATTTGCTGACGAGTGCTTTACTTCCAACTATGTGGTCAATTTTGGAATAAGTGCAGTGTGGTGCTGAGAAGAATGTATATTCTGTTGATTTGGGGTGGATAGTTCTGTAGATGTCTATTAGGTCCACTTGGTGCAGAGCTGAGTTCAATTCCTGGATATCCTTGTTAACTTTCTGTCTTGTTGTTTCTGTCTAATGTTGACAGTGTGGTGTTAAAGTCTCCCATTATTATTGTGTGGGAGTGTAAGTCTCTTTCTAGGTCTCTAAGCACTTGCTTTATGAATCCAGTAGCTCCTGTATTGGGTGCATATATATTTAGGATAGTTGGCTCTTCTTGTTGAATTGATCCCTTTACCATTATGTAATGGCCTTCTTTGTCTCTTTTGATCTTTGTTGGTTTAAAGTCTGTTTTATTAAAGACTAGGATTGCAACCCCTGCCTTTTTTGTTTTCCATTTGCTTGGTAGATCTTCCTCCATCCCTTTATTTTGAGCCTATGTGTGTCTCTGCATGTGAGATGGTTTCCTGAATACAGCACACTGATGGGTCTTGACTCCTTACCCAATTTGTCAGTCTGTGTCTTTTAATTGGCTCATTTAGCCCATTTACATTTAAGGTTAATATTAAGGAGAATTTGATCCTGTCATTATGATGTTAGCTGGTTATTTTGCTCATTAGTTGATGCAGTTTCTTCCTAGCCTTGGTGGTCTTTACAATTTGGCATGTTTTTGCTGTGGCTAGTACCGGTTGTTCCTTTCCATGTTTAGTGCTTCCTTCAGGAACTCTTTCAGGGTAGGCCTGGTGGCGACAAAATCTCTCAGCATTTGCTTGTCTGTAAAGGATTTTATTTCTCCTTCACTTATGAAGCTTAGTTTGGCTGGATATGAAATTCTGGGTTGAAAATTCTTTTCTTTAAGAATGTTGAATATTGGCCCCCACGCTCTTCTTGCTTTTAGAGTTTCTGCCGAGAGATCAGCTGTTAGTCTGATGGGCTTCCCTTTGTGGGTAACCCAACCTTTCTCTCTGGCTGCCCTTAACATTTTTCCTTCATTTCAACTTTGGTGAATCTGACAATTATGTGTCTTGGAGTTGCTCTTCTTGAGAAGTATCTTTGTGGCATTCTCTGTATTTTCTGAATTTGAATGTTGGCCTGCCTTGCTAGATTGGGGAAGTTCTCCTGGATAATATCCTGCAGAGTGTTTTCCAACTTGGTTCCATTCTCCCCATCACTTTCAGGTACACCAATCAGATGTAGATTTGGTCTTTTCACATAGTCCCATATTTGTTGGAGGCTTTGTTCATTTCTTTTTATTCTTTTTTCTCTAAACTTCTCTTCTCGCTTCATTTCATTCATTTGATCTTCCATCACTGATACCCTTTCTTCCAGTTGATCGAATCGGCTACTGAGGTTTGTGCCTTCATCACGTAGTTTTGTGCCTTGGTTTTCAGCTCCATCAGGTCCTTTAAGGACTTCTCTGTATTGGTTATTCTAGTTTTAGCCATTCGTCTAATTTTTTCTCAAGGTTTTTAACTTCTTTGCCATGAGTTTGAACTTCCTCTTTTAGCTCAGAGTAGTTTGATTGTCTGAAGCCTTCTTCTCTCAACTCGTCAAAGTCATTCTCCGTCCAGCTTTGTTCCATTGCTGGTGGGGAGCTGCGTTCCTTTGGAGGAGGAGAGGCACTCTGATTTTTAGAGATTTCAGTTTTTCTGCTCTGTTTTTTCCCCATCTTTGTGGTTTTATCTACCTTTGCTCTTTGATGATGGGGTGACGTAAAGGTGGATGTCCTTTCTGTTTGTTAGTTTTCCTTCTAACAGTCAAGACCCTCAGCTGCAGGTCTATTGGAGTTTGCTGGAGGTCCACCCCACACCCTGTTTGCCTGGGTATTAGCAGTGGAGGCTGCAGAACAGCGGATATTGGTGAGCAGCAAATGTTGCTGCCTGATTGTTCCTCTGGAAATTTTGTCTCAGAGGAGTACCCGGCTGTGTGAGGTGTCAGTCTGCCCCTACTAGGGGGTGCCTCCCAGTTAGGCTACTCGGGGGTCAGGGACCCACGTAAGGAGGCAGTCTGTCCGTTCTCAGATCTCCAGCTGTGTGCTGGGAGAACCACTACTCTCTTCAAAGCTGTCAGACAGGGTCATTTAAGTCTGCAGAGTATTCTGCTGCCTTTTGTTTGGCTATGCCCTGCCCCCAGAGGTGGCATCTACAGAGACAGGCAGGCCTCCTTGAGCTGCGGTGGGCTCCACCCAGTTTGAGTTTCCTGGCCGCTTTGTTTACCTACTCAAGCCTCGGCAATGGTGGGTGCCCCTCTCCCAGCCTTGCTGTCACCTTGCAGTTTGATCTCAGACTGCTGTGCTAGCAATGAGCGAGGCTCCATGGGCGTAGGACCCTCCAAGCCAGGTGTGGGATATAATCTCCTGGAGTGCCATTTGCTAAGACCATTGGAAAAGCACAGTATCATGGTGGGAGTGACCCAATTTTCCAGGTGCCATCTGTCACCTCTTTGACTAGGAAAGGGAATTCCCTGACCCCTTGCACTTCCCAGGTGAGGCGATGCCTTGCCCTGCTTTGGCTGATGCTTGGTGCACTGCACCCACTGTCCTGCATCCACTTTTGTCTCGAGGCACTGACCTACCCTTTAACATAAGTTTGTAAAGGGTTATAAAAGGTTTTTAAGAATCGCACCTCATGGTCAAACTGGTTAAGATTGGATAAAATTATCTATAAGGTTTAATTTTAAAAGTTGAGGTTGACAATAATAGCCTAATGCAAGCATGAAATCTGGCTTTCTCTCTCTTGAAAAAGATTTTTCTTTGACTTTTGAAGAAACTCTCTAAAAAAGAAGGGAAGGACAAGAAACAGACTGTTTAAAAAACTAGATCTTGCCTCTTGACGAGTGAAGGTTTTTGCTTTACAAAAAACAAACAAACAAATAAAACACAACACTTTGAGTCATTTAAACAGATGACTTATGGTAACCTGAAGTGTTTTGAGCCCTCATGGCTTCAAAATTGTCTTTTCTAATCCCTAGCTTTTTGATGCTACAGAGGGCCCCTGGGACATCCAGGGGAGAGGTAAACAGGATTATTTGACATGTTTACTTACATAGGATTAATCAGGTGGTGTTTGATTTTCAGGTTATATTTTAGTGAAAAATGTTAATGTGTGTTCCAAAAGTTGTATGGGATTCCTAGAGTTCTGATGTCTGAGTTTGTGTTATCAATCATAATTAAAGTTATGTGTTAGGTTATTATAAATCACAAAGGTGACTAAATTTCTTTTGTCAATGATGTTTTTCACTGTGACTATCCTAGGACATTCTAACATTCATAGATAATTGTTATTTTGATCCTCCTCAAAGAATGGATTATAACCCTCGAGTGCAGGTTTCTGCTAACTTTGGAGATTGCGAACCAGAGTTGACTGGGTGAATTGGATAGAAGACTGATCCTTTTTGATTTTTTGCTTGGAACATTGCTGATCCTTATGTTTTGTTTTTCAAAATCAAGGAAGCTTTTGAGTTATTTATACCTTTTGACAATTGTGGAAGTGAACCAACCAATGATCTCTGACTATAGCTCAGAAAAAATAAGGGATGGGCTGTTAAACTTCAAATGGTATACAAAGATAGCCTCAGTAGATAGATCTCTTTTACTGGAAACCCTTGGATAGGCCTCTGAGAGAACCACTGTTTTCCCAAAACAACACCACATGTCAGCATGAAGCAGTTAAGAATAGCCATTGTCCCTAACGCCCCTATTCTAATGGCAGTTAGATGTACCTGGGGGGATTGATGGAAGTAGCTACTGCCATTATGCTGGCTGCAGCAGAGAGGCACAGCTGGGGTTGCACACTTCATGGAGCTGGTGAGATGCCACCCCTTCTGAGTTAGGGCAGGAACTCCCTGGGTGCTGCTGAAGACTCAGGCTTTCTGCTCTACAAAGCAAACAGGAGTCCTGCCCTCCTGGGTGGGGCTGCAGCCACCCAAACTATGGCTGTGGATCTGATCCTCCTTGTGCTCATGGTGGTGGTGGTGGGGGGAAGAGGGTCAGGCAGGAAAAGGCAAGATCTGCCCTCCTAGGTGCAGCTGCAGCCACCTGACCCATGGCTGCAGACCTGGGCCTCCTGCTCCAAAAGGACAAGCAAGAGCTCTGCCCTTTTCAAGTTGGTGGGGTCGGAGCTCCCTGGGTGCAGCTGCAGCTGCCCTCCCAGGCAGAAGACAGGACATCTCTGCTGCCTACATCCTTGGGGTCCTGGGAAGTCCCTCCCCCATTTCTGCTGGCTTGGAGGTGTCTGCTTCTGCTGCATGGCCTCTCTTCTCTCCCAGCACCCATGCACTTGGAGCTCAGAGAAGGGTTGGAGCCAAACCCTGGGGCCATATAAATGGTGGCGGGAGGAAGACAGATTCCTTGGCAGAAGAGAGCAAGTCCCTTGTAGGGCCCAACCTTCAGTGGCCGCAGACCAGAGTGGGGACTTCTGGTGCCTCCTCCAGGCCTGACCAGGGCCACCCAATGGACAAACTGGAATGTACTTTCTCCTCTCTGAGGTCCAGAAAAGCCCCAGGCTCAGCCAGAGAAGGCAGAGGACACAGAAACAATGAGATGACCAGTCACAGAGAGGAGCTACCTTCTCTGCTGGCAGCTTCAGAGACCTGCAGAGACCTCAAAATGACCTGCCGGCACAGAGAAGCCACCCTGTCCAGGGCCTCCCCTCTGCTGAGAGCTGAACACTCGATGGGATGACCTGCCTACAGAAAGGGGCTACCCACTGTGGGTTGCCTCTGAGCTGTTCTAACACTAAATAAAGATCCTCTTTGTTTTCTTCCCCCTTGACTTGTCTGCATACCTTATTCTTCCTGGATGCAGGACAAGAACTTGGGCAAAGGTGCCACTGGCTACAGAGGTTTCCAGGAAGAAAATTGACACCTCAAAGATTCCATAACACTAATTATTTCATTTACTTCAGGCATAACATGTAAATTCTAACATATTGTCCTAAATGTCTAAATCTAATGTTGCAGACACATTTGAAATAGGAAATAGAAAGTAGAAATGTATAGAGATAGTGACATCAGTAAGATGGAAAAATAAAAGGTGCTCTATTTTATTATTCCCCCACAGCAAGAAAATTTGTCAGCTATCCTTGACAAAAATGTCTATATAAAAGAGCCAGACATCATGGCTCACACCTGTAATGACAGCTATATGGTACACTGAGGTTGGAGAATTGTTGCAGGAAAGGATTTGAAGACCAGGCTGGGTTATGTGGCAAGACCCCATCTCAAAAATAAGTGCCTTTAATAGAGCTTTGAGATCCAGGAAGGAAGGTGTGAAACTCTGCTAAAGCCTAAGATTGAGGAGTGTTCTTTTCAGAAGGCAGGCCCTCATTAAGGTGGCAAACTACATGACCTCTGTTCCTGGCTAATGACCACCCAACTTGGTCTCACTGAGAATTGTGAACTTACTCTGTAACCATCCCAAACTCCTCCCAGCCACAGTCTGGGAGAGGTACTGCCCTTAGAGAGGCCTGGAGGAAGATACAAATTAATAGCCACGCAGGCAGGCCTGCAGACCTTGGCCTTTACTATGATCACTGAAGCAGCTCAATGACTCACTTTCAGCTTCCTGGACCACAGTTCATGGCCAGTTAAGCCTACATAGAATCCCACACAGTGACCTAGGAAAATCCTTTTTGGTATTCTGTGAAAGCCATACTCATTCACATCCTGATATAAGGCCCACCATATGCAGACCCAACTTCAGAAACCCCACTTAGTGTCTGTTCTAAAGATCAAAGTCATGAAGGATATTCAGTCTGTCTAAATGTAAAATGGAAATTATAACTACCCAAGCTCCTTGTAACAAGCCAACTAAAGGTGGACCCTAATGTAGACTCATAAGTCTTGTGACAAACCAAACTAGAATCCTTCTCCACTACAAACCCGGAGAGAATCCCATCACCCTGGGGACTCAACAAAAAAAAACGATCTTTACCTTCTGAAACCAGTTTATAAAAACTAGGAGGGGTGTTTGCTCCTTCAAATTCACAGACACCAATGCAAAACTATATTGTGCCCATTGTCAATGCTTCTATTTTAACATAGCACTGAAAGTATGTGGCAGAATAAGTAGACAAAAAGTTTTCAAAAGCTATTGAGATTGAAAACAAATAAGTAAAAAGTTGCTGTTTCTAGATATGATCTTATATATAAAAAACTATAAACAGTACATTAAAACCTGTCTAAACTAATAAATATACTCAGTAGATTAGAAAAATTAAATTAACTTACAAGTTATGGTTCCATACACTTAAAACAAACTCTTTGAGATAATAGAAAAGCAATCTATTTGGAAGAGCATTAAAATAATAAATTTCTGATAACAAATTCAACCAGATGTAAAAAATCTTCACAATGAAAGATATAAGATATCAATGAAAGAAATTAAAGCCACAAATAAATTTGAAATTTTTTATTTCTATGGATTCAAACAATAATTTTTTTTTTTTTTTTTGAGACAGAGTCTCGCTCTGTCGCCCAGGCTGGAGTGCAGTGGCACGATCTCCACTCACTGCAAGCTCCCTTTTTGTATTTTTAGTAGAGACAGGGTTTCACCATGTTAGCCAGAATGGTCTCAATCTCCTGACCTCGTGATCCACCCGCCTCAGCCTCCCAAAGTACTGGGATTACAGGCGTGAGCCACTGTGCCCAGCCAGGGATAAATATTTGTAAAGTGTCATATTATCCAAAGTAATCTATAAATTCAATAAACCTATTAAAATTTCATTGGTATTTTTCTCACAGTAATGAAAAATACAATTCTAAAATTCACATGAAACTACAATAAACTTTGAATAACCAAAGCAATCTTAAGGAAAAAGAACAGAGCAGAAGGACACCATACTTAATAATTTCAAACTGTATTTCAAGAGTATAGTAATAAAAACTGGATGGACTGTGTAGAAAAATGAACAAAAAAATGGAACATAAACCACTACTCAGCTGTTTTAGATATGATGCTAAAAGAGAATACAAAAAAATATTTTAACAGAGAGGTTTCTCAAAATTATGCAGATATTTGTGTGTCCCCCAAAACAATGGAAAAGCAGTCACATTTTGCAGTCTCTTATACTTCATGAAGAGGACTCTGGCTCTCATTGTAAACTTGAAGAAAGATCACCACAGAGAAAGTCGAATCTTTAGAAAATTTAAAAACATAAGACAGAAGGTGTCCCTATGTGACAGTAAAATAAAAAAATCCTCAGGCATCCCAGAAATTCTTTCCTTTGGAACACAGCTTCCCAAATCACATTTTAAGGACTGACTTTCTCTTTGACTTTTGGACCTCCGTTCTGTTGCATTCATTCTCACATACCTAGGGGTTTGGCTACAGTCTCATGTCTCTTCATATTCCAAGGCTCCTTTCCTTGCTCCAGATAGGTGATCAGGTCTGGCTTAGAAAAAGCAATACCTGTTTTATTAAAAATAAATAACATGAATATTGCTCATATTCTTCAATTCTCAAGCAAGTAATTTGCTCAGTAAAGATGATGTAATAGAATATTCTAGTAAATTAATCCCAAAATAGTAATTTATAACAGAAATCTCTAAATCTTTAGAAAATATTTTAAATTTGTATGTTCTTAACTTCACTATCCAGTACTACTGAATCAAAAACTGGTGGTGGAAGGCCAGGCACAGTGGCTCACACCTGTAATCCCAGCACTATGGGAGGCCGAGGCAGGCAGATCACCTGAGGTCAGGAGTTAGAGACCAGCCTGGGCAAAATGGTGAAATCCCAAGTCTACTAAAAATACAAAACAAAATAGCTGGGTGTTGTGGTGTGTACCTGTAATCCCAGCTACTTGGGAGGCTAAAGCAGGAGAATTGCTTGAACCCAAGAGGTGGAGGCTGGAGTGAGCCAAGCTTGCACCACTGCACTCCAGCATGGGGACAGCACAAGATTTTGTCTCAAAAAAAAAAAAAAAAAAACTTCTGGCATTACCAATAATATAGAGTGAAAGACACAGATCAGCTCAGGAATGTGGAAAATTCAGATCAAGATGAAACGTCTTGAAGCTATTCCTCTCTACACAGACAAATCCCCCAAATCCCCAAAATTTATTTCAAAACAGGAATATGAAACTCATTTATACAAAGCAAAAACTACCAAAAAAACTCTACAAAAAATAAATAAATAAAATAAAACCTTTAGAATATATTACAAAATGTGTATTGAAGTTATTCTCACCGAGAAAGACCAGGTTTCTGTAGTTCTCTAACATCACATCTCTATATAAATTCTGTTGTGCAGTGTCCAGGCATTGCCACTCTTTCAGAGAAAATTCTATGGCCACATCCATAAATGTCAATGGTCCCTGAAAACACACACACACACACACACACACACACACACACACACACTTACCAAGTGCCATGGGCAGAATTTTTAATTTGACTCAAGACGAAATGACAGAGTAAAGAGAAGTGCTTCTAACTTACAAGAGTGAATGAAATTCATAAAATAATTCTCAACAGATATATTTTCTAATATATTCTCTAACTCTGTGTAAAGAGAGTGGCATAATCCACAACATCAGTGTATATATAATAGTTTTCTGGATTATAACATATAAAATTCAGGGCATAAACACAAACATACATTTTTGAGTGCTGTATTTACATGACACAAAATGAGCTGTGTATATTTTCCAGATGGAAATGACATGCTGAGTTAGAAGGCACCTCTCAAATTTCAATGTATATAATGAACTGGAGATCTTGTCTTGCAGATTATTTTTTTCAGAAGACTTGGATTAAAGTCTGAGTTTCTGAATTTCTAAGAAGTTCACCAGTAATGTAACTGTTTTTGGCCTAATAAGAATATTTTGTCAAACATCCAGTAAATGAAAAAACCTGTGTTTTTCCCAGGTTTTCTGGCCCATAAACACAAGTAAAGAGATTTCTGCAAATTGGCCATGTAATCCTAATTAGAAGCCTAGGCTGACAACCACTTAGCTAAGAATTACCTTGCATGTTTGAATGACCTTATAAATCTCTTGAAAATTTTGGCCCCACTCTAGGTAATGTGATTCCGAAGGTTTGCAAACGGTCCATAAATGTGTATTTTAAACAAGTCCACTGTTAATGCTGATGGTACTCCCCCGGGCTCCTCATTAGATTAGTTAGAGAAAGCAGGCACAGCACAGAATCCCTTACACTCAGCACTCTTGTCACAACACAAATAATTTTGGTACAAATAAAGACAACCAATCTCCATCCTACAATATCATATTCTTTGCTGGCTCTTTAAAGTTTACAGAGAAAATAGGAGGCAGCAATGTCTGAATGAGTCTGCATTTGGAAAACAACATGTACACACGTACTAATGCAATGTTTATTAAGCAAGTACTATGTGATCAAGAGTATGTTACAGAGAACTGTGTTGGGAATAATATATTAAGTGATTTAATCCTCATAACACCCGGGGGTTGGTACTAAGTGTCTAATAATTCCCATTATTAAGATAAAGGGCCCACCATTTTTATTTACTTTTCTGTTTCTCAGTCATTGGTTTTTAAAAACTGTATAGAGTAAAAGCTAAATATAGACAGATGAGAGGGATACAGAAAGGAAGAGGTTAATGTAGTTCAGCAAAATTTTTATTGTATTTATATTTACTTTCTTGTGACTTGTGGAGCAACTACTGCGTCTGAAGGAATAGAAAACAAGTTGCTAAATGCAATGTCTCTGCAAGCACTGGTTTTAATAGAAACTTTAAAAATTAAGACCTTAAAGTACATACTTGATTTTTTCCATTTATCTCCTTCTGGGTTTCAGGAAATTTTGCATAACAGCTCTAGAAAGGTAGCAGGATTCACCACCCAAAACTCTGATTTTTCATAATCAGTTCTGTGAGACAAGACTCCACGGTGGGGCCAGACATAAATAAAGCCCCCAAATAAGGTGAATCTGAACAAAACTGGGTCAGGGAGAGGACCCTATGTAGAATTCTACTCTCTATGCCTCCAGGGGTACTTCCAGTTCTGTTTTTCCTAAGTTTACCTAAGAGAAACTTAAATGCCAGGGTTTGTGTAATTTTAATCTTTTTTGGCCACTGCCCTGTCAATTTTATAACATAAACTAATAAGTAATTTGAACAAATCTCTTTAGGTTTCCTAGGGTAATTTCAGTAGAAGATAAATATGTATTCTTAGCAAGGTAACAGAAATACAAATAATAATAACAACTCTTCTGTCCCTAAATATCTCTTAAGATGGTATCGGAAGTCACAAAAATATAAAGTGGCCCAAGTAAAGCCTAAGGTTTTTTGCACACATCTATTCACTGTACCAACCATATGATGCTTAATTCAACAATGTATCCAGTTGCTACTCTAGACTAAAGATTCCTGGATGGTAAGAACCATGACTGCTTCAACTAGTTTTTGAATGGCCATAAAAAATTTAAAAAATTACTTTATCTGTTTGAGTCTCTAGATCTCGTTTTTCACCCAACTGCCAGGAAGTTGGAGAAACTCTCATCTGGCTACCAACCAAAGATATAGTTTTTATGAAGGGAGGAACAAACACAGGCTGACTCATTTCTCTTACACTGAGACTTAGCAGAATTAACTGCTCTTGTCTGACTGACCCAATTCTGCTCTGGACATCCTCAAATTTCTCAGCGACACCCAGCTGATCGTGAGAGAGTTTTCGGTGAGCTTGGGCTGATGGCCCAATGGTAAGCCAGGCACGAGAAACTCAGGCTGATTCTAAATAGAAAATGGAACTGCCCTGGTGGAGCTCCAGAACCTGGATCACCTGTCCTGACTAGCTAGCTCTTAGGTAAGAGGAAGGAGAATACTGTACTCCAGAATCACATTTTACAGGTAGGTATAGTTGTGATCATGCTGTGGATACTCTGTGGTCTTGATCTCTCACTCGTAAGATGCTTGTTTACACTTGGAGATTTTCCCTTCAGATTGTTTACACCTGGAGCCTCTCACATAACTATAGCAGGTCACTGGATGAGATCTGAAAAGCTCAAAGAGCCATACTCTCAAAAAGAAACTTTAAGATGTCAATGTTGACATCTCACAATGCAGAAAATGCCTCTTGTTGGTTTTCTGTACATTTTCAATCCAAAGTCTAACCCTGTCTTGTAAGCCCAGGCAGAGGCCAGAACTTAGGTGCAGATTCTAGGTGGGATCAACCTGGCTCTACATTCTTGGGTGTTACAGCAAGTGGAGTATAATCAAAGGAAAAAGCCCCTCATATGGGCTGCCCTAGCATTCTAAGTGATATGTCTACCTAAAAGGAAAAAGCTGAAGAAACAAGAATATGAGTAGACAAGTTTATTTGGGCCAAACATGAGGACTGTAACCTGGCAGCAAAGATTCAAGTTGCCTGGTATCTACACTTTATTGAGCAGTAGTTACCAGTGGATTTGTAAAGGTAAAAAAAAAAAGGACAGAGAGTGGGCTGATACAAAAATTCTTATTTATTTACAGAAATAACATTAATTATTGGTTGGATATACATTGTGAAGGTTTAGGGTATGGGTTACAGTGTCCAGTGTGACATTAATAGTTTAATTTATAGCAACAAATGGCAACAGCGAACAGTTTTAAGAGATGAATATGCTTTAAAGGGGAAAAAAGACACAATTGTGCTCTAATTTTACTGTCCGAGTTTGACAACTGAAAGAATTTGTATTCCTTAAATAAAAGGTTTTTTCCCCCAAATCTCAAGACCTAGATTCAGAATATGGAGCTGCAGGTTTAGGTCCTGGATTGTTGGAACAGCAACAGATGTTACCTGCACCTTTGTGGGCATAAAGAGGAAATTCATGGGCATTTTAGCAAGAGGAGGAAGGGGAAAGTGGAGAGTGTCATGTCTACATGTCATTACTCTGATTGGGTTTTTGGGTCCCATGATCTGTGAATTAGTTTCAGGTCTGAAAACACAAGAGTCACTAAAAGAGGTAAAATGATTGACTGCTGCCCTGTTAAGTTTGTAAAAATCTGATCTAGCCTCTCTAGAAGTGACTGTACAAGACTATAAATAGCAAATAGGCAGAGACACAATTCTGCCTGCATATTTAGGGGACAGCATGCACTTTGCAGCACAATTATGAGTTTACTGGAAGCCTGAGGGGGAAAGTCCTGCTAGAGTAAAGCTTAGTTGGCACCTTATATATTTATATCATGTCTAGTAATTCTAGACAGCGTGTGGGAAATATTCTTAAGAGAAAAATTCCCTTCAGCCCCAGAGAAACTACACGATAACAGAAAAGAGAAAAAACTTTTATTACACAATTAAACTAGAACGTGACATACATAAAAGTTAATCTGCTTAAGAGATTGCAAAGACAGAAAAACAGTCACCATAACTAGTCCACAAGTAGAAGAACGTATAGCACCATGTCACACATAGTTCATTCTAAATTCACCTGGTAATTACGGTGGCCATCCATGTATGCTAATTGGTTATAGTCAATGACAAAATAAACTTTTCATATCTTCGTGACAGAAGGCAATTTTGCAACTTGAAGCCAGGTGCCTGCTGAAGGTAGGTTCTCACTCTCTGACATAAATGGTTGAATAGGGTGCTACCTTTTTGGCTATTTATATTTTAAAGCAATGACTCTCTATTTCCTAGGCTATAGCACTCCTGCTTGCCCACTCCTGGTGGCTAGTGTCCTCTCTTGACTCCTACCATCCAACACACGGGCACAGCTCACAGCACAGAGCTTACAGCTGGCAGCTCACATCTTACATGAACCTTAACTGCCAAAGCAGCACTCCAGTGCCACATTAGAGAGTGAAGCCTGAGCTGCAGGAGGAGAGCCTACAGGCCTCCCAGGTAGAACTGTAGCTTCAAAATAATGGGAATAGGAGCAGTGTTTCAGCCTCAGTTTCCATTTATAATGGTGTCATAGAAAAAAATACTGTTGGATTTCTAGCATGAGTCCAGATAGAGACAGATCCAAGAGCTCTCACTGTGACCACCCACCTCATTCACAGACAGCATCAATACTAATGTGACTTCTGAAAGACACACAAAGCATTAAAGAGAAAAACAGCTTTCAGTCTAAGCAAGATTACATTGAGAAAAAAAAGTTAAAAGCATCTTAAGAAAAAACTCAGATTACATAGAAGATTAAGTCAGCCAGAAAGTATTTTCCTAAAAGGAATTTCTCTCTAAACACCCAAAGTGTACAGCTACTCTCAGCATGAGAAACATAAGCACTATGAAGAAACGGGTCAAATTCTCAGCAGAATTTTATAAGTTTCTCTTTTATCTCTGGTGCTCTCTCATCTCCTGACATTGAATGGGGGGGGTCTATATTGGAATACATCTGACAATTTCCACCAGCACTTTTTGATGAAGAATTGGAATTTGACTTTATTCATATAGTGGAATATATCTGAGCTTGGAACATAGCTAACTGAAGAGCTATTATAGTGTTTGAGTGGCCACATCACTTGTGTTTATTTGTCTTGTAATAGCAGCATTCAAATTTAGTGAAATAAAAGACACTAAACTTATGCTTACCTATAGTTATCCCTATTGGATAAATTAATAAGCATGTCAGACTAATAACTCCTGTAACAATTTGGTAGTAAATTTACTCTGGATACTAGATATAAATATCTAAGTATAAATAATTTTAATGTAGTAGTCATAATGTATGTAGGATTTTAAAAAATTGTCTGTAACCATAATTCAATTAAGACAATTTATATTTCAAAAGTATTAATAACAATATTAAAATAACTATATAAGAAATGTATTCAGGCCAGGCATGCTGGCTCACACCTGTAATCCCAGCATTTTGGGAGGCTGAGACGGGTGGATCACCTGAGGTCAGGTGTTCGAGACCAGCCTGGCCAACATGGTGAGACCCTGTCTCTACTAAAAATACAAAAAATTAGCCGGGTGTGGTGACAGGCGCCTGTAATCCCAGCTACTCAGAAAGCTGAGGCAGAAGAATCGCTTGAACCCAGGAGGTAAAGGTTGCAGTGAGGTGAGTTCGTGCTAATGCACTCCAGCCTAGATAACAAGAGCGAAACTCGGTCTCAAAAAAAAAAAAGTATTCAAAGTAAATATTGTGACCTTATATTCATACTATTGTAAAAAATACTGTTTATATAAACGCATAGTGTCTACAAACGCTACACCTAACTATGCTAATTGTTATAAAGTAATAAATAGGAGCCAAAGTACACTATTCAGTTTATATGCCGAGCTGCTTTTGCTTTTGCAGTGTAAATACTTCAGCCTGCAAATATTCAATAATTACCTTGGGTAACCAGTTTCCCATCAAACAAACTTAGTATCTTTTAGTCTTTATCATTCTGCAATGCTAAATTTAATCCTATCTTTGTGCTCAACTTTTGTGTGCTCTTACAAAGAGCTTTAATCTAAACAAATCTGTGTCTACTTTAAAAGACTAAAAACATGAAACATGGGCCAGGCATGGTGGCTCACGCCTGTAATCCCAGCACTTTGGGAGGTCAAGGCCGGAGGATCACGAGGTCAGGAGTTTGAGACCAGTCTGGCCAACATGGTGAAACCCCATCTCTACTAAAAATACAAAAATTAGCCAGGTGTGGTGGTGCACACCTGTAATCCCAGCTACTCAGGATGCTGAGACAGGAGAATTGCTTGAACCTGGGAGGCAGAGGTTGCAGTGAGCCAAGATTGTGCCACTGCACTCCAGCGTGGGCAACAGAGTGAGACTCTATTTCAAAAAAAAAAAGAAAGAAAGAAAGAAAAAAAGAAAAGAAAAGAAACATAAACCTTTGCCAAAGCAAAAATAAAAAGCAATGAATCTGAGGTCCTAAATGAATACAATCTTGAGTCAGTAAGAATGAAAAAAGGCTTATTTAGCTGTTACAATTATTTACACATTTTTTTAAAAAAAGCACAGAAAAAACCTACATATAAACTAAATGCTTTAAGGGAGATGAACACAATATCCTCCCTGATTTTCAGATAGGAGAATAAAGCCACTTATCTCTTATTTATATTTTCTCCTAAAGCAGCCAGGTCTCTGGACATGTTCTTGAACACTTGGACATCTGAATTTTAGTAAACACTGGATTCAGGTATCTAAGGAGTAACTCTCGGCACATGGTGCACTTGGAAGAATGTTTATGGGATAAAAGGCTGAAGAGGAAAAGTGTTAGAAAAAGTCCATGGGTGCATATGAATAAAGCAAGTTATCAGAGTCCTATAAAGAGACTTAGATTCTGACACAATAACAGTGGTCGACTACAACACCCCACAGACACTATTAGAGATTATTGAGACAGAAAATTCACAAAGATATTAGAACCTAAACTCAACACTTGACCAAATAATCCAAATAGACATCTACAAAACTCTCCACCTAAAAACAAGATAATATACACTCTTCTCATTACCATGTGGCACATACTCTAAAATTGACCACACAATCAGAAATAAAACAATCCTCAGCAAATTCAAAAATCCCAAAATCATACTAATCACACACAGAGGCTACAGCTTGATAAAAATATAATTCAATTTAAAAAACCCACTTGGGCTGGGCATGGTGGCTCACGCCTATAATCCCAGAACTTTGGGAGGCCGAGGAGGGAGGATCACCTGAGGTCAAGAGTGCAAGACCAGCCTGGTCATCATGGCAAAACCCCGTCTCTACTAAAAATACAAAAATTAGTTGGGTGTGGTGGCACGCACCTGTAATCCCAGTTACTCAGGAGGGTGAGGCAGGAGAATTGTTTGAACTCAGGAGGCAGAGTTTGCAGTGAGCCGAGATGGTGCCACTGCACTCCAGCCTGGGCAACAGAGGGAGACTCCATTTCAAAAACAAACAAACAAACAAAAAACCCACTTGATACCATACAATCACATGGAAATTAAACAGCCTGCACTTAAATGACTTTGGAGTAAATAATGACATTAAGGCAGGAATTAAGAAGTTCTTTGAAACAAATGAGAACAAATATACAACGTAACAGAATTTCTGCAACACAACTAAGACAGTGTTAGTGGGAAAATTTATACCATTAAATGTTCACATCAAAAAGGTAGAAAGACCTCAGTTTAACAACTTATATCATCAGTAAACAATGAGAGAAGCAAGAGCAAATCCATTCTTCAGCTAGCAGAAGACAAGAAGTAACAAAAATCAGATGTGAAATGAAAGAGATTTAGACAGTAAAAACTACACAAAAGATTAAGAAATCTAGGAGTTAAATCCTTGAAAAAAATTTCTAAGTTAAATAAACCACTAGCTAAATTAACAAAGAAAGAAGATCCAAACTTGAAATGACAAAAGAGATATTATTACTGACCCCACAAAAATACAAATAACGATTGAAGTCTACTATGAATACCTCTATGCACACAAACTAGAAAATCTAGAAAAATGGATAAATTTCTGAACAAATACATCCTCCCAAGAGTGAACAAAAAAGATATTGAGTCCCTGAATAGACCAATAACAAGCTCCAAAACTGAATTTGTAATAAATAGCCTACCAAACAATAAAAGCCCAAGACCAGACAGATTCACAGCTGAATTCTACCAGATGTACAAAGAAAATCTGGTACCATTTCTACTATAACTATTCCAAAAATCTTGAGGAGGGACTTCTCACCAAGTAATTATATAAGAACAGCATCATTCTGATACCAAGGCCTGGCAGAGATAAAACAAAAAATAGAAAACTTGAGGCCAGTACCTTTGATAAACATTGCTGAAAAAATCCTCAACAAAATACCAGCAAACCAAATCCAGCAGCACATCAAAAAGCTAAACCACTATGTTCAAGTAGGTTTTATCCATGGGATGCAGGATTGGTTCAACATACACAAATTAATAAATGTTATTAATCACATAAACAGAACTAAAGCAAAAATCACAAGATTATCTCAATAGATGCAGAAAGAGCTTTCAATAAAATTGAACATCTTTCATGTTAAAAGCCCTCAACAAACTATGCATTGAAGGTACATACTTCAAAATAATGAGTTATCTATGACAAATCCACAGCCAACATACTGAATGGAAACAAGCTGGAAGCATTTCTCCTTGAAAACTGGAGGAAGACAAAAGTGCCTTCTCTCACCACTCTTCTTCAACATAGAATTCGAAGTTCTAGCCAGAGCAATCAGGCAAGAGAAAAAATATAAGGCATTCAAACAGAAAGAGAGGAAGTCAAACTATCCCTGTTTGCAGATGACATAATTCTATATCTAGAAAATCCTACAGTCTCAGCAGAAAAGCTCTTTAAACTGACAGGCAACTTTAGCAGAGTTTCAATATACACAATAAATGTACTAAAGTCAGTAGCATTCCTGTACATCAACAACAGCCAAACAAAAAGCCAAATCAAAAACAATCCCATTCACAGTATCTAGGAATACAGCTAACCAGGGAAGGTGAAAATCTCTATGACAAGAATTACAAAACATTGACTGAAGAAGTCAGAGATGACTCAAACAAATGGAAAACCACTTTATGCTTATAAATAGAAAAGATCAACATCCATCATTAAAATGTCCATACTGCCCAACAAAATTTACAGATTTAATGCTATTTCTATTAAACCACTGTTAACATTTTTAACAGAAAACAAACAAACAAAAAAACTACTTTAAATCTCATATGGAACCAAAAAAAAAACAAACAAACAAAAAGCCCAAATAGCCAAGGCAATCCTAAGCAAAAAGAACAAAATTGAAGGCATTACATTACTGACCTCAAACTATACTACAGGGCTACAGTAACTGAAGCAACCTGGTACTGGTACAAAAAAAAAACAGACTTATAGACCAATGCAACACAGTAGAGGCCTAGAAATAATGCAACACACCTACAGCCATATGACCTTTCACAAAGCTGACAAAAGGAATTTGGGAAGAAATCCCTATTTAATACATGGTGCTGAAATACCTAGCTAGCACTATGTAGAAGATTGAAACCAGACTCCATCCTTATACCATATATAAAAAAAGACTTAAGATGAATTAAAGACTTAAATGTAAAGCTTAAAGTTGTTAAAAAATAAAAATAAAAACACTGACAGATAATCTAGGAAATACCATTCTAAACATAGAAACTGGCAAAGATTTCATGATGAAGGTACCAAAGCAATTTCAATAAAAGCAAAATTTGACAAATGGGACCTAATTAAATTAAAGAGCTTCTTCACGGAAAAGGAAACTATCAACAGAGTGAACAGACAAACTACAGAATAAAAAAAAATCGCAAACTACGCTTCTGACAAAGGTCTAACATCCCGAATCTGTAAAGAACTTAAACAAGTTTACAAGAAAAAAACCAAACAACCTCATTAAGAAGTAGGCAAAAAACATGCACGGATGCTTTTCAAAAGAAGATATACCTGTGGCTAACACTCATATTTTTAAATATGTTCATCACTAATTATTAGAGAAATGCAAAGAAAAACCACAGTGAGATACCATTTCACACCAGTCAGAATGGCTATTATTAAAAAGTCAAAAAATAACAGATGCTGGCAAGGTTGTAAAAAAACAGGGAATGCCTATACACTGCTGGTGGGAATGTAAATTAGTTCAACCATTGTGAAAACCAGCGTAGTAATTCCTCACAGAACTAAAAACAAAATCATCACTTGACCCAGCAATTTCATAATTGCTGGGTATGTACCCAAAGAAATATATTCTGTCAAAAAGACACATGTGCATGCATGTTCATAGCAGCAATATTCAAAATAGCAAAGATATGGAATCAACCTAAATGCCAATCAATGGTAGGCTGAATAAAGAAAATGTGGTATAGACAGGCATGGTGGCTTCTACATGTAATCCCAGCACTTTGGGAAGCCAAGGCAGGTGGATGGCCGGAGTTCAGGAGTTAAAAACCAGCCTAAACGACAAGGCAAAACCCCATCTCTATAAAAACTGCAAAACCAAAAATTAGCTGTGAATGGTTGTGTGTGCCTGTACTTATAGCTACTTGGGAGGCTGAGGTAGAAAGACTGCTTAAGCCCAGAAGTTGAGGCTGCAGTGAGCCAAGATTATGCCACTGCACTCCAGCCTGGACAAAGAGTGAGACCCTTTCTCCAAAAAAGTAAAATAACATAAAACAAGATTTAATAAAAACAAAATATGTACATAAACATTATGGAATACTATGCGGCCATAAAAAATTGCAAGATCATGTCCTTTGCAGCAACATGGATGGAGCTGGAGACCATTATCCTTAGAAAATTAATGCAGAAACAGAAAGTCAAATGCATGTTATTATTTAAAAGTAAGAGCTAAATAAGAAGAACACATGGACACACGGAAACAACAGACACTGAGGTCTAGTTGAGGGTGGAGGGTGGGAGGACAAAGAGGATCAGAAAAAAACACCTGTTTGGTTCTATAGTAACTCAGTAACAAAATAATAAACACGCCAAATCCCATGACACAATTTTACCTACACGACAAACCTGCATATGTACACCTGATCCAAAAACAGAAGTTAAAAGGAAAAAAATACATGGGCAGGGGAGAGTGCAACGTAGGTGGAAGAAATGGTTTGTGCTACAGATAGTGGCCCAGGTGGAGCTGTACTCTGGTTTATTTCTGTGTCCATACAGGCAGATGAGATTATAAACAGATGGTCCAGAACCCTAGGCTGGTGGAGAAAACAGCTTGCTGCTGCAGATTCAGTGTCTTGGGGTGGGGATATGCCAGGAGACTTGTAGATACTTTAGTAGGTTTTTGGCAAGAAACACTAGGATAAAATACTCTGGTGAAATTCCTAAGGGTGGTGTCTAGTCCTGGGAGGGGTGTAGACACATCATGTCTAGTGGGTATGTCTGTGAGTGGGTGGAAATCTCGTGGTGGCAGCTGTGGGAAAAGGGGGTCTGCTATCAAAACTCCTTTCCTCTAACTTTTCAATCTTCTCTCACCCTGGGAGGAGACATGGAATCACAGGACAATGGGGAGTGTGACAGCCTGTGTGCAGGATAGCAGAACCTACCATTCCTGGACACCCAGAGTTCCATTCCAAGTCAGGCCAGGCCTCTGTGATATCTTTTTTCTGGCATCAATTCTGTAAAGTTTGCTGAACACCAAGCAATTCTCCAACACCAACTCATTGTCTAATATTTTAATTCTGACACCACCCAGAGTCAGCACAGATTCTGATTCAGGGCTCAGTCCCACAACATTGTCCTTACTGCAGATGCCAGTCACAAACCCCACGAGCCCATCTATGCTTCCGAGGTACTGTTTAAAAATTGGAGACTTTCATAATCTCCCTCAAGTTCAATAATTTGGTAGAGCTACTCACAGAACTCAGCAAAACACTGTAGTTATGTTTACCAGTTTATTAAAAAAGATACAACCCAGGACAAGTCAAATGGAAGAAATGTATAGAACAAATAAAAAGGTGGGGGGAAATGAAGCACATAGATAATCCAGGTGAATAGCTGTGATTAATAAAATTCTCCATCCTTTGTGTTCCTGCTCCAGGAACAGATCGTGGAAAGAAACACCTTCCCATAATGACTTAGATGGTGCTCTCTTTTCTTACCGTTCACATAGCCAGAAACAGGCTCTCCACATTTTCTTCTTTTTCTCTTAAAAAAATCAGCTGAATTTGTCTTCAGTGGTCAAAATAAAATACTTCTTAATCAAACTTTACTTAAGTTTATCTCCTTTTCACAGCCTTCTGAACTTTGAGCTACCCTCAGTCTGAGTCAATATACAAATGTATTTTATGTTCCTGCTAAGAACATGCTGACTTCAGGGTAAAACATTCTCTGACCTAAAATCTGATTATTCACCCTCCATTTGCCATTCCCCTCGCACCTTGTTTCTAATGGGCTTTGCTCCTCCCTATGATAGAAAGCCCTTGTCTGCGTAAATTTTGCAATCTTTATAGCTCTTATAGTTGGTACTTCCTCCTGTTGCAATACTCCTTTGGAATTCAATTTTTATTTTTTACTTAAATCTAACTGCTTTATTTTACAAAATCTAGAAATTGCCTCAGAACAGTAACAACTTCATCTTCAGTAAGACTTTCCCAGTTCCCTTCCATCTGCCTGTGTACCCCCAGCTTTCCAGGGCTCTGAAGCTTCTCTCAGTATAAAGCCTTCTTCCATGGCTGGGGTGAGCAGGCTGAGACACCTGCACAGGAGGCTCCCCAGAAAGAACTAATTGGGCCTTTAATAGCCTCTTTTTGCAGGCTCAATATTAGCCTTAGCTCAGAGTACATGGGCTCAAGCTTTAATTTTCATCTCAGAGTTATTCACCTGGCTTTTCAAACTGTAAAATCCAACAAAAGTACTGAAACACAGTATTCATACAAAGGAAGGAAACTTTAAGGTGTCTACATTTCATACCTCAATAAGAAAACCAAAAGTATCTATTCCTTTCAAACAATAAATGTTATTATTGAATTATTTCAATTAAAAATCATGTAGTAAACAATTAGTCACATGGGAACACTTCTAGGAGGTACCAAGTTTCATATAATAAAATTTAGCATGAAACTCAGAAATCAAGATAAAGAGATATAGAACAGAGATAGTCGCTGTCACAAATGTACGCTGCAAGAAGAGGAACTAATGTTTTCATGAATCTATGTAACTCAGTTATCTACCACATTTTCTTGTGGAAATGTATTCATTTTCTACAGCCAAAATGGAAGATTTTTTCCTGTTCTTTTCCTTCACCAAGCCATAAAAAACACACCTGAGAAAATTTCAAAACTCAACGTTGGGAAAGAAAAAGGTAAATGAGAATATTTAACAAATGGAATATATGATTAGATATTAATTTTTTTCTGAAACCCACCTCTTTTATGCCATTTGCAGAGATAGATATAGATGTGTGTGTATATATATATATATATATATATATTTACCTTTCAAGCCCTACTAATACAATACAACTTACAATTAAAAACTGAGGCCCAAATAAGTGAACAAATCTTTCACAGGTGATAAGCCTAGAGAGTGGCAGCACTGATTAAAAAACAACTATGCCTTACTCATGTGTCAAGTAAGGCCACTCAATCACTTGAGAGATTCCCCCACCCCATCCTGCTCAATGAAGTGCTCAATAACCACCCTCTCAGGAGACACTGCACTACGTATGCCCCAGTGAGTGCCCCAGATGCGTTTTACTTTCTAAGTTCTTGCACCATCTCACTGGGGTCAGGTTGTTTTTGACTTTTGGGATGCCATAATTTTCTTTCACAAATTGTTCACTATTTTTCTTTAACTATATTTATTTCACTATTTTTCTGTCCCCTTAAAAAAATCCAGGGGGCAGAAATTATTTCTATGTTTTTCCCTCAACACCAGCATCTGATTGGCTGACCAGCAATGTGTCTCCAAGAAATGTAAGCTGGGTTGGGTAAAAACAGTTTTAATGTCTCAAGGGGTTAGCTTTTCAAAAAACTAAGTATACTAAGAGATTCCTGTCAGCCCTAAGGCATCCACCTGCTTTCTTGAGAGGCTACACTCCATACCTCAGGTTTTCCTATGAGAGAAGATAACCCAGGAGCTGATATTTACTAGACACTCTAGCAGACATAACCATGGTGGGTATCTTGATTTATCCCAAAACAATACTGAAACCCAAGACCAGGAAAAACTCAAGGATGGCTGAAAGCAAATAATCCCAAAAGTTTCCAAAGGGAAATCCTGATCCAAAAACATTCTGATAAGACCTCTGTACATGGAGAAGATAAAAGAGAGACAGAGTTTTTGGTTTTTTTTTTAAACAATAGCGTCAGGGGATTATTCTTCTCAATTGTTCTCAGGGGAAATATTTTTGAAACACATCTTTGTAAAAGCCCCATCCAATACTTTGTCAAAAAATGATTAATTCATGGCCATGTGCAGTAGCTCATGCCTGTAATCACAGCACTTTGGGAGGCCAAGGCGGGCAGATCATTTGAGGTCATGAGTTCCAGACCAGCCTGGCTAACAAGGTGAAATCACAGTTCTACTAAAACTACAAAAATTAGCCAGGTGTGGTGGCACGCGCCTGTGATCCCAGCTACTCAAGAGCTGAGGCACGAGAATCACTTGAACGTGGGAGGCAAAGGCTGCAGTGAGCAGAGATCCCGCCACTGCACTCCAGCCTGGGTGACAAAGTGAGACTCCATCTTAATTTTTAAAAAATGATTAATTAAAATACGGTACCTAAAATGTACACTAAAGGACAAATAGTTGATAATGTGAATTAGGGAGGGGAAATTGGCATTTGGGAATATCAAAAAGAACTGAAAATTTAGTATTTTACTGCAAGCCAGAGTTAGGAAGAAGGAATGCAGGGTGGTGGGGGGTTAACTTGAGAGGTTGCTTGGGACGCATGTGAAAAAGGCAGGGAAAACCATTCCCTGGTGGAGTGTGAAAATAAGTAAGTGGCAGGCAATGAGACTGTTGTGGCTCTAGTTTTTGGATTTTGACTTAAAAAAAAAATTCTAACTCAGCATTTTTTTTTTTTTGTAAATTACTACATTGGGGGAAACAACATTCAGAACTAACCAACTATAAACTGCCAAGTAACCTCTGATTGCATAACCAGGCAATTTGTACCCTCAGAGTGGAAATTAAGAAACTACCTAAATGTGGCCGGGCTTGGTGGCTGACGCCTGTAATCTCAGCATTTTGGGAGGCCGAGGCGGGTGGATCACGAGGTCAGGAGATCAAGACCATGCTGGCTAACACGGTGAAACTCCCTCTCCACTAAAAATACAAAAAATTAACCGGGCGCGGTGGCGGGCGCCTGTAGTCCCAGCTACTCTGGAGGCTGAGGCAGGAGAATGGCATGAACCCGGGAGTAGAGCTTACAGTGAACCGAGATCGCACCACTGCACTCCAGCCTGGGCGACAGAGCGAGACTCCATCTCAGACAAACAAACTACCTAACTGTACCTAACCGATTAATGTGTGGGGTTTTTTTCATCATGCACCTTATAAAAGTCTTCTCTTAAACCCTCTCCCATGGACCACAAACTACAAACCATAGCTGGGTGCTCTACAATTTTTGAACCACTGTTTGAATAAATTAACATGTTTGCGGTGACTGCCATACACTTTTCATAAGAGAAAAGAGGGACCAAAAGCTCTTCCGATTTATGAACCCCGCACCCCGAGTCAGGATTCTCCCCTGACTACCCTACCGTGGTCCCTGCACAATGCGGGAGAGATGCAGCGCGGTGGGTGCAGAGCTGCCCAGAGAGGGCTCCAGGCCGGGCACGGTCACTGCGCAGGGAAGAGACAAGACGCCCGGGGTCCCGCCTGTCCGTCCAGCCGCCACCTTACGCTGAAGGGGACTGAGGGCCGAGCTGCACCAAGGTGAACTCGGCGCCTCAGATTTTGGAGCTGACTGCTGGGAGGCCTGAGTCCCGCTACAGCCACTTCCGACAGCTTTCAACCAGCCCCTTCCCCCTCTCTGGAGATGTCGGACCCGGTACTCTCACCATTTCCAGGTTTCCTAGTGGGTCCTGGCGTCTTAGCTGTGGATCTCCCAATACTTGCAGGTCACAGAGCCACGCAGACTGGGCCTCCAGAAGCGGAGGACACCGAGCAGTGTAGACGAGACCAGAAGCTCTGGCTGCAGGAAAAGACAAAGGACCCGCCAAATCCCGGAAGCCGTCCTGTACTTTCCAGCTGCGCGTCTTACTGGACTGTTCCTAGTTTAGAGTCTCTGACTGGATAACGCTTAAGGCCCGCCCCTTCAGTCCCTGAGTGACAGAAGATTTGACCCGACACTGGGCTGAATGAAGAAAGAGTGACAACCTGGGCTGCAACCTTTTCAGGCAGGGCTTCCTCCCTGAGCTGAGCTAGGACCAACTGGGAGTGTTATTTGCATTTAACCCTGTGTACAAGGGGATGTGCATTTATAAATAACATGTTATATAGCTATTCGCAAATGAAAAGAATATAATAACGATTATTTAACAATTTCAGATTTTATGAACTTCCTGGCTTCTGGTCCTTTGAGCAGGCAGCCCGAGATTTTAAAAAGGAGGCAATTTTCTGGAATAAAATGTGAGCCAAATGTAAATTTTAAAATTTCAAGTAGCCAAACTTTTTTATTTTATTTTATTTTATTTTACTTTATTTTATTTTATTATTTTGAGACTGAGTCTCACTCTATCACCCAGATTGAGTGCAGCGGCAATCTGAGCTCACTGCAACCTCCGGAACTCCCGAGTTCAAGCGATTCTCCCGCTTTAGCCTCCCAAGTAGCTGGGATTACAGGCACTTGCTACCACACCTGGCTAATTTTTTTTGTATTTTTAGTAAAGACAGCGTTTCACCATGTTGGCCAGGCTAGTCTCAAACTCCTGACCTCAGGTGATCTGCTCGCTTTGACATCCCAAAGTGCTGGGGTTACAGGCATGAGCCACCATGCCCAGCCATCCCTGTCAGTTTTCTAATAGTGAAAAATAATAACCATCAACAAAGGAATTATTTTTTAATTCATATTCTTATTAGTAAAAAAACATGTCCTCAGAATAATGATAATTTTGGAGTATTTTTATGGTAGCATCTTACTAAACAATGTAGAACTGTTTTCCTCAATACCTATAAATAATTGTCAGTAAATAAAAGAAAAACAAGTTGGCCTAATCACTAGAATGAATAGAGAACATTTCTTTAAAATACAATTAAAATGTTATAAAAGGGCAGTGATGTGTTTCTTAAATTCACTTACATGCCATTTTACACAAGTGTAGTTTTTTTCTTTTTTAATATTCTTTTGATATTATAACAATAGGAGCATATCGCAACTCTTCCCTTGACATGTTGGAGGAATGTTTACAGTTATCTCAATCTTGAGCTAGGGCACATTTTAATGCTTAAAGATATTATTTTATCTGCTTGAAAAGAAAAAACCTGAGTTGTAAAAATTAAGAAATAGACCTTAAAATTTTTCACTATCCTTTTTTCTTCCAGCACATTTTCTTCCTGTTTCGAGAAAGATGGCTTTACATAGTAACTTAGGAATAATACCTAATAATTAACAAAATGATGGATGTGATGAATTACCTTTTTCTTGAGAAATAATACATCAACATATTCCTACTCATACATTTTTACTGAAACATGTAAAATATTAGCATCATGTATTTATCAAGGTGTCATATACAAAAACTATTGACAAAATGTTGTCCTCAGAACCTACAGAATACATTTAAATGTTATGTTCCTTTTTTGGAAACAAAGTCATTCAAATGTAATTCACACTTTCTAAAATGTAGTAGTTTTTGAATTCTCATTTGCTCTTTTACTTTCATTTTTTCTTTTTTGAGATGGAGTCTCCTCTGTTGCCCAGGCTGGAGTGCACTGGTGCCATCTCAGCTCACCGCCACCTCTGCCTGCCAGGTTCAAACGAATCTCCTGCCTCAGCCTCCCAAGTAGCTGGGACTAAAGGCACGTGCCACCATACCTGGCTAATTTTTGTAGTTTTAGTAGAGACGGGGTTTCACTATATTGGCTAGGCTGGTCTTGAATTCCTGACCTCGTGATCCGCTCGGTTTGGCCTCCCAAAGTGCTGGGATTACAGGTGTGAGCCACTGCACCCAACCCTCATTTACTCTTTTAATTATAAACATAAGACTAATCTCTTTGAGCACTAACAATACTATACCCCGAGGTTAACAGTAAAATCTCCCAAACTAGAATATTTTACTCACAAAAATTTTGGCTAAACTTTAAGATTATAAAAAATAAGGCCTGGCATGGTGGCTCATGCCTGTAATCCCAGCACTTTGGGAGGCTGAGGCAGGAGCATCACCTGAGGTCAGGAGTTCGAGAGCAGCCTTACCAACATGGAGAAACCCCCCGTCTCTACTAAAAATACAAAATTAGCCAGGCGTGGTGGCACATGCCTGTAATCCCAGCTGCTCTAGAGGCTGAGGCAGGAGAATAGCTTGAACCTGGGAGGCGGAGGTTGCAGTGAGAGGAATTCTCTCCACTGCACTCCAGCCTGGGCAAGAGAGAAACTCCGTCTCAAAAAATAAAATAAAATAATAAAAATAAATAATAAATAAATAAATTTTAAAAACTGAAATACTTCATAAGACCCATGTTTGTCCTTTTCATATATATATATATATTTTTTTTTTTTTTTTTTTTTTTTTTTTCTTTTTTTGAGATGGAGTTTTGCTCTTGTTGCCCAGGCTGAAGTGCAGTGGTGAGATCTTGGATCACCACAACCTCTGCCTCACAGGTTCAAGCGATTCTCCTGCCTCAGCCTCCCAAGTAGCTGGGATTACAGGCACCCACCACCACATCCGGCTAATTTTTGGTATTTAGTAGAGGCGGGGTTTCACCATGTTAGTCAGGCTGGTCTCAATCTTCTGACCTCAGGTGATCCACCCACCTTGGCCTCCCAAAGTGCTGGGATTACAGGCCTTTGCCACCGTGCGTGGCCTTATGCAGCACTTTTAAAATGAAACCTTCCTATGGTTTCATTTTTAGGCAGACTTGACATTGAATAGTGTTTGGATTTTTTTTGGAAGCCTCTTTGAAGTATGAATTTGTGATTGCATTAAAAGGTTTGTTGGTTGCCAGTTGCACAACCAGTTTGCTTTATTTTCATTTTGGGGGTGTTTTCCCTAGAGCAGCCATAGTGTACTGCGGGAAGTGGAGCTGAGCAGTGTCCTTCCCTGGCTGTATTAATTTGCCCTTGGGTTGTGTGCAGTGCTGAGAAAACCTCGGGTCTTGTTGATTATCTACACAGTGTCTCTGGGTGCATTATTGCCCCATTGCTGCTGACTGCCTATGACTCTTGAGTTTTAACATGGTGTCCATGACATCCACAATAAAAGATTCTTTCTTATTGCTACTAAGCTCTGGGAGCCAACTGATTCAGTTTTGGAACACCACAATGTTTCTGGAGAACGTTTATTGCATATGGGGTAAAATGCTATACCAATTATAGGATTCTGTCCTGTGTCATTTTAATAACTACTTCTATAGCAAAATTCTACACACAGTTAAATTTTTATTGTCTTTAAAAAAGCCTGTGCTAGCTTTGCATATATTGTCAGCAAGAAATTTAACATGATTAATATAAAATCTTATACTTTTAAAATATTGGGCTACTGAAAAGAGTATTTGGTATTAACATTAGACTTGACATGTTGCTATAACATGTATTTTAAAAATTAAATTGTAAAACATTTCCCAAGGATTACGCTGTGGTTAGCTACTATGCTAAGTATTTGTTACAGTGAATGGGGAGGATTTGGGGGGGTTAAAGTTTCTGATTGTGTTTGATTAGTATGTTTCTAATTTGCCATTGTCAAAATGTCTTTCAAGATACATTTTAACTTCTCTGTATCAAGTTACATGAAATCAAGTAAAACCTTTCATTAGTTACCTTGAAAGATTTATTTAATTGAAGCATTAATTAGTGAAAAATGGGTTTCTTTGAGTAGGTATCTTTTTGTTTTATATTGGAGGCTTCATATATTTTATTAATATTATTTTAATTTTTATTATTTACCATATATTTCCTAATCCACAATTAGCATTAATAGGGTACAATAATTTGTACCCTAAGTGTTGATGGAAATTATAGCACTTCAAAAGGAGCTCAGAGATCCTAAGAAAGACGCTTTATTCTGTTGATAGGCTGAATAAAATGTACGTGTTTCTTAAAGACAGTTTAAATATTTTAATGTATTTTAACTACTATTACTGTAGGAAAGGCCATATAGCTCTAAAAGGGTAATCAATGCTTGTGTTGGACAGTTATACAGAAAAGATAGGTCACAAGAAAGGTTAATATCATTGTTGCTTTTTAGTAAAGTTGTGTAGAGCGTTTTCATTAGAACAAAGGTTTCTTTAGCAAACCTTACTTTCAATAAATTCAGACTTTGAGGATGATAATAGAGCTAATTTCTGCTTATTAGTATATGTTCAACTTCATGAAAATGGCTACTATGTCACTGATAGCAATATGTTCAAATGATTAGTAGCTCACCTCTTTAAAATATTTAAAATTTAAAAATGTATATCAGTGAATTTTGCAATTTTAGAGAAGAAAAAGAAAAGAATCTTGCTTTTAAACCATCGTGTTTCAAACTACCAACACTCTTCAAAAGCATTTTGAAATACTCATTCCTTTGTTCTGGTTTATGGATTTAGTTTTCATGTTTTATCAAACTTTAGTAGGTAGATTTTATGTTTGAGAGATACATAGTTTTCTAAATGTATGCTTTTAAAAATATCAAACCATTATAAAATGAGAATTTTTCTATTAAATATTTTGCAAGGATGGCTTCAGAGGGTGGGGTGGTATATAGTGCAGCCTCAGGGGGCTGCCTCTGTTTGACAGATCTGTACAGAACCCTAAGCATCAAAGTTACTTCTAATTTGAATCTAGTTGTTTATCAGCTCATTTACTTTGAATTTATGTCCACTTGTTGTGAATAGAACTCAATGACAGAAAAAAACCAAAGGAAAGGCATTCCTCTTCTCATCCTTCCAAATTAGTGTTGTTCTTTTAAATTAAAAAATTTAATCTCCTCTCATCATTTATTATGCCAAACAAGATATTTTAAGACACAGGATGACAGTAGATGCCACTAAACCTCTCTAAGTCTCAAGCAGAAGCCTTTGTAAAATCAAGATACATAGGCTTAGGCAGCAGTTCAGTAACGTTTAGGAAAACAAAGGTTACAAGACCCCATTTCTACAATTTTTTTCAAATAAGCTAGGTGTAATGGTGCATGCCTTTATTCCTAGCTGATGTGGGAGATAGAGAGGCTGATGTGGGAGGATCACTTGAGCCCAAGAGGTCAAGGCTGTAGTGAATCATGGTAACACCACTGTATTTCAGCCTAGGTAACAGAGCAAGACCCTGTTGGGTGTACGTAGATGAGAAACCAGCAAAAAAGACTTGAAAGGAGCAATAGGGGTAGAAAAGCAAGAAGCAGGTGGTGTCCTAGACACAGGTGAAGTTAGTCTGTACCTTTCTCTGGAACTCGCTGGAAAGACTCCATGACCATCAACACTTGATTAGCTGGAATAACCAGATTGCACAATAAGAGAAAAAAATGCAAGTTGCTGGAATCATAGTTACAGATATCCTCAAATATGTTACATGTCCAGGTAACAGGCTCTTGTAGGTGCTCCAAATAAATATCCTTCCCCAATTTGTAAACCACAGAGATCTCTGAACCAAATCTTCTCTACTTAGAACTTTACTTCTCGAGTGAAAGAGCAGACAATTGAATACTTTGTAATGTTTTTAATATGAAATATTTTAAACAATTTATTTTTGACAAAAACTGGAAGGACAACCACCACCTCACAGCCGTGAGTAGAATAGGAAGGCTTGGAAAAGCACACGAAGAGGGCAAGGACATGCTGTCAAATCTTGTAGCAGCTTCTGAGGAAGATCTCAGTCCAACAGCAAGTTCAAGTCCACAAGTGAAAAGGCCAGGATGCCCTCCCAGAAGGGAAAAGTGGCAGAGCCCTGTGAGGAGGGGAGGTATCCCTGTCACACAGCAACATCTGCATCAGCCCAGTGAGATTAGAAATGAGATGGCGAGGACCCAGAGAGCAGAGGGCAACAGACACCCAGAGAAGGGGACAGAGACCCAGGCAGAGGGACACAAGAAGGAGGAAGGACAGAGTCCTAGAAGGAGGAGGAAAGACAGAGACCGAGGAGGGTCAGGGCACAGGATGGAGGTTAGACAGAAACCCAGAGAGAGTGAAGAGTGAGGGCACAGAGTCAGAGAAGGGGAAGAGGATCCTGGGATATGAATGATTCAGGGCTATGGCTTCATGTACAAATTCTGATTTCAACACTCTGTACGATGGAGAATTTCCACCCCCACAAGACAAGGATAATAACAAGAGCCCCATGAGTTTGTAGTGGGGGCTAAATGGGATCATTCCATTGAAATCTCTGATGGAGGACGTGACCCCCAAGAAAGCTCACCTGTTATCAGTTCTATAACTGGATGTTGAAGTAAGCCACCAGGGCATGCACATAGTCATTCTGCTTCGCCTGCAGGCAGAAGCAGGGGGTGAAGGTCCAGTCTCCCACCTTAACAGTGTAGATGTCCACCTCCTGCAGGACAGGAGAGGGAAAACTCTGGATGTGTCTCCACCCCACTTCATTTCCTCCTCCCGACCCTCACCAGCTCCTGGAGGGCCCATGACCTTGCTGTCCCCTTCCTGCTGGTCCTCACTCACTGGTGCCCCACCTCGGCTCTTCATTCATTTCTCATCCTGCCTGTCTGGCTCCCAACAAACCGCCCCAGGTTCAAGCCTGTATTCCTTGTTCCCTTCTTTCTCACACCCAAACCTGGGAGCTCCACCCTAACTCTGTCCAGTGCCAACTCCTGCCCCGCCCCCCACTTGGCCAAACTTCACTCAAATGCAGGGGCCGTGCTTTGTCCTCTTGCTGACCCCTTCTTGAAAAGTCTGCCAATGTGATGACCTCAAATGTTGACCCAAACGCTGACCTCAAACCCTGAGCCAGCTCCCCATGCTCTCAGGAGGGTGGCTTGGGTGGGGTGCCTGCCCTTCCAGCCTCCTCTCCTCTGCCACTCAACCACTTCCTCTCCCCTTCAACAACTTCCTCTGCCCCCCATACCAAACCCCACCCCCCTAGCTCCAGCTCAAAAAATACTATCAGCATACTTAAAACAAAACAAAACAAAATGAAACAAAACAGAGTCTCCGAAGGAAAAAAAGAGAAAAAACAAACAAACAAACAAACAAGCACTGTTGGCCAAGCTGTAGTGTACTGGTGGGATCACAGCTCACTGTAGCCTTGAACTCCCAGGCTCAAGCAATCCTCCCGCCTCAGCCTCCCAAGTAGCTGGGACCACAGGCACAACTCTGAGTCCAGCCTGTCCCCATGCTCTTTTGCAGTGGTCCGTCTGCCTGTGCACTGGCTCATCGCCCCAGAGTCCTGCCTTCCAGTGCACATGCTGCGGGCCTTGAGCTGCTGGCTTAGGTGTGTCCCCCAGAGGATATGCCCCTGGGGCAGGGCCAGCCTGCCTCGCTCACCACCGTTCCTGGAGCCTGGCGCCAAGTACAAAGCATGGCTGTCACAAGGCAGAGCTCACGAAGATATTTAAAGGACAAAGTAGCTTTTCTGTGTCTCTAGCACCACCTCTGGCTGACAGGTCAGGCTTTGAGACCTCAGACCAACACTCTGGCCTCCAAAGTCCTGCACCAGGTCCAGGGGATGGTCTCTCTTTGGTTTCAACCCTCCCTGCCTGCCTCTCAAGGGCGGGAGAACTTGTATGGCTTTGACATGTCTTGCATCAAAGACGTGGCCATCCAGGAGCTCCTAGTGGATGTGGTGGACCCTAAGCAGCGTAAAGGTGAGGGAGCAGGCACGGCCAGTTGCCCCGGCCACTAACTAAACTTTTGCCCAAGCAATCTGCTTTTATAAATTGACCTCACAAATATATTATTAGTTTGTGTATGAAATGATATTATGTGCAGGGAATGAAAATCTCAGAACAGGCTGGGTGCAGTGGCACATGCCTGTAATCCCAGCACTTTGGAAGGCCAAGGTGGGAAGATGGCTGCTTGAGCCCAGAAATTCGAGACCAGCCTGGGCCACATGGCAAAACCTTGCCTCTACAAAAAAAAAAGGCCAGGTATGGTGGCGCATGCCTGTAGTCCCAGCTACTCGGGAGGCTGAGGTGGGAGGGTGACCTAAGCATGGGAGGCAGAGATTGCAGTGAGCCATCATTGCACCACTCACTGCACTCCAGCCTGGGCAGCAGAACCAGACCCTGTCTCCAAAAAAAAAAAAAAAAAAAAAAAAGAGCTGGGGGATATACCTATGATGGTGGTAGCAGAAAAAAGTGCAATGCCTCAACATCCTGGAAAGTGTGAAAGAAGCCAAGGGCAAGAGCCTGGTACGAAATGCTACTGGTGTGAAAATTATGCACGTAAATGTAAACGCATTTACTCATATATGTGCTTGTAGGTACAGACTTCTCTGGAAGGTAGTGTTGGTTAAACTAGAGGAGGGCAGCCGGGAATCAGAGGGGAGACTTATTGTGAGCCCTCAGCCGCCAACCATGGGACTCTGTTACTCATTCAAGAAACTAGAAAGTGGTTCTTGCCCTAACTTTAAGACTGAGGTGCTAAGCTTAGGGCTTGGACACTCAGATTCTCAGGCTGCCGACAGCCCAAAAGACCGTGGGAGAGGAGCTGCTGAATCTGTGGCCCATCTGTAGACCCCACAACTCTTCTGGGGGCCCTGGGGAAGCAGGGCATTTGCCCACTCCACTCCCACAAACCCATCCTCTTTCTGGGCTCACCGTGGTCTAACTTGTTGGCTTTGACGATCATCACTGCATAATCAGAGATACTGGAACACCCGATCTGAGGGCCCAGGAAGAAGGGAGGGTGAGACCCCCCCAGTCCCATCCTCAGCCCCCATCCCCCTCCATCCAATCCCTGAGCCCCAGTGGGCCCCTTTCTGTTCCCCAGGCTTGGGTCTCCTCTGCCACCCTGGAGACTCACCCTGATGACCCTTTGGCCTCTGGCCTTGGCAGCGAACGTGCAGAGGATGCCTGTGCCTGAGCCCACGTCCAGCGCCACCTTGTCCTTGAAGAAGTGCAAGTTGTGAAACATAGAGTTGCTATGTGAGGGTGCGAAGCTCGTCCTTCAGCATCTCGTGCGGGAAGAGTGGCACACAGACGTCATGAGAGGCCCTACATCCTCAGCTGGAGAACAGGGTGTCCTGACAGCTCGGAGGGCCAGGGACAGCTCTAGGCCCTCTCACTTCCTTCTGTGCACCTCAGTTTCCCTATTTGTAAAAGCAGACTAGATGGACTAAACTCTCATCTAAGCCAGATGCTACCACTGCTACCTAAGAACCAGCAAACCCTGGCTTTTAAAAGTCCTCAGGTCAGGGGCGGTGGCTCACGCCTGTAATCCCAGCACTTCAAGAGGCCAGGGCGAGAGATAGCTTGAGCCCAGGAGCTTAAGACTAGCCTGGGCAACAAAGCAAGACTCTACCTCTACAAAAAAATAAGAAAATTAGCCGAGCCTAGTGGTGCACGCCTGTAATCCCAGCTACTCCGGAGGCTGAGGAGGGAAGATCACCTGAGCCTGGGAGGTCAAGGCTGCAGTGACTGGTGACTGCACCACTGCACTCCAGCCTGGGCGACAGAACGAGACCCTGTCTCTAAAAATAAAAAATAGTAATTTATGTATATTTTACCACAATTTTATGAAAATGGCCTCAGGGGAAAAAGAAAATTCCTTACTACGCCAACCCAGCTGCATTCTGGGATCTCAGTGTTTTCAGTCACAAGGGTCCAGAAACTGTCAGGCCAGGAGAGGACGGGGCGCAGTTGCACCACCGGTCTCTAGAGGGCGGCAGATACCAGCGGGCCCTGTCCGACCACCGGCTAAGGCCCCAGGCACGCATGCGCGCTCCCACCCTAGCCTTCGATGAGGGACCCCTGCAGAGCTTGAGACTAACCGCCCTCTCCAAGGCAAAGGCTTGGCGAGGCGACCCTGGGGGGTGCGCAGCAGAGGGGCACAGGGGCGGCCTGCTGCCGGGGGACGCAGTGCGCATGCCTGGGAAATTAGGGGATTCTCCCCCAACATTTAACCCCCTTGAGGTTCGTCGGCCTGGGGAGCAGTGCACACTCACCTCCTGGATGCCGAAATGGGCATAGGAGTCTAAGTAGTAATCTTTGGATGTCCCGTCCTCAGCATTGGGCTCGCTGCTTTCTGCCTGGCCACAGGAAACCTGGGAAGGGGCCGATGGGAGCATGGGTCAGATCTGGGGGCTCCCCACAGCCTCTTAAAACTCCAGGTCCCTACTTTTGCCTGAAGTGTAGTATAGAGCGCCCCAAAATTGTACCATGACAACCCTACAGCTCCTACCTGCCATCTTGCCCCCCCACAGAAACCCCAAAACCTAACGATTCAATTTTTCACTTCCAGGACCCCCCAGAGCATCATCCAGGAGAGCACCCCAATACCTCAGCCAGGCCTACCATCTCTCTAGTCTCTCTGCCCCCTTCTTCAGCTCAGCCCACAGCTGGGGAGCAGAGGGGAAGGAAAACAGGGGCAGACACAGGGAAGGGCAAAGGGGGGCTGGAGGTAGAGTTAGGAAAGTAGCCGCTATACTGGGGTAGGACAGCGGGGGCCATGAACCTGAAGGGGTGGGTCCTAAGTGTCTGGGGGCCTGGGGTAAACTGGTTTGAAGCAAGAGAGCTGGTTAGACCTCGAGAAAGGGCCAGATGCGTGACAAGATATGTTGATATGGAGGTCGGGGTCGGGAGGGGTCTCACAAAAGGACATTTACTTTTTCAAGAGGCGGCTGGAGGCTCATCCCATTAGCCAAGGTGGTTACAAAATTCTAGGAGAGAGTAACAGAGAAAAAGGATTAGCTACTGGGAGTGGCTGTGGGAGGGCTGGGCGGCGGGACCTGGGCTCTGGTGGGGGATGGGTTTCTAGCAATTCTTCTTTTCCTTGGCAGGAACTGGTGGCAAAGGGGGCAAGTAATGAGGTGGGGTGATTAAGAAAGGGATGGGGAAAGTAAGGGGAGAAGAAAGGGGGTCTCCTACCCCAGCTGTGGCTGGAGAGATGGTGGCCTGTCCCCATGTTGCCTCTCTCTGGCCAGGAAGCAGACCACGCACCTCCCCATCCAGGAAGGGGGAATTGACACCCACCACCGCCAGCTGTAGCTCCCCCTCATTACCTAATCTCCTCCAGGTGAGATGACACTTCCTGGCACACATCCCTATCCTAGGGTGCCATGAATAGTGGGAGGGAGGGGGAGCTCGCAGGGTATGTCCACAGGGCATCTGCCACCTCTGCAAACCAGTCTCTTGTCTGAGAGGACTCCAGAAAAGAGGCGTGGCACACAGGCACTCCCCCAAGGCTAATACCCCAGCCTCCAGCTCCTGCCTTGGGCTCAGGAGCCCCATACAAAACTAGCTGTAACCAACCCCTTCCGTTATGACTGTCACCCTAGGAAGTTAGAGTCCCAGGGAGGATGAAAAGTTCCTGGACCCTCTAAGAATGAGAGGACTCCAGAAAGTGGTTTGGGGAGTCGCCAAGTTGTCCCCATTCGGACACCCATCCCAGACCCTGAAGACCCCCAGGTGCGGCCAATCCTGAGGCCACTTCTGGGGAAGATAATTTCCTCCACCCCTAGAGCCCCTGGTGTGCAGGAGACAGCCAAGGGGGCGGGAAGTCATTGCAGTGACCCCTGGGAGCTAACCCCCAGTGACTGGATCTTGATAGCTGAGAGCTGACCTGCACCTCCAGCCAGTGACACAAGGTAAGGGATGGAAGGATAGAGGCCCCATCAGGTTACTTCTCTTCCAGATGTGACCACTTTCCAAGGCTCCAAAAAGGGCCACATCACAGGCCTTGACCTTCTAGGCTCCAAGCACCCTCCCCTCGATTTTCCCAAGCTAGCAGGGACACCTATGAGAAGGAAAGTGGTGAGGGGGTTTCCCCATTGGGGCCCATTTCTCAATACCACTGATAACCACCAGATGACCCCAGCCCAACAGGGCTTGAAAGTCAAGACTGAAACCTCCCCCACGTGGCTGCACAAGAACCAAACATCACTCAAAACCATTTCAGGCACCCAGGCTCATGGGCCCCAGGCTCAAGACCCCTACACAGCACTTCAGAAAGGGGGATGTCATCATTCTGTATTGTTATTTTTAAAAAATCATGAGAATACCATGGAAAAATTTATAATGTTTTCAGCATAAATTTTTGTTAATTGTCTCTTCTAAAGCAACATTGTTCACCAGAATGTTGTGTGATGATAAAAATACTGTGTGTATGTACTGTCCAGTGTGATAACCACTAGCCGCAAGTGTCTATTGAGACTGAGGACTTGAGTTTTTTATTTTATTAATTTTAATAAATTTAAATTCAAATACCTACATAAGGCTAGTGGCTAACATACTGGATGGCACATTTCAAATAAATGTTTTGAAAGTTAATTTCTCTCAAGCTTCTCTTGCAATATTCCTAAAAAAATGAATTATTTTATGGCTTAAAAATGATATTTTCCAATTAATTAATTAGTGCATTTTATGGTCTTTTTCCCTTTTGGTATTCAAATAAGAACTAGAAAACTCTATTAGTTTTATAATTTAAAATTCCCTTGTGATTTAAAATTCTTCTTAGGACAACTTCTACTCTGTCTCTAATTAATATGCAGTTTTTCAAAAGGTCTTGTCTAATTTGATGTATGTTGAAACTATTAATCTACTTATGAAATTAAAATAATAACTTTCTTGCCAAAGTAAAAGACTTTTTTAAGGAAGAAATTTTATCAACCAAAAATGCCAGGACTTTTGGTGCCTATTTAAGTGATTTGCAGTACTTGATTATACCATGTAGTTTTATTTGTCTCATAGAGGGAAATTTTTTTTTTTCTTAATAAGAATTATGCTACCTAAGCTTATCTTTTTTTTTAATAGGTACAATTCGTACTTTGGAAAGACCCAGATTATTTTTTTTTTAATAGGTACAATTCGTACTTTGGAAAGACCCAGATTATTATTTAAACCTTGAATGCTCTCTTGTGACACCCAGCCTTCATCACTTACATGGCTTAGTTTGTTATTCTTTTTTTGTTTTGTTTTGTTTTGTTTTGTTTTGTTTGTGACTGAGTCTCGCTCTATCACCCAGGCTGGAGTGCAGTGGCATGATCTCAGCTCACTGCAACCTCCACCTCCAGGGGTTCAAGCGATTCTCCTGTCTCACACTCCCAAGTAGCTAGGACTACAGGTGCACGCCACCACGCCTGGCTAATTTTTGTAATTTTAGTAGAGATGGGGTTTCACCATATTGGTCAGGTTGGTCTTGAACTCCTGACCTCAGGTGATCCACCTGCCTCAGCCTCCCAAACTGCTGGGATTAGAGGTGTGAGCCACCGTGCCCAGCCAGTGTGTTCATTCTTAAAACAGCCTTTCGGGCCGGGTGCGGTGGCTCAAGCTTGTAATCCCAGCACTTTGGGAGGCTGAGGCAGGCGGATCACAAGGTCAGGAGAGCGAGACCATCCTGGCTAACATGGTGAAACCCCGTCTCTACTAAAAATACAAAAAAAAATTAGCCGGGCATGGTGGCGGGCGCCTGTAGTCCCAGCTACTTGGGAGGCTGAGGCAGGAGAATGGCGTGAACCTGGGAGGCGGAGCTTGCAGTGAGCCGAGATCGTGCCACTGCACTCCAGCCTGGGCCACAGAGCAAGACTCCGTCTCAAAAAAAAAAAAACAGCCTTCGGATTTTAAGCTAAAATATTTACCAAGCTCCGTTTTATAGTAAGTGTCCGCTAAATGAGCAAACAAGACCATGTAAAACTAATGTCTTTTTTTTAATGGAAAGTAAACATTTCTTAAAGTGTACACTGACTCATTACTATTTCTCTTTCTATTTTGTATTAATTTCCTTTTTTAAAAAGATTAGACCATCCTAGGTAGAAAACTGTAAACAAAACTACCGTTGTGTAAAAGCACAGAGTTTGGAATTAAATCCAGGAAACCAAGGGGCACAGAGCTGAAGACCCAAGGATTCCCCTTTCATTACATGAACTGCGTCTCCATTCATGGCAGGTAAACCTCTGTTTGAAACAAAGGTCTGAGGTCCTTAGGTGAGTAGCAGTGGAAGCTGCTGCCAGTGTTGTCTAGAGGGAAAGGAACCTTTCCTCGTTTTACCTGGACCAATGAGAGAATCAGAGGTGCTGAGCTGTAGAGGAAAAGCCCATTTGGAAATCCTTATGTTTTTCCATATTGCTAGTGAGAACCACCACACTCCACCTTTACATTTAATTTTAAACCTTTTTTCCACAACAGTAGGAAGTTACCTTAAAAACAAGTATCCTATAGATGAGATCTTAGGATTTCTAAGGTTTTTCTTCAAAACAATATGAGGGGAAAAAGAAGATGAATCTGGATGAAGCAAAATTATGTTACAGCTGGGTGAAGGATACACAGAAATTCATTATAGGTACTATTCTGTCTACTGTTGTACCCTTAGAAACTTCCATAATGATTTTAAAGTGCAAATATAAATGCTGCGTTGATGGAAATATTTCTATCACTAACAATACTTAGGAGGTAAGCTTTACTGACGCCATAGTTATTCCATCTTACTCTCCTACCCATTGCTCCAGGTTTTTTCTCACCAGGTTCCCCTGCAGTCTCTGCATTCAGGCTACAGTCTTTTTCTTCTTCTTCTTGTTTTTTTAGTTATGCCAATCTCAGTATTTCTCTATCGCCCTAGGACTTTGCATATGCTATTTTTCCATTCATGTTTCTATTCCTTACTCACTTATTCCTAAACCCAACAACCACTTACTACTTCACTAGTACACCAGTCCATATTGCTAGGTGCTAGACTGATTCTCATTCCGTTCAGTTGCCGTTCAGGTTAAGTGGCTCACTCCCTGTTCTCCTGTGATTAAAATCAAGGCACATGCCTTTCTCAGCTTTGGACACATCATATGAAGATTGCAGCACCCTCTCACTTGATACTCTAGCCCTTCTCTTCATTTTTTACATATTGCAGAAACTGGTCAAATGAGATTTGGATTAATCTTGAGGGAGGTGAGGGACGATGATAAACTGGAGATTGCCTGTTCCCTGTTGGAGAGAAAAATAACTCCAAAATTGTAGACATTATGTGGACCAAACAAAACAGGCTTATGGACAACACTGAGCCTGTGGGCAGTCCATAAATATGGATAGAAGCAGGAGTGATTATAGAGTCAAAAAGAAAAAGGAATCTGTTTTTGTTGAACTCTTAGTAACTGATACCTTTATTTTAAATGTGGCTGATTAGCAACATGGACTCTCAGTAACCAATATGTTTATTTGAAATGTGGCTTATTAGCAACAGCCCAAGATATTATTTAAAATGTGAATACTAATACCGTGCTTTAAGGTGTGATCCCAGGGATCTCCAAGAAGAACAAACTATTAATGGAGACAGATGATCTGTATCTTTTAGTTCAGTTTCTCATTATGAGAAACTGTAATTTAATAAAATGTTCAGGCTGTTCATGTCTTTCAAAACATATTCTTATTATTGTTACAAATATATTTTGCCTGATTTTTAACATTTTTTATTTCTTCTTCTAATTAATCATATTAACCAATTAAAAGAGAAAACATGAGTCCCACTTAGTGTAAAGTAACTTCAAGCTCATGCTGTTTAATTATATAAGGCACTCACAATGAAGAAGAATAATTCAGCTAAGCAAATAACAACCTTCCTTTTCATTACCTATCTTAAGAAATCTGGTCTTGTATAATCACTCCTTCAGCCTAAGAATCTATTCCAAGCTAGACCTGTCAGTAGCAAAATGCATTAATGTGAATGCTTTAGAGCTGGAAAGTTAAGAGTGCTTGCCTCCTTTGTGTAATCAGCAACAGAACACAGCAACTCGGCATTTTGTGAATTTAAATCTGTCTAGGGGAAGAAACTATGGAATATTTTTATGAGGATGAAATCATTTATGTGGAATGTTTCTTAACAAACTAAGTTTATGTCAAAAATGACAGAACTAAGGCTGGGTGCGGTGGCTCATGCCTGTAATCCCAGCACTTTGGGAGGCTGAGGTGGGCGGATCCCCTAAGGTAGGAGTTTGAGACCAGCCTAGCCAACATGGTGAAATGTCATCTCTACTAAAATACAAAAATTAGCCATCCTGGTGGCATGCACCTGTAATTCTAGCTACTGGGGAGGCTGAGTTAGAAGAATCACTTGAACCAGGGAGGCGGAGGTTGCAGTGATCCCAGATAGCACCACTGCACTCCAGCCTGGGCAACAGAGCAAGACTCCATCTCAAAAAAAAAAAAAAAAAAAAAGATAGAGCCAGTATGAAGGCAAATGTGGGATTTTGTGGGGCCTTTTCACATAGTGATTATTCTCAAAGCAGTGAACTTTCTTATGCTAATTTTACAACCAATATTAAAGTTTGGATTTTGGCCAGAAGTAGAAAATAACATATTTCTAACATTTAGCATCCTCATAGTTAACTCTGAAAAGGTCTCAGTCTTAATTAGGCATATGAAACAGAAGTTAAGATTAGGGCCACATGGAACATATGATGGTAATGGAGAACTATTCCAGGTAAAAGGCAGTAATTATTTTGAAAAACAGTGTAACATGAACATAGTCAAATGAAGGCATGGTGAACTGTGACTTCTCTAAGCCAATCCAATCAATTCCCCAATATTTCACTGAACTAGAAGGTCAGGGATAGGATAGTCAAAAGAACCTACAGCATGCATTTGGGAAGATTCTCATTAAAAGACATGTCCCAAGTCTGGATAGTTGTTTGCCCTCATTTGGGGCTTGAATGCGAGAAGTATTAATAGGTAAACCATCTAATGTTTTCATAGCTACAATCCTGGTGTCCTTCCTGATTATTCAAACTGCAAGCTAACTCACTACTGCAATGACCTAACATTTTCTGAAATTATATACCTCCCAAACTCAAAGCTATACGGTAGTAACATTGCAGGTAGTTGGTTTGTACATTATATCTATTTTTACATATGTGACAATTAGGCTGAATGAAATAATTTGAGAGAAGAAAGGAGGTACTTAGTAGATAAATAAGTTGACCTCTTAAGAAGAAAAGTTTAAAAGCCAGTCAAGTTATTTTGGAAATACTCAGATTGTTTAAATGTACATCCATGAGCTTAAAAAATTCTCATAGTAAGAATTTGAAATAGAGAAAATCATTTTTTCTCAAGTTTCTACTTAACACTTAGGTCTTATCAACAAACAATTTGGCGTATGGATGCCAAGATTGACATAGTGATCACTTTTTTTCTTTTATTTTGTTTTGGAATGATGCCATGTGTTATAATGACATGGGGCTGTTTGGAAAAATTGTAAGGTTGCTGGCCACTCTTGAAGCCACAGCATCCAGTACTGTGAGTTTAAATTTTTATTATCATAAAAAATGTGAGGCCATGTTTAGGGTAAAGGCTCTTAAAATATTGAATCTGTATCAAAAGAAAGGCAGAGATGTATCTAATCTCCCCCTGTCTCCCAGGATAGGCCTCATCAGCTTTTAACCCTGTAAATGTTTCATTTTAAGTGGATCCCCACACAAGCCAGAGCAGGTATTGGGGCAGTGGGGACATGGGGACATAATGAGGAATACATAGTCAGAGTTTTATTACCTGTCATACCTCAAGTCTTCCGGCATTAACTCACCACATGGCCTTTTGGTCTTTTCTGGTTACTGTTTATCCCTCTGTACTGGTTCGTGGTCCCCAAGAGAGGCAGGATCTGAGATCTACGTGTGGCTCTGTCCAAACGCACAGGTGTCTCACCAAAGAGGGTGAGACTGCAGATGGAGTCTGGGTGGGATTCAGGGGAAAGTAGCTGGAAGGGCCTGGGGAGGCCTTGCAGACTGACTAGCTCCCTCTCTGTTTCTCATTCCCAGATGATGACGGCTGAGGTCTTCAGTCATCCCTTCTATAAGCTCTACCAACTGGAGAAGCCTCTGAGCAGCATCTTGGACTGTGATTATATTAACCTGTGAGTGAGGGGATGGTGGGGAGATGGAGTTCCTCTGGCACTTGGTCCACTTCCTTTTGTATGGGTCTGCCTTAACCATCTTCTCTCTTCCCTTCTCTGCCTTGTTCACTGGGCACCTGCCCTGCACAGAGCTTCAGCCACGTGCCTTTGAAGGGGAGAGGGCTTGAAGTTGCCAGTGGGATGGGGCTACAGACCCTTGTACAGGGTGTCTTTGCATGTTTTCTTCCTCATCACAGGAGGGAGGCTGCTGTTTCTTACTTCTCATTCAGCATTTACGAGGCCTCTCCTATGTACCAGATTCTGAGCTGAGCTCCTTCCTTTATTGTGGGCCTCAAAAATAAAAAGGGATTTTTGAAATATGGAACATTTAAGACACTTTCTAAACATAGAATTCATTCTATGTTTAGAATTCGTAAGCATTCAGGAAAATGTTTAAATCTTTGGATAACTAAAAACTAAAATAGAAAGTGCTCTGTGAATAGAAAAGTTCTTTGTAAACCAAGCAGTGGTTTCCAAAAAGAAAATGTTTTTAAATCCCTTTGTCACTAAAAATGAACCTCCTCAGCGCTCTTAACACCAAAGGATTTTATGAAATAGCACATAAACAGAGTGCTGTGCAAATTATCTAACAGGTTGTAAAGCATAAGACATTTAGTAACTCTTCAGCTCCCTTAAAAAATTACGTCAGGCTGCGGGGGATGAGTGGGTGGAGCAACAGGGCAGTCAGGGAGTCTCGGGGAAGGTGGGGGTTGCTGATCAAGTGTTCCTGCTGTCCACCCTCCACAGCTAGGATGTGTCAGGTCGGATTGAGGCCATCGAGGGCTCAACAGAGGACATCGTGGTTCCTGTCTACCTGTGGGAGCGCATCCCTGCCTGTGACTACAACAACTCCTACTATGGCCTGACGCTGTTCGGGCACCCGCTCCTAGTGTCGGTGCCCTGGGACCAGTTCTCTTCGGCGGGCCTGTATAACATTCTGATGTATCGGCTCTCGTAAGTGTCCTCTTCCCGGGGGCGGGGCCCTGTGGGGTCTGAACTCAGACTTGGGTGTTTAGCTGCTTATTTGACACCTCCCCTGCAACATGAAAAAGACAGTTCAAACTTAACGTGGCCACGGAATGACTTGCAGGGATTTTTCTTTCTATAGACCTCTGGCTTTTCTACTGTCTCTCTTGAGTGCTGGTGATACAGAGGTGAACAAGACACTCAAAACACAGACAACTTCATCCTTTCTTTCGTTGCCTCCTGGGAGAGGCTTGGTTATTTGCCTTATTGCTGACAATTTTTCATTGTGCTTAAAATCTAGAGTGCTTTTGCACGTCCACCGCTGAACTCCTCTAGCGGGAACAGAGCCAAGAGATCCAGGCCCAGCCTGGCCTTGGGACCTGAGCACCTGCTGAGAGCTCCAGGGCCTGAGGTTCCTAACTTCAAAGTCTATGCTTTGACCCACTCGACGTGTTGTGTGTCCCCCCTTCCGACCCTGCATTTCTCCACGATTCCTCACAGCCGGCCTCTACATCGGTCTTCACAGCTGGCCTCTGCTCACCCAAACTTAGGGCCATGTAAAGCAAGACTGTGTTGGGTACGTGATGAAGGAGGCTCCTCTGTGGCTACAGGAGTGCATTGAGCTCTTCACCCCTGTGGAGACCCTGGAGAAAGAAAACCCCTGAGAAGGAGCCAGAGCAGGGCCTGTGGGGGGTTTGTCAGGTTGTACCACTATATTTAGCTCTCTAGATATACTTCCCTCCACTCTCCTCCACATTGAAACCCTTCCTGCCACCCTGGCCAGCAATACCCTGAGCAGACTCCTACCTCAGTGCCTCGGCCTGGGTTGTTTCTTCTCCAGGAGTGTTCTTTCCCCAGTGATCTGCTGGACTTCACTCCTTATTATGCTCAGGTCTTCTACCACACATGACCTCATCAGAGAGCCCTCCTCTGACTACCCTGTAAAAAATCACCCTTCCCGGCCGGGCACATTGGCCCATGCCTGTAATCCCAGCACTTTGGGAGGCTGAGGTGGGTGGATCACCTGAGGTCAGGAGTTCAAGACCAGCCTGGCCAACATGGTAAAACCCCGTCGTTTCTACTAAAAATACAAAAATTTACCTGGGTGTGGTGGCAGGCACCTGTAATCTCAGCTACTCGGGAGGCCGAGGCAGGAGAATCATTTGAACCCGGGAGGCAGAGGTTGCAGTGTGCTGAGATCATGCCACTGCTCTCCAGCCTGGGCAACAGAGCAAGACTCTGTCTAAAAAAACAAACAAACAAACAAACAAACCCCACCCTTCCCCACTTCCCCTCTCCACCCCCTCTCTGTGCTCTTTTCTTCCTAGTCAAGCATTACTTTCTTTCTAGCTCAGCAATGCCACATGATGTGAAGTCTTCTATCCCCTTTTGTGTTATTTGTCATCTTTATTAGAGTCAACTCCTTGAGGGTGAAGACTTCAGTTCACTGTGTGTTGCTTCTCCCTGTTTATGATAGTGTTGGGTATTTAGTAGATGCTGAAAAGACACTTGCAGAATAAACAAAAAGAGAGAACCAAGACCATATGGTCAGTCTGAGAAATAAGAGCAGCACCTCTGTGGAGCAGAGATGGAACAGAAATACAAAACGGTACCAGAGGGTTAAATGCCGGGTGAATGAATGAATGACTAAAATATGAAGGGATAGAGGTGGGCTCTAAAATAAGACTAGCATCTCATGGACCAGAAATCAAATAAAAATACAAAACATGGTATGAAAGCATATACAAAAGATAATCAGTAAGCAATTGACGAGTGAGTGAAAGGATTTTAACAGGAACAGAGCAAACTAGAATACCAGATGGGCTAATAGTAAGGGCAGTGTCTCTGTGGGCCTGACATGGTACATGAGAGTCAGGCAGTACAAAGAGCACACAGTAGGTGCTCAGAAAAAGTCTGTCTGCTGATTTGGGCTCTGTCTGTAGGCACCGTCCCTCCTGCAAGCAGCACCAGCTGGCCACCTAGAAGCTGGACCTGTGGATGTTGCCTGTGTTCTCGTCATCCACCTGAAATGCTTTTCTTATACCAAGTTCTCCCGAGAGAAGCTGGACACCCTCGTGGAGGTTTCTATCCAGTCAGGGGCCAGGGGGAGGATGGCTGGGCCAAGGCAGGGAAAGGAGGGGGTGCACCAGAATTAACCCTCTCCCCACCCACAGGGACCTGGACTTCTCTGAGTTTGTCATCAAACCACGGAATGACTGGAATCCACAGCTGTACACGTATGACCTCATCACAGCTTCCAATCATCATGGGGGCATGCATGATGGCCACTGGGTAAGCCAGGCTGTGGGCAGGGGCTTGCTCTGGGGGATCTGAGCTGGGGGGCAGTCAGTACCTTCTCAGTGGGTGACTAGGGATTTGAGCCAGTGGTGAAGTTATCATGGTGGGAAGAGTGACAAAGTGAATCTGGACACTTCCTAGGGGGAGGAAGGGAGGGTGAGTATAACTGTCCCTCCCTTTCAGGCACAACATTTGCCTGCAACAAGGACAGTGGCCAGTGGCACTACTTTCATGACAACAGCATCTCACTTGTGCATGAGAATCAGACTGAGGTGTGACTTCCATCCTCCCTCCTCCCCTTCTTCCCTTTTGACACCACCTCCCCACCTCACACCCACCCACACAATCCACACTGACTCCTCTCCTCTCCCTACAGTCCAAGGCAGGCTTTGTTCCCTTCTATCAACACCAGGACGTGACACGAAGCCTACTGTCCCAGCCCAGCTCATCTGGCACCCCAGTCTCCCCTGCCTGCGACTTTCTTCCCAGCTCGGAGTTCATGGATGTTAATTGACAGCCCTGGGTCCTGCCACAGAAAAGGAAGCCCTCTCTGCAGTCATTTGTTCTTGTGTCCACCCGTCTTCTCTTATTTATGTTAGGTGCCCCCGCCAGGCATTGCAGGCTTAGTCGTGGCTACTGTTCTCCTCTGTGCTGCATTTCTCTCTCCCAGGGAAGAACAGGTCCTGTCTCCCACCCGCAGTGTGCTCCCCACCGTATTTGCCCTTCCAGCAGTAACCCTCTTTCCTAGTCTTTATTTATGTTTGTGCCCTTCCCTCTCCTCTACCCAGAGTGTTCTGCATGGGTGGTGATGGGGGTTCACCTGAACAGAGTGTATTTTCTTATTGAGACCCTGTACCTTCTGCTGGGTGTGTGTATATATAAAGCACCAGTCTGCCTGTCACTCAGCAGAGTGGTTTTTTTCTCCATGTACTTCAGTAAGCACCAGTTTTGTGCCTGTGCTCTGTGTGCTTATTGAAGGCCAGCTGTGTGATGGGTGCAGCTCTGAGTGCTTGGTGAACACCTGCAGTGGGCCAGGTGCTACTGTTCTAAGTACTTTTAAAACACCGTTTGTGTGCCAGGCACTATTCCAAGCACCAACGGTGTACCTGGTTTTTTTTCAAAGCATTTTACAAATATTGATACCTAATCCTCATAACAATCTCATGCATGCATTGTTGCCTCCAGTTTTGGCTGGGGACACTGAGTGAAAGAGGTCATGGAGTGGCTCAGGTTCTGTCAGGAGGTCAGTATATGTCATGCGCTACACTGAAGTCAGTTCCTGGAGGTAGTGTTTGTCTTGTCTGGACCCAGGACTGCTAATGACTCTTCGGACATGAGCTGCACCACAGCTAATGTGGAAATGGAGCATATGGAAGGGATGCATCCATGTAGGCAAATGTGTGATTTGGGGACATAAAAGGACTGCTCTCAGGCCAGGTGCCACCTGTTACCTCAACAAATTTGGAGGCCAATGCAGGAGGATCACTTGGGCCCAGGAGGTTGAGGTTTCAGTGAGACATGATCATGCCACTGCACTCCAGCCTAGGCCGCAGAGAGAGACCCCAGCTCAACAACAACAAAAAAGGTTGCTATTCCCCAGACCACCTCACAGGTCCCCAGTAGTGTCGTTTGAGAAGATTTTATCCCCCTGAGACCTCCTCTGGAGATGATACATGCACTTGGCAGACAGGACAAATGTGCTCTGTCTGTGTGGCCCCTGTAGTCAACCCCCTCTCCTGTCATGACCCCAGCTCCCTGGCCAGGCAGCGTCCCTCCAGCCTCATCCCAGACAAGATGGAACACCTACTGCAGGCATCTGGACATGAAGGAGCCATCCAAACCTTCACACTGACGGTGGGGGGAATCCTGATTGGTGGCAGCTGAGGGACCATGGCCAGCGCCTCAACACTCCCCCCAGCCTGCTTTCTATGCACTGGGTCTGGCCAGACTCACTGTGAGGGTCACTCAACCCCAGCATTGCCACCCACAAACCTCCCAGTCCCTCTGCTGGCTTAGGCAGGAATCAAGGCAGTTGCTGTGAGGAGCCCAGCTCAAACTGACAAGTAAACGTAAGAATGGAAATATTACTTTCAGGTATGACTGGATCCAGGCACTCAGAAGCTATCATTAAAGGCTCATGAAGAGACATACGACAGAAGCATTATCATTACCCCATTTTGCAGATGAGGAAGCAGGCATAAAGAGCTAAGAACGGGCTGTAAGTACGGGAATACCTCCTTACTGATAATCAGTCCTGGACCAAGCCCACCTAAAGTAAATTCATTTAAAATAACTTCCCTATCTAACCAAAGATGTCTTGAATCAAGATGTGCATGAGACTCGGGAGTAATAAGAGACAACAGACACAGTTACACAGACTCCTCATTTTAGAAAGATCAGACACCAGTGTGAGACAAGCTTACTATGGTTATGGAGGTAAAAACGATTAAAAGTGAACAGGAAATTTAAAGCTTTCAAAAATGAGGCTGGACTCAGTGGCTCACACCTATAATTCCAGCACTTTTGGAGATGGAGACAGGCATATCGCTTGAGGTCAGGAGTTCGAGACCAACCTGGCCAACATGGTGAAACCCATCTCTACTAAACATACAGAAATTAGCCAGTGTGGTGGCAGATGCCTGTAATCCCAGCTACTTGGGAGGCTGAGGCAGGAGAATCAAATGAACCTGGGAGGTGGAGGTTGCAGTGAGCTGAGATTGTGTCACTGCACTCCAACCTAGGCAGCAGAGTGAGATGCTGTCTCAAAAAAATAAATAAATAAATAAAAAGAAGAAGAAAAGAAAAGAAAAAAGCAAATGAGTTGAAAAAGAACCAAGTGTATAGGGGTGTATAGGGACCAGCCCTACAGGGCTTGTGGGTTTTTCTCCTGTGTGTGGAGATGAGATCATAGAAATAAAGACTCAAGGCAAAGAGAAGAAAAGACAGCTGGACCTGGGGGACCAGCAAGACACAGAGACTGGTAATGCCTGGCTGCGCTGTTATTTATTTATTGGATACAAGGCAAGGAGGGGGTGGAAGGAGTGTGAGCCATCTCCAGTGATAGGTAAAGTCATGTGAGTCATGTGTCCACTGGACAGGGGGCCCTTACCTATTCGGTAGCCGAGGCTGAGAGAGAGAGGGGACAGCTGATGTCATTGTTTCTTCTATGCATTTCAAAGACTTTAGTACTTTCACTAATTCTGCTATTGCTATAGGTTCTAGAGAAGGTGGAGCCAGGTGTACAGGGCGGAACATGAAAGTGGACCAGGAACGTGACCTCTGAAGCACAGTATCACAGGGAGATGGTTAGGCCTCCAGATAGCTGTGGGCGGGCTTGACTGATGCCAGGCCTTCCACAAGAGGTGGTAGAACAGAGCCTTCTCTAACTCCCCCGGGGAGGGAGGACTCCCTTTCCCTGTCTGCTAAGTAATAGGTGCCTTCCCAGGCACTGGCATTACTGCTAGAGCAAGGAGCCCTCTAGTGGCCCTGTCCGGGCGTGACAGAGGGCTCACAATCTTGCCTTCTGGTCACTTCTCACCATGTCTCTTCAGCTCCTACCTCTGTATGGCCTGGTTTTTCCTAGGCTATAATTGTAGAGCAGAGATTATTATAATATTGGCATAAAGAGTAATGCTACAAACTAATGATTAATAGTGTTCATATATAATCATATCTATATTCTATTTCTAGTATAACTATTCTTATTCAATATATTTTCTTTATTATACTAGAACAGCTTGTGCCCTCGGTCTCTTGCCTCAACACCTGGGTGGCTTGCCACCCACACAAGTGGAAGTGATGATAGACCTGAAATAGACAACAACACTTAAGAAGTCAGTGGTTGAGTTTAACAACACGTTAGACATAGCTGAAGAGGGAACCTGTGAATTGAAATACAGGTTGAAGTGTATTAAGGTGTGTGATATGGTTTGGATATTTGTTCTCTCTAAATCTCATGTTGACATCTTGGGAGGCTGAGGAGGGAGAATTTCTTGAGCCCAGGAGATTTGAGACCAACTTAGCATCATGGCAAAACCCCATCTTTATGGAAAAAAGAACACAAAAATTAGCTGGGTGTGGTGGCACCTGCCTGTGGTCCGAGCTACTCTGGAGACTGAGGTGGGAAGATCACCTGAGCCCAGAAGGTCAAGGCTGCAGTGAGCCATTATCATGCCTGAGCAACAAAGCGAGACCATGCCTGAAAACAAAACAAATCTCATGTTGAAATGTGACCTCTAATGTTAGAAGTGAGGCCTGGTGGGAGGTGTTTGGGTCTTGGGTGTGGATCTTTCATGAATGGATTAGTGCTCTCCCCCCAGTAATGAGTGGTAATGAGTTTACAGGAGAGCTAGCTGTTTAAAAGAGCCTGGCATCTCCTCCTTTCTCTCTTGTTCCCTCTCTCCCCATGTGACATGCTGGCTCCCTTTTGCCTCTGGCCATGATTGGAAGACACTGTGCTTCCTGTATCGCCTGCAGAACTCTGAGCCAAAATAAACCTCTGTTCCTTATAAATTACCTAGACTTAGGTATTCCTTTATAGCAATGCAAAACAGACGAACACACCATGCACCTGTTATTTTTTTGAGGCAGGGTCTGGCTCTGTCACCCAGGCTGGAGTGCAGTGGTAGTATCATGGCTTACTGCAGCCTTGACCTCCCAAGGCTCAAGCAATCCTCCCACCTCAGCCTCCTGAGTGGCTGAGACTACAGGTACATGCCACCACACTCAGCTAATGTTTTGTACTTTTGTAGAGATAGGGTTTCACCATGTTGCCCAGGCTGGTCTTGAACTCCTGGACTCAAGCGATGCTCCCACTTTGGCCTCCCAGAGTGCTAGGATTACAGGTGTGAGCCACAGCACCTAGTCACACTATGCATCCTCTAAAATACATTAGACTAATATTTTGGTTTTTTCATTTCTCTTTTCTTCTTTTTTCCCCTCCCCTCCCTTCCTTTCCCTTCTTTCTTTGAAACAGACTCTCACTCTGTCCCCAAGCCTGGAGTGTAGTGGCATGCTCTCGGCTCACTGCGACCTCTGCCTCCTGGGTGCAAGCAATTCTCCTGCCTCAGCCTCCTGAGTAGTTGGGATTACAGGTGCCCACCACTATGCTCAGCTAATTTTTTGTATTTTTAGTAGAGATGGGGTTTCACCATGTTGGCCAGGCTGGTCTCAAACTCCTGACCTCATTATTCGCCTGCCTTGGCCTCCCAAAGTGCTGGGATTACAGGTGTGAGCCACTGCACCCAGCTCTTTTTAAATTTGAAACAGTCTTGCTCTACTGCTCAGGCTGGAGTGCAGTAGCATGATCTCGACTCACTGCAACCTCTGCCTCCTGGGTTCAAGTGATTCTCCCACCTCAGCCTTCCAAGTAGCTGAGATTACAGGTGTATGCCACCACATCTGGCTAATTTTTGTATTTTTAGTAGCGATGGGGTTTCACCATGTTGGCCAGACTGGTGTCAAACTCCTGGCCTCAAGTGACCCACCCGCCTCAGCCTCTCAAAGTGCTGGGATTATAGGTGTGAGCCACGGCACCTGGCCCAGACCAAGATTTTGATAAATTAATAGTTTGTTATTGAACTAAAGAACAGAAAACGTATAAGTTTCAAACAAATGATGAGAGGAGAATGAAGAACACTAATCCAGAAGAAGGTGAGAATAAAGGAACATAGAACAGGTAGACAAATAGAAAACATGTACACAGGCCAGGTGCAGTGGCTCATGCCTGTAATCCCAGCACTATGGGAGGCTGAGGTCAAGAGTTCGAGACCAGGCTGGCCAACATGGAGAAACCTCGTCTCAACTAAAAATACAAAAAATTACCCGGACGTGGTGGCGGGCACCTGTAATCCCAGCTACTCAGGAGGCTGAGGCAGGAGAATCGCTTGAACCCAAGAGGCAGAGGTTGCAGTGAGCCAAGGTCATGCCGTTGCACTCCAGCCTGGACAACAAGAGTGAAACTCCGTCTTAAAAAACACAACAAAGCAAAAGAAAAGAAAGCAAGCATGTACACAGCAATTTGTGAATAAAATCTCTGCTCCCTGCAGTTCAAGGGAGGGGACTGGAAACTAGGTGGCTGCTTGAGGCTGACCAAGACTGCCACTCTGCCAGGCAGACAGTGGGGCAAGGGCAAGCAAAAATGCCACAATACTCCCAGTTTGAAGATGACTTTTTCTTGATTGGGCACTCAGTTCCTGTAAACTTTTAACCAGTGTATTAGTCTGTTCTCACACTGCTGTAGAGAAATACCTGAGACCGGGTAATTTATAAAGGAAAGAGATTTAATTAGCTCATGGTTCTGCAGGCTATACAGAAAGCATGGCTGGGAAGGCCTTAGGAAACCTACAATCATGGAGGAAGGTGAAGGCGAAGCAGGCACATCTTACAGGGCACGTCTTACATGTCCACACACTTCTAAACAACCAGATCCCATGAGAACTCACTATCATGAGAACAGCAAGGAAGAAATCTACCCCCATGATCCAACCACCTTCTACCAGGCCCCTCCTCCAACATCGGGGATTGCAATTTGACGTGAGAGTTGAGCGAGGACACAAGTTCAAACCATATCAACCGTTTTCCAGAGCTCTGACACAGTTTTTTAAATTTTTAGAGATGGGGTCCTGCTCTGTTTCCCAGGCCGGAGTCCAGTGGTGCAATCATGGCTCACTGCAGCCTTGACCTCCTGGGCTAAGTGATCCTTCCACCTCAGCCTCCCAAGTAGCTGGAACTACAGGCATGCACTATCATGCCCAGCTAATTTTTTTGAATTTTTTATAGAGATGATGTCTCGCCATGTTGCCAGGGCTGGTCTCAGACTTCTGGGCTCAAGTGATTCTCCCACCTCAGCCTCCCAATGTGCTGGGATTACAGGCATGAGCCACTACATCTAGTCAACTGTTGGTTTTATTTTACTGATTGCTCTAGTGTTTATAGTATTTACCTTTTAAGTTATCATAGTCTACCTTCAAGTGATATATACCACTTTGTATATAAGACCTTTAGTGTGCTTCCATTGATCCTTGCTCAGCCTTTATGCTATTGTATCATGCATTTTACTTTTTCATGTGTTACAAACCTGAAAATACATGCTATTTTTATTTAAATAATCAGGTTTTTTTTTTTTTTTTTCCTGAGGGAGGGTCTCTGTCACCCAGGCTGGAGTGCTGTGGTGTGATTGTGGCTCACTGAGCCTTGACCTCTCTATGCTCAGGTGATCCCCCCCACCTCAGCCTACCGAGTAGCTGGGACTACAGATGCATGGCACCATGTCTGGCTAATTTTTGTGTTTTGGGGGGAGATGGGGTTTTGCCATGTTGCCCAGGCTTGTCTCAACCTCCTGGGCTCAAGTGATCTGACTGCCTCAGCCTCCCAAAGTGCTGGGATTATAGGCATGAACCACTTCACCTGGCCTAAACAGTCAATTAGCTTTTAAAGAGACTTAAATAATAAGAAAAATAATCATATGTATTTACTCATGCAGTTACCATTTCCAGCGCTCTTCATTCCTGATTCTATCTGGCATCATTTTCTTTCTGTCTGAAAGATGTCCTTGAACATATCTTGTAGTACAGATCTACTGGTGATTAATTCTTTCAGTTTTTGTATGTCGTAAAATGTCTTCCTTTTATCTTTTTTGTTTGTTTGTTTTTAAGAGATAGAGACTCTCTCTGTCATCCAGGCTGGAGTGCAATGGCACAATCATAGCTCACTGCAGCCTTGAACTCCTGGGCTCAAACAATCCTTCCACCTCGGCCTCCCAAAGCACTAGGATTATAGGTGTGAGTCACCATGTCCAGACTCACCTTATTTTTTGAAAGATATTGTCATGGGTATAGAATTGTAGGTTGACAGTTTTTAATTTCTTTTTAGTACTTTGAAGATGTTGCTTCCCAGTCTTCTTGTTTGCATTGTTTCAGGCGAGAAATCTGATGTCATCCTTCTCTTTTTTTCCTGTGTACATAGCATGTTCCATTTTTCCCACTGGCCACTTTTAAAATTTTATCTTTAGCACTGGTTTTGAGCAATTCGATCATGGTATGCCTTGGTGTAATTTTCTTCCTGTGCTTGGGGTCCTTTGAGCCTCCTGGCTCTGTAGGTTTCTGGTGTTCATCAAATACGGAAAAAATTTGGCTGGTATTTCTTCAAATGTGTTTTATTTTCTGACTCTCTCCTCTATGTTCCTTCATGGATACAAATTATTCACAAATTAGGCTGCTTGAAGTCCCACGGCTCATTGATGCTGTTTTCATTTTTGTGGAGTTTTTTTTTCTCCTTGTGCTTTGTTTTCAATTGTTTCTATTGCTATGTCTTCAAATTGACTAATATTTTCTTCTGCAATGTCTAATATGCTATTAATTCCATTCAATGTATTTTTTATATCCTCAAAGTCTCTATTTAACTTTTTTAACATATGGCATACTCTGAACTGTTTCTCCTCAGAACACTTCTGACATCAAATGTGTGGGTTTTTTCCACATCAACAACCAGTTTTCCAACTCTCCAGACACCAACTGGGTGTCCAACAGTTCAATTCAATTCTGATACTAACTACCTGGCGTTGGTGTCAGACCCCACGAGTTAAGGGCTTGGTCTCAAAAAACTGCCTTCACTTGAGACACCAGTTGAAAACCCCAGACCTCCCATAATTCTGACTGATAGGCTATAAATCAGGGGTTCCCACAACCCCATCCTCAGGTTTGATAATTTATTAGAATGGCTCACAGAACTCAGGAAGATGCTTTATTTAGCATTACTGGATTATTATAAAGGATACAACTCAGGGATAGCTAAATGTAAGAGGTGTATAGGGCTAGATATGGAAGGGGCACCCTCCTAGCACGCTGATGTGTTTACCAGCCCAGAAGCCCTCCAAAACCTTCATTCAGGGGTTTTTATGGACTTTTCATTATGTAGGCATGGTTGATGAAGTCATTGGCTGGAAATTGATGATTACGTCAATCTCCAAACCCTCTCCTCTTTCCAGAGGCCCAGGGTGGGGCTAGCAAACAGCCCTCATTTGAAGCTATCTAGGGGCCCACCGAGAGTCATCTCATTAGCATAAACTCAGGGATGGTTGAAAGAGGCACACTATGAACAACAAGATGATACTCTCACCTCATCATTCAGGAAATTACAAGAGTTTTGTGCCAAGGACCAGGAACAAAGACCAAATATATACTTCTTCTATCACAGTATCACACATAAAGTTATAGTAACAATGTTAATGTCCTTCATTGCTAATTCTAACATCCTTGTCAGTTCTGAGTCAGTTTTGATTGATTGATTATTCTCCTTATTATGGGTCCTTTTTCCCTGCAAAGGCATTTCTAGTAATCTTTGGTTGGATCTCAGACATTGTGCATTTTACTGTATTGGTTGCTGGATATTTTTGTATTCCTATAGGAAACCGGGAGATTTTGTTCTGGGATGCATTTGTTTCTCTCTTTCTTGGCTATTGTGAATAGTGCTGTAGTAAACATGGGAGCGCAGATATCTCTTCAACATATTGATTTTATATCATTTAGATATATACCCAGTAGTGGGATTGCTGGATCATATGGTGGTTTTATTTTTTTAGGAACCTCCATATGTGCTCTTCCATATGTAGCCTCCATAATGGCTACACTAGTTTACATTCCCACCACTGTGGCCCCATTTTTTAATTGGATTTGCTATTGAGTTGAGTTTTCTATATATCTGGAATATTAACTCCTCAGAGATGCGTGGATTGCAAATATTTTCTCCCATTCTGTAGGTTGTCTCTTCACTCCGTGGATTATTTCCATTGCTGTGCAGACGCTTTTTAGTTTCGTGTCATCTCATTTTATTTTTGCTTTCGTTGCTTCTGCCTTTAAGATCCTATGCAAAAATTCAGTGTCCAGACCACTGTCATGAAGCTTATTCCCTATGTTTTCTTCTAGTAGTTCATAGTTTCAGGACATTCATGTAAGTCTTTCATCTATTTTGAGTTGACTTTTGTGTATGATGTGAGATAAAGGTATGATTTCATTCTTCTTCATGTGAATATCCAGTTTCCCCAACACCATTTTTGGAAGAAACTGTCTTTTCCCTGTTGTGTGTTTTTGGCACCTTTTGTAGAAAATCAGTTGGCTGTAAATATATGGATGTATTTGTTGGCTGTCTATTCTGTTGCATTGGCCTATGTGTCTGCTTTTATGCCAGTACCATGCTGTTTGGGTTACTATAGATTTGTGATAAATTTTGAAGTGGTTTAGTGTGATACCTCCAGCTGTATTCTTTTTGTTCAAGATTTCTTGGATTTTAGGAGTCTCTTTTTTTATTGTCTTGTTCCTTAGATCCAGGGACAGACTGGATATTCTGGATCTTTTCTGATTCCATATAAGTTTCAGGATTGTTTTTTCTATTTCTGTAAAGAATGTAATTGGTATTTTATTTATTTATTTTTTTGAAGACTGAGTCTTGCTGTCTCGCCCAGGCTAGAGTTCAGTGGCACCATCTCGGCTCACTGCAACCTCCGCCTCCCAGGTTCCAGCAATTCTCCTGCCTCAGCCTCTCGAGTAACTGGGATTACAGGCACATGCCACCTTGCCCAGCTATATTTTTTTTTGTAGTTTTAGTAGAAATGGGGTTTCACCATGTTAACCAGAATGGTCTCAATCTCCTGACCTCTGACCTCGTGATCAACCTGCCTCGATCTCCCAAAGTGCTGAGATTACAGGTGTAAGCCACCACCCCTGGCCATATTATTTTCTTTTTAAAGACAGAGTCTCACTCTGCCACACAGGCTGGAGTGCGGTGGCACAATCTTGTCTCACTGCAATCTCTGCCTCTTGGGTGGAAGTGATTCTTGTGCCTGAGCCTCCGAGTAGCTGGGACTACAGATGTGCAACACAACACCCAGAAAATTTTTGCATTTTTAGTAGAGATGGGGTTTAACCATGATGGCCAGGCTGGTCTCAGACTCTGGTCCATCCACCTCAACCTCCCAAAATGCTGGGATTACAGGCATGAGCCACCTGGCCTCCTTGGTATTTTTTGTTTTTTGAGACAGAGTCTAACTCTGCTGTCCAGGTTGGGGTGCAGTGTCATGATCATGGCTCACTGCAGCCTCGATCTCCGAGGCTTAAGTGATCTTCCTGTAACAGCCTCTCAAGTAGCTGGGACCACAGTTCTGCACCACCACACCCAGCTATTTTTTTGTTTTTTTGTTTTCTTTTTATAGAAATAGCATCTTACTATGTTGCCCTGGCTGGTCTTGAACTCCTGGGATCAAGAGATCATTCCTCTTCGGCCTCCCAAAGTGCTGAGATTATAGGCCTGAGCCACTGCACCCAGCCATCACTGGTATTTTGATAGGGATTACACTGAACCTGTCGATTGCTTTGGTTGTATGACACATTTTATTTTCTTAGAAACAGTTTGATCATTTCAGGTCTTGTTTTCATGATTTGTTTAGTTCCCTATCCAATGAAGTGTGAATTATGAGCATTTCTAATTTGGCTGGCGAGATCAGCCACTGTTACCCACCCTGTGTGACTGTCCAGCACCGTTTCCTACAATCCTTTCAGGTGGTTCTTGCCCCAGCCCCAGTAGCGTCTTCACACACATGCGGTGATTGATAGTCTGCTGAAGACACTGGGAGGACCCTCTGCCAGTCTCTAGGGTTCTCTGTCAGCAGCTCTCTCATCTGTCACTCTCTGTCTCATGAACTCTAGCTGTGTTGGTCTCTTTGGACTCAGCTCTGTCTCCTCAACTTGGGGAGTCTGCCAGGCTCGCCTGAGTTCCAGTCCCTGAGCAGTGAGCTGGAAAACAGGTTAAAGCACAGAACCTGGAAAATCCTAGGGCTTGTTATAGTAGGTAGTCAGGCAGACATGAGCAATAGGTAGTCAGGCAGACATGAGAGACTCTCCCCACCCCCAGGAATGCCAGGTGACCATCAGGTGATGGTCAGGCCATTGTTATACTGTAACAATTGGGCCACGTGTAGTGGCTCACTCCAGTAATCCCAGCACTCTGGGAGGCCAAGACAGGCAGATCACCGCAGGTCAGGGGTTCAAGACCAGCCTGGCCAACATGGTGAAACCCCGTCCCTACCAAATATACAAAAATTAGCTGGGTGTGGTTGTGCACACCTATAACCTTAGCTACTCTGGAGGCTGAGGCGGGAGAATCTCTTGAACCCAGGAGACATAGGTTGCAGTGAGCCGAGATCGCGCCACTGCACTCCAGCCTGAGTGACGGAGCAAGACTCTGTCTCAAAAAGAAAAAAATAAAATAAAATAAAAATAAAGTGGCCGGGCACGGTGGCTCACGCTTGTAATCCCAGCACTTTGGGAGGCTGAGGCGGGCGGATCACAAGGTCAGGAGATCGAGACCACGGTGAAACCCCGTCTCTACTAAAAATACAAAAAAATTAGCCAGGCGTGGTGGCGGGCGCCTGTAGTACCAGCTACTCGGAGAGGCTGAGGCAGGAGAATGGCGTGAACCCGGGAGGCGGAGCTTGCAGTGAGCCAAGATTGCACCACTGCACTCCAGCCTGGGTGACAGAGCGAGACTCCATCTCAAAAAAATAAATAAATAAATAAATAAATAAATAAAAATAAAAATAAAGTAACAATTGGTCTCAGTGGGCCTGGGGGAAAGGCAGTCTCCTGATAGAAACACATGAAGGTGGTGATCAGCAGCTTCCCGATAAGATCTCAGGAGTTGGGCAAATGGGCTCAAGTAAGCAGAGTAATGGAAAATGGTAGAATCATGGGAGAAGAGATACAATCCCCCAGAAGCATGCCAATGTATAAAACCCCAAGTCAAAGGTTGAATGGTGCACTTGATCTCTCAAGTTGCCCACCTGGCTTTCTTCCAAGTGTACTTTACTTCCTTTCACTTCTAATCTAAAACTTGTCTCAGTTTCTTTCTCTGCCTTATGCCCTTCAGTCAAATTCTTTATTCTGAGGAGGCAAGAATTGAGGTTGCTGCAGACCTGGATGGAGTTGCCACTGCTAACAGGCTCACCTCATTTGTATCCACTGCCCTTCCTTTTCTGATGTTCATTGTTTTGAAAACTGTCATTGCATGTATTTTGCCTGGCTCTATTGTTTCAAGCAGGAGGTAAGTCTTGTCCTTGTTGCTCCACCTTGGCCACAAGCAGAAGTGCTTTTCCCCAACTTTTACACGTGTACTTTACTCTTCTTTTTCTCATTTCTTGAGATAGAAGCTTACTTAGCTCAGTAATTATTCAAACATTTTGCCTTGATATTTTTTGGAGGAGATAAACCAATTTTATTTTCTATTATGTTTTACAAAAATCTAGACATAATGGATTTTTACAGAGAAAACAAATGATAATAAATGACAGTGCAAAAGAAATTATTTAAATTTGCTACTTTTTCCCCATGATATTAGGATAATCATTTCAAAGCACATGTGTCTGGCTTCAGAGTAGGATTCATTCGCTGGCTAACGCCTGCCATAATACTACAGTTTTCAGTGTTTGTCTGCTTTCCTGGCTCTTGACAAAACTTTTGAGGTCTTCAAGAAAAGTAATGTACTCCTGTTGCTCCAGTGCTGTGCTGAGCTCCACCAACTCATCTGCAAAAGTGTTGTCCACCCCTTGGTCCACAAGGAAATCCACCAGATGGTCGTATAAGGCTCAGTCCAGGGAATATGTGTTGACTGTATTATTAGCGTCGTCCCATTCAGACTGGCCAGTGGACTGAAAGCTAACTTCTCTGAGAGAGAAAATGTCACTCTCAGCCTTCTCTTCTTGTCCAACCTCATCCTCTGGATAGTGACAGTCCAGCACAAGGGCCTTCTTGCCATCATTCTCTATAACTTCAACCACACAATTGGGAGTTGATGTCAATTGAGGCTCCTGTTCTTCAACCTTCTGCCCTTGTGAGAGTTCCTTCTCACCGTCAAATGTTGGTAGAATGCTGTGTTAATGTTGAAAGTGACAGTAATCTTTTCCCCGGCAACTTTCCACACTAATTTAGCTTCTGTCCCATTCAATTCCAGCTCCCAACCTCCAAATATCTTAGGGAGGGTCTTAGGCTTCTGGATTTTCCTTTCCTTTTTAATTTCATCACTCAGGAAATCAACAAAAACTTTGTCTCCTTTGGTGCGCAGCCACGCTGCAGCCAGAGCGGCGAGCTGCGGTCCCTGCTCACAGTCTGAGCAGCCAGAAGGGCCAGGCCCTCTGCCCAGGTGCCGCTGCAGGAACTGCTGGAAAGGCGAGTTGGGCGCGGCAGCGCAGAGGCCGGCCACGGCTGAGCGCAGCAAGCCTGGCACGCAGTGCGGCAGAGGCCGCGTCGCAGAGGGAGCTGGAAATACGTGCGGAGGCAAAGGACGACCAGGGCCTAAGCCGCCTTGATAAGTTTCCTTTTTTTTTTAATTTTATTTTATTATTATTATACTTTAAGTTTTAGGGTACATGTGCACAATGTGCAGGTTTGTTGCATATGTATCCATGTGCCATGTTGGTGTGCTGCACCCATTGGTAAGTTTCTAATCCTAGGTACTACGCGACAAGAACACGGACTGTAAAAACTCCACATACCTACATTTATTACTTTTAACACTGTTGGATTTGTATAGTTCTTTAAATCCAAAAAAAAGGTAATCCATCATGTGAAATGCTTATAGGTTTTTTTTGGTTTTGTTTGTTTTTTGTTTTTTTGCGTGTGTGCCAACATAGACCTCATCATTTAAAAAGTTTCCTTAACTGGACAAAAATGGATCTCAACATGGGTATTTATATGTTTTTAAACTTTTTCTTGTTGCACCTTTTAAAAATTGCACATTCTTTCAGTGTAATAAGGAGATGGGGGGAGAGAAATACAGAAATTAAAAAGGATGAGGGCAGATGAAAACAAGAAGGGGGAATAGAAAAGTAGTAGCTCATGGGTGACCCTTACAGAAATGGCGTGAACCCCTATTTCTGGATCTTCAGTTAGTTTCCATAGAATGCAACGCATGGCTAGTCTGGTCCACATGCATTCACCAGCCACCCCACTGATCTGATCACTGTCTGTGTTAGCTACTCTATAAAATGGTAAAGACAATATGTAACAACACCATAGAAGAAAACTTAAGTGTAAATATAGGTTTTTGGTATTGTTAAAAATGAACATGTTTGAAACCAGGGTTTCAAGGGACCATCCAGTTTTTCTCCTGTTGCCATAGAAAATCTATGTCCTAACTTCTGAACAGCTCTAGAATCTTGCTTCTTTTTACCCTAGAACCTGGCAACATTTTGGTCTTGGTTTTCTTTTTTTTTTTTTTTCCAAGACGGAGTCTTGCTCTGTGGCCCAGGCTGGAGTGCAGTGGCGCGATCTCGGCTCACTGCAAGCTCCGCCTCCTGGGTTCACGCCATTCTCCTGCCTCAGCCTCCCAAGTAGCTGAAACTACAGGTGCCCGCCACTGCGCCTGGCTAATTTTTTGTACTTTTAGTAGAGACGGAGTTTCACCGTGTTAGCCAGGATGGTCTCAATCTCCTGACCTCATGATCCACCTGCCTCGGCCTCCCAAAGTGCTGGGATTACAGGCGTGAGCCACCACGCCCAGCCTGGTCTTGGTTTTCTATAGCACTAACCTGGCTGAGGTTATTTTCTGCTTCTCTCTTTCCCAGGCAGTAGGCTTCTCTGTGCCCAGCTGGTAATGGGGCAGAGGTAGAGATGATTGTTCTCTTTCCAAAAGGAAATTGTTCTGAAACCAGTGAATTTTGTGTCCTTTTGGTAACACTACTGCCTTTCCTGCCCCTCTCTCCAGCTTTAACCTCATATTTTCCCCTTCCCTGCCCTTCCCTCCCCTGCCCCCCCCTCCCCCTCCCCTCCCCTCCCTTCCCCTTGACTCTTTGTTTTTTGGTAACAGGGTCTCACTCTGTGGTCCAGATTGGAGTGCAGTGGTGTGAGCAGGGCTCACTGCAGCTTCAGTCTCCCAGGATCAGGTGACCCATCCATCTCAGCCCCTTGAGTAGCTAGGACTACAGGCGTCCACCACCATGCCTGGCTAATTTTTGTATTTTTTGTAGAAACAGGATCTAACCATGTTGTTCAGGCTGGTCTGGAACTCTTGGGCTTAAGCCATCCTCCTACCTTGGTCTCCCAAAGTGCTGAGATTACAAGCATAAGTCACCAAAGCACTTTAATAATTATTAAAAACTGTGCACTGCTCTAGTCTCATAAAAGCAATAATGAATATGGGACTTCAGAAATTACAAAGGGCTTTCAGGTAGATTCTTCTTTGTCCTCTGTGATAACTCTCTGGGATGTGGTATTGATCACTCTCATGTTACAGATGATAGAGCAGCTGCTCAGGAGGCTGAGCATCTTGCCCAAGGTCATGTAGGAAGTAGGGATACCTTTAGCTAGATCTTCTCTCCGGAGCCACACCCTTTCTTCTAACATGTGCCTAAAAGCAATTTTATGTGTTTACAGAAAAGAAAACTACATTTCACTTTTCAGTTCTAATGAACATGATTATACGTAAGCTTTAAAAAAAGAAAAGGAAATGTGAGCCAGGCCTGGTGGCTCATGTCTGGAATCCCAGGACTTTGGGTGGGACAGGTGGATTGCTTGAGCCCAGGAGTTAGAGATCAGCATGGGCAATATAGTGAGACCTCATCTCTACCAAAAAGAAAAAAAAGAAATTCAGCTAAGTGTGGTGACATGCATCTGTGGTCCCAGCTACTTGGGAGGCTGAGCCAGGAGGATTGCTTGAGCCCAGTAGGTTCTAGGCTGCCATAAGCTGAGATGGTGCCACTGCACTCCATCCTGGGTGACTAAGACCCTGTCTCAAAAAATAAAAATAAATTAAAAATTGTGAAGAAAGGAAATGTATTGCTATCATTCAAAGGAGTGAGTTATGTGAGTAGGGTAAACTCTAGAAATCAGTTAGTTATTCTAGATCAGCAGTCCCCAACCTTTTTGGCACCAGGGACCGGTTTTATGAAAGATAATTTTTCCATGGACAGGGGCTGGAGAGGATGGTTTCAGGATGATTCAAGCACATTACATTTATTCTGTGCTTTATTTTCATTATTATTAATACATTGTAATATATAATGAAATAAATACACAACTCAACATAAAATAAAATCAGTAGGAGCCCTGAGCTTGTTTTCCTGCAACTAGACCGTCCTATCTGGGGGTGATGGGAGACAGTGACAGATCATCAGGCATTAGATTCTCATAAGGAGAACCTTCATAGTTCACAATAGAGTTGGCACTCCTGTGAGAATCTAATGCCGCCACCGATCTGACAGGAGGCAGAGCTCAGGTGGTAATGCTGGCTTATCCAATGCTCACCTCCTGCTGTGTTTCCTGGTTCCTAACAGGCTGTGAACCAGTACTGGTCTGCAGACCAGGGATGGGGATCCCTGCTCTGTATTGTCTCATTCCTTCGCTTTACCTCTTTCTATCCTGCCATGGTAGGATTAATGACATTTTAGTTTGTGAAGGGATTTCTATCACAGGATGGGCAAGGCAGCAGATACTGAAAATTGGCTGGGATTGCTACTTTATTAGTGGTTCTGGCATGAGGTTTGAAAGCAATCAGTTTAACAAAGCTAACTGACTTTCTCTATGATTTTTTTCAAATTTCAGCTATTTGTGGTAGTTCTTCGTCTTTTTTTTTTTTTTTTTTTTTGAGATGGAGTTTTGCTCTTTTGCCCAGGCTAGAGTGGTGCAATCTCAGCTCACTGCAACCTCTGCCCCCCGGGTGCAAGCAATTCTTCTGTCTCAGCCTCCTGAGTAGCTGGGGTTAAAGGTGCCCACCACCACACCCAGCTAATTTTTGTATTTTTAGTAGAGACAGGGTCCACTATGTTGGCCAGGCTTGTCTCTACCTCCTGACATCGTGATCCACCCGCCTCGGCCTCCCAAAGTGCTAGGATTACAGGCATGAGCCACCATGCCTGGCCAGTCTTCATCCAGAATCAAAAAACTGGAGGTTGTTATTCTGTTGCTGGAGAAGAGAGGGGACATCATCTGCATTGACCGGTACAGTGTACTTCTTCCATTACTCTATTTCTATCTCCCACAACTGCCAAAGCCAACGGCTGCCTCCCCATTTTTACAGGATATAGAAACACCAAAAGCCTCAGATTGTGCTGTTGTGGAAATAGCCAGTGTTTAGGTGAATCACTTTATTGACAAGAAAATAAGCTAAAAAAGATTATTTTGTGCATTTGGAGAATGAAGAGTTTGTAATAATCATATTCCAAAGCTATATCTCTTCTAATGTTAAAACTCAGCAGAGAGCTGCAGCAGAAACTTGGAGATAATAGGCTAGGGAACTGCTCAGTAGCATCAGACCCCAGCAAGCAGGCTACTTTGATGGGATTTACTTTATTAAATAGATAATAAGGAAATGTAGTCAATGCACGTGTTACTTGCTGTTGACTACATCTGAAGCCCTAATTGCAGCAAAGGGATCTGAGCATGCAAGAAGAGTGCACTGAATGCACAGCTACTGTGTTCTCCAGAGAGCTTTTTTCTTTTTTTTCTTTTGAGACAGGGTCTCTAGCTCCATTATCCAGGCATGATCATAGCTCACTGCAGCCTTGACTTGCTGGGCTCAAGCAGTTTTCCCGCCTCAGCCTCCCGAGTACCTAGGACTACAGACACATGCCACCAAACCTGGCTAATTTTTATTTTTGTAGAGATGAGACCTCCCTCTGTTGCCCAGGATGGTCTTGAACTCCTGGGCTCATGAAATCCTCCTACCTCAGCCTCCCAAAGTGCTGGGATTACAGGCATGAGCCACCATGCCCAGCTAATGTTTGCATTTTTTGTAGAGATGGGGGTCTTGCTATGTTGCCCAGGCTGTTCTCAAACTCCTGGGCTCAAGTGATCCTCCTGCCTCAGCCTCCCAAAGTGTTGGGATTACAGATGTGAGCCACCGCACCATGATCCAGAGAGCTTTTTGAGGGAAGAAAAGACATCTTGAATTTTTTATTGGAATGCTGTGATGTTTCTCATTTTTTCACTCTTCTATCATTCTTTGTGCTCTCTGCCCCCACTTTTCCTCCAACAATCTCTTGAGTAGGATTTGTGGAAAGTGCGTCTGGTTGTTTTTTTTTTTAAGTTAAGATTTTATGAGTATTCTCATGACATTAGGAGTTATGTGTGTATTTTGGAAGCACAGTTTTAAAACCTGCAGCTGTCACTTAATAATTTCACTGTAAGTATCACTTCAAAAAAAATACTTGCACTCTTAAAGCATTTAGATGAACAAATTAGAGATAAAGGAACAATTCACATCCCAGAGCTCTGTAATGTCCTAAAAATGGTGCTTTATGTGTGATAGACATCATTCTCAAATGTCACAGAGTCTTTCCTTGGTCTGAAGGTTGCATTTCCCAAGTGTCTTTTTCTTTTCTTTTTCTTTTTCTTTGTCTTTTTTGTTGAGACAGAGTTTCGCTCTTGCTTCCCAGGCTGGGGTGCAATGGCGCAATCTTGGCTCACTGGAACCTCTGCCACCTGGGTTCAAGCAATTCTCCTGCCTCAGCCTACCGAGTAGCTGGGATTACAGGCATGCGCCACCATACCCAGCTAATTTTTGTATTTTTAGTAGAGACAGGGTTTCACCATGTTGGCCAGGCTGGTCTTGAACTCCTGACCTCAGATGAACCGCCCACCTCGGACTCCCAAACTGCTGGGATTACAGGCATGAGCCACCACACCCTGCAGCCTGGTGTCTTTTTCATACTATCTTGTCCTCAGGAAAAAGGGCACACTCGGGTTCTAGTCAGAACCCTCCTCTTAGCCTCCATTCTGGCCTTGACCTCATTCTCTACAGCTATAAAAGTAATAAGTTGAATAATACTCTGAACAGAGAGATCCTGCAGCTCTGAGTTTTCATGGTTCCAAGAGCACAAATGAAATAAGAGCATCACCTAAATGTTACAGGAACGTGACACTCGACTGTTGTCTGGCCTGTGTGTGCGCGTGTGTGTTTTAGTATTCTGGGAAGACAAGAATTACAGTGAATGTGCTTCCAAGCAATGACAAACAATAAAACTGGGTGCAATATGGCTGGCCATCTCTATGGCAACCTCTGTTGACCTGTGTATGCATGTTTTACTTATTTTGATACACCACACTTTAAAATATAAATGATCTTATGTTGATAATCATGCATTTGTGACCATCAGTTATTTGTGACCGTGACAACTCTGCTATTGTTTTCGCTCTGGAATCTTAAAAAAATGCTGTGGAGGAGTTTGGGGGAGAAGACACCAGGAGAGGGATGCCTCATTTTAACCTTTTCTGGAACAAACAGGTGATTACTTCAGAAAAAGATGACTTCAGTATCTACTTCCTCCCACCACCCCCAGGAGCTTTTCATGGTGATGTATTTCTACATTTCACCATGAGTTGGCCCTGTCCTTTAAGCAGTGATATTAGGCTGGCACTCCTGTTCTGTCACCCAGGCAGGAGCACAGAAGCACAATCACAGCTCACTGCAGCCTCCATCTCCCAGGCTTAAAGGATCCTCCCATCTCAGCCTCCTGAGTAGCTGGGACTACAAGCGTGCACCAACTTGCCTGGCCAATTTTTAAGTATTTTATAGAGATGGAGTCTCACTACTTTGCCCAGGCTTGTCTTGAACTCTTGGGCTCAATTTTCCCACTTTCACCTCCCAAAATGCTAGGATTGTAGGCATGAGCCACTGCACCCAACCACCTCTGTATTTAAATGAGTCTGGGGGAATCTTTTTGGTGAGAGGCTCTGTTGTCTTAAGCTTATTTGGGACAACCCTTTGAGGGCCTCAATTGCTAATGTCTCATCATGGTAATTTAAGAACTTCTATGAAGCATCTTCAACAGCAATTTAATCATGATTAAACCAAATGGCCACGCAAACTCTGACATGGCAAATCTGAGGCGTCCTGAGGTCACAACTAAGACAGTGAGTTATGGATTTAGACTATGTCTGGGTGCCATGACTCATGACTGCAATCCTGATGATTTGGGAGACCAAGCTTGGTGGATCTTGAGGCTGGGAGTTCAAGAACAGCCTTGCTATGTTAGCAAGACTCCATCTCTACAAATAATTTGTTTTAAAAATTAGCCAGGTGTGGTGACACTTGCCTGTGGTCCCAGCTACTCAGGAGGCTGAGGTGGGAGAATTAGTGCTTGAGCCCAGGAGGTTAATGCTGCAGTGAGACTAGGTTGCACCACTGCACTCCAGCCTGGGTGACAGAGCAGGACTCTGTCTCTTAAAAAAACATTAGATTCAGCCACAACATGTGCAAGGCACAGCATTTGAGAAGTCGCTTCTATCCATGGTCTGGTATTGGTTTTCATGCTGGTATTAGAAATGCATCAGTGCTCCCTAGGGAAGTAGCAAGCGTCACTGGCAACTGCCCCATGTGCTGTGAAAATGCACATTATAAGAAAGAGCCAGACATGGCCCGAGTCACTCCGTGACCCATGGGCTGTGATAAAGGTGTCATGGTGGCCACAGGAAGCATGATTGTTTTCTCCTTGTACATTGCAGAGGACTGGAGGTTGAAGGTGTGACTTGTGCTGTTGTCCCAGAAGCTGGTGCTTTCTCAGGTCCTCTTTTCTTGTGCTACCTGAACAACCACGCAGAAAATGTGAATTGGTTACTCTCCAAAACTATTGTGAAAAAACAATGCTTTGGGCTTGAATGCTCCATCACAGTTTTCATCTCATCAAGAAACCTTAGGCCAAGCTTGTGCAATCCTCGGCCGGCAGGCTGCGTGTGACCCAGGACAGCTTTAAGTGCAGCCCAACACAAATGTGTAAACTTTCTTAAAACATTATGAGATTTTTTGCATTTTTTAAAGCTCATCAGCTATCATTAGTGTTAGTGTATTTTATGTGTGGTCCAAGACAATTCTTCCAATGTGGCCCAGGGAAGCCAAAATATTGGCCAACCCTACCTAGGCTTTTCCAATTTAGCCCTTCCACATCTCCCACAGCAGGCCAGTCTATCACACCAGTCTCAATGGCCAGCAGGGCTTTTCCTCACAGACTGAGAGCTGTGGTCGCTAAAGTGTTCAAAAGTGATGTTAACATACTCAAGGGTCTTTCTTAGGGCTTGAGGGTTCCAGCAAACATCTCTGCCATCTGTCTGCCTGCTTTCCTGCTGCTTCTGTTACTCCTGAAATTCTGACATCATAACCCATGGTCAAAGCAACTGACTTCTGTGGCTACTAGAACTTTCTTTTTTCTTCTTCTTCTTTTCTTTCTTTTCTTTTTTCTTCTCTCTCTCTCTCTCTTTTTTTTTTGTAAGACGGGGTTTCATCATATTGCCCAGGCTTGTCTCGAACTCCTGAACTCAGGAAATCCACCCGCCTCAGCCTCCCAAAGTTCTAGGGTTACAAGTGCAGGCCACTGAGCTTGGGCCACTACTAGAACTTTCTTCCTGCTTTTCCCACTCTGCATTTCATGCTGCTATCGATGAAACTCAGCTTCTTATTTGTAGGCACTCTCAGAGTGAGAATCCATAGGAGGCTTTCATTCTCAGAGCATATAACCTCATCTTTCCTCTGGTTCTGACATATTTTTCTGTGCCCTTGTTACTGTGGTTATACCCAGAGAAGTAGCATTATGTTTGCATTTGTAAAATTTCCTACTTTTCCCCACAAAGGGATTTCACCATGGTTGGCTATTTTAACAGACAACATGTAGTACATACCATACATTTGTTTTCTGAGTCCTTGAAAATAATTTTCAGCTTCTGATCTGCTATATTGTTCTTCCCAGCTACAGTTTTTGGAAGTACAGCAGAATAACTTGCTACTCTTTTGAAGGTCATAATAATAAAACAAAACACACCCTTTTCTATCATCACCCAAAGAGCCCTAATGCATGCAACAAAGATTGTGAAATGGTCAGGGAATAGTTTGTGATACACAAAGGATGTCTTTGTTTTGTGGCAAAAAGCTGGAACATGAACACGTACAGCACAACAGGATTGTGACCTTCCTTCCTTCCTTCCTTCCTTCCTTCCTTCCTTCCTTCCTTCCTTCCTTCCTTCCTTCCCTCCCTCACTTCCTTCCTTTCTTCCCTCCCTCCCTCCCTTTTTCCCTCCTTCCTTTCTCTCTCTCTCTCTCTCAGTCTCTCTTCTCCCCCCCGCCCCCAGGCTGGAGTGCAGTGGCACAATCTCGGCTCACTGCAACCTTCTCTCCTGGGTTCAAGCAATTCTCCTGCCTCAGCCTTCTGAGTAGCTGAGACTGCAGGTGTGTGTCACCAAAACTGGCTAATTTTTGTATTTTTAGCAGAGACAGGGTTTCACCATGTTGGCCAGGCTGGTCTCAAACTCCTGACCTCAGGTGATCCACCAACCTTGGTCTCCCAAAGTGCTGAGATTATAGGCGTGAGCCACTGTGTCCAGCCTTGACCTGGTTTCTTTATGTGAAACAGTTTAAATTACTTTCAACTTTAGTGTTAAATGGATTTTTTTGAAAAGTTAATAATCCAAGTGTGGTGTGAATGGTATTATTTTAGTAGTTAGATGAATGAGCTACCAGATCCAAGTATTTCCCACTTTACCAAATAAAAGGGCATCCTGTGGAATTCTGCTAAACCAAGACAGGCCTTTCCACTGAGCAATACTGACAAAGGTGTCTAAATATGTGAACTAGTGGCATTTTAAAAATTTAATAATATTATAGTACAAAGATGGTCCCTCTACATTGCCCAGCCTGGTCTTGAACTCCTGGCCTCAAGTGATCCTTCACCCTTGGCCTCTCAAAATGCTGGGATTATAGGTGTGAGCCACCATGACCGATGGTGGCATTTTCGTCTTCTTCAAGGAAAACATTAAAAGATGAGTTGGATAACTTTGTGAAAGTTTTCGTTTCTTAATGACTATTTTGAAAGTATTTTAGAGAGAGATTGAATGACTTTCTGTGAAATGCCAAGACGGGCTGCTCTGAGAGATGATGGGAGAGAGGCCACTAAGGAAAGTCAGGAAAGCAGATGGACACCTGTGGGATTACAACCCTCATCTGCTGGGCATTAATCAAATCTGCAGTGAATATGATTTACCTTATTAGCGTTACAGTGCAGTTGCAACATTTTTATAAATGTTTAGGCTGGACTTTTGAACATTTAGATTTCATTAAGTAGTACAGTATATTAAAATGATTTGGCCAGGCATAGTGGCTCATGCATATAATTCCAGCACTTTTTGAGGCTGAGGCTGATGGATCGCTTGAGCCTTGGAGTTTGAGACCAGCCTGGGCAACACGGCGAAACCCCATCTCTACTAAAAATAGAAAAATTATTCAGGTGTGGTGGTCCATGCCTATAGCTCCAGCTACTCAGGAGGCTGAGCTGGGAGAATCACTTGAGCCAGGGAGGTTGAGTCTACAGTGAGCCAAGATTATGCCCTTTCACTGCAGCCAGTGAAAAGAGCAAGACTGTATTTTGATATTTCCTTATAAATTGCATTTTCAGGATCAATTCTACATATTACAATTGCTCCAAACATTTTCTTGGGGAAAATGGTGTGAAGTATGTTATATGGCTTCTGTACTTCCACGTACAGGCCTGTATTGCTAAGTGTATAGATATTTTCTGAAAGTCTGCGGTTCCCAGAAATCTAAGTTTTAGGAAAGCGTTTGTATTCCATTTCTACTTTATTTTTGCTTATGGAATTAGGATTTTCTTGCTGCAAGTAACAGAATATTTGACCTGCAGTGTCCAAGATAATAGAAGTTTGTTTTTTTCAATGTCAAGGAGTCCAGTGTTGTTTTAATGGCTCAACAATGTCAAGCTTCTGGGCCAATTTTGTAAGGATTTTCTTAGCTTACACCTGATGCCTGAGAGCTTTGATACTGGATTCCCAATGACAGTGTCCATTGCAGCAACAGTGGAGTGAAGATTTATCCAGAAGAAGAGTTTATCCCAAAAATGCCCTGGCAGACACTTCCCTGTATGTCTCACTGGCTGTGATTGGGTCACATGCCCATGTCCTAACAATTACTGGTTGGCTTGCAAAGTGAGTCTCTGTTGCTTAAATCTTTTGTAATAGAAAGACAGTTGCACCAGTAAGGAAGAAAGGAGAGGAAAGGGCTTCATAAGAAACCCACTCTCGCATCTTGTGCTCTCATTTGAGCACGTTATTTTTGGGATTAGGAGAGTGATTATGCACTATTGCATAATCAATGGCTCAAATGCAGATTTCTCTCCATCAAAGAGCATCTTTTTACTCTCACAGAGATAAGAAATGCTATGTATAAATGAGGTACTGAGAGAAAAAAAGAGAAAAAGCATGTGTCATTTACAAAATGAACACCAGCATGATAGAAAGCATTTCTAGGAAAGTGGTGGTATAACTTTGTGCCCTATGCTTCTGAGAGTGTATGTTCCATGTTGAGTGAACTCATGTTTGCTTTTCTCCTTTCCTTCCTGTTTACCTGGGTGCCCCATACCGTTCTAGCAGTGGCCTTTGAATAGCTCTGGTAGGACCCACTCTCACTTGAGTTGTAGACATGGCCCTTCCTAAAGAGGCTTTCCCCCACTGAGTCCACTGCACACACCCATTACCTTCTGGTAGCATCTGTGTGTGGCAGGGGCACTGGACATTAGTAGAAGCATGTCTCATGTCATTTCCCCAAGAGAGATATCCATTTGTTTAGAATAAAACGATCTCATCTACCCTTTCAAGGAAAGGGGTTCTGGGCTGGGAGAGACAGGAAGTCTCTAGGGGCTCCAGTCCTTCTGCTCATTCCTGGCATCACAGGGATTAAGATCGTGCCTGTTATGTTCCCTCCAGAGATGAAGTCTGGTGAGTCTTCATCAGCTAGTCTCTGGGTCAGTCTTGAAAATGTTGGAAGACATTTCTTGCTATTAGACTCTATCTTTCTTGCCTGCTATAGCCATAGCTAGTTTCCCAATGAGCAAGTTTGGGCTAAATTATAAATCACTTAGAATAGGTAAATACAGAGTAGTGGAAGATTTTTTTAAAAACACAAGCTCCACTTAATCGCCTTGCAGGCTCAGGTGGCTTGTGCCCCTGCCTGAGGCACCTGGTGGGATGGGCACTCACCACTGGGGCTTCTCTCCTGGTATCTTATCTTGCATGGTTGAGTTTCCCAACAGGTGTGTTGTTCATTCATCCTGAGCCAGCTGTTTTTATGCCAAACCTATTTATGGCACTGCCATTTGTCATTATAATTATGTGGTATAATGAAATATTCTAAAAATGAATGAAATATTTTAAAAGAGTTAGTGCGACTATAGAATAATAGCAAAAAATGAAAATCACTGCCAAATTATCTGTAAGCAAGATGACTGTAAATAGTGTGGGTTTGTTTTGTTTTGTTTTGTTTTGTTTTGGAGTAGAAGGATCATGCACAAAGATAGCCTTCATGGGTATTAAGTTCTTGCCTTATTCTATAGTAACCAAAACCTTGAAGTTTCAGATGATCACTAAGAGTTGTTTTTTGCCAAAAAAGTCTCTGTTGTCTGTAGAACAGGACTGAAAAGTGAGAGTTTAAGCTCTACAGCTAAAGCTTGGAAATTAACATATATTTCAATTTTTTTGAATTAAAATAAACTGGTTAAAAAGCACTTTTTGAATTGTTTTCCTCTTTAACTGAAATTTTTTAATTAAACTTTAAAAGTTGAGAGTTTTTACTGTATCCCTTTCTTTATACCTGGCATTTTTCTGTTTGAGGATGCCTTGGGATCTGTCAGTGAATGCCAGACGAGGTGCTCCCTGGCTGAACTGTGTAGAGACCAGCTCCTGTCTCCCAGTCCATTGCAGAGAAGGCAGGTCCAGGTGTGGGTGGGAGCAGGTGATGTGTTCTATGGATCCTGGACACTATGGCAACCCTGGGTCAACTGGTAGGCCCAGCAGGAACACCCAGTCCGATTCTGTTCAGTTCAAGGCCTGGAGCACTTCATCACCTGCAGAGATGCCAATGTGTCCCCATGCTTGCTCTGACCAAAAACTCAGCCAGTCTTGCTTAGGCTTAGGATTTCACAAATGGAGCTCCCTCACCCAGCAAATCAAAGGCTGACCTGTTTTGTAAAAGATATGGAAGGGCTTTGAGTTTGTAAACAAATTTTTCTTCTCCAAAACTCTCCGTGTAATTATGAACATTTCCTATTTGTAAGTTTTCCTAACAGTGAGGATTTAGCTTTGTTTCCTTTTGATTTTTAAAAGCTCCTGTATACCCAGTTCCTATACCATTTTTCCCTATGCACGTCGGCATGTGTACACCAACATGCACTTTACACTTTACATATCTGCTATTTATAGTCAGTCTAAAACTAACTGATTTTAACCTGACACCAAAGTTTTCAAACTCTACTATGAATTATTACATAATTTTATAAATATATTTCAATTATACCTACATTTTGGCTAACAATGTAACTTTAAATAAGTCCCTGCAAACCATGGTTTTCACACAATTCAGTCAAACTGAGGGGAAATGCTACAATACTTTTGGGAAGGATGTGTTCAGTGATGTGTATATCAGTGTCGGGGGTCCTGTGAAGGTGAAGGGCAGTAAACATTGTTTCTTGACAACACTCACTACTCTAATAAAAACGAGACATTATTACAGTGATTTCTGCCTAACTGGATGTTATATACTTGGCCTCTCCAAGCAGTGACATTTGCTTTTCACATCAATGATTCAAGTTCAAATCATATTTTCTTTTTTTTTTTTGAGATGGAGTCTCGCTCTGTCGCCCAGGCTGGAGTGCAGTGGCGCAATCTCGGCTCACTGCAAGCTCTGCCTCCCGGGTTCACGCCATTCTCCTGCCTCAGCCTCTCCGAGTAGCTGGGACTACAGGCGCCCGCCACCACGCCCGGCTAATTTTTTGTATATTTTAGTAGAGACGGGGTTTCACCATGGTCTCGATCTCCTGACCTCGTGATCCGCCCGCCTCGGCCTCCCAAAGTGCTGGGATTACAAGCATGAGCCACTGCGCCCGGCCGTTCAAATCATATTTTCTATGTGACAACACTAGGCTGTCGTGGGTGAAATGAAGCTCGTCAGTTTCAGGCACAAGAGCAAGTGCTGATTTTTAACACTGACACTGTCAGAATTAAGACTGTCATTTCTAGGAATGAGAATGAAAATAAATATATAATTAAATCTGTCAAATACGTGTTGGTTATTAAACTTGTGTGACCAGTTAGAGTTACATTATTTTTGGGACTGTAGTGTGTAACAGCAATGAGAGGTGGCCCATCCTTCACTGGAGTCCTCATTCCTCAAAAGAGGCTTCTACAGTGGCTGGGACTTAGGCTGTAAAAAGCTGGCTCTTACCAAGCTTTGTGGTCTGAAGGAGGGATGATTTAGAGTCCTCATAACTTTATTTTTTTCAAGCCATCCCTAACTTATCTACTTGATATCTATGAGACAATATAAAAATAAAAACTATAGAAATAACTATAATTTTAAATATGTATATTTAATTTATATATTTAAAAATATATGCAACTTTGCAAAAGATGAATTTGCAGGGTTTTCAATTTTTTCTTTACTTTTTTTTTTGAGATGGAGTCTCACTCTGTCGCCCAGACTGGAGTGTAATGGTCTGATCTCAGCTCACTGTAACCTCCGCCTGCTGGGTTCAAGCGATTCTCCTGCCTCAGCCTCCTGTGTAGCTGGGATTACAGGCACTCACCACCATGCCTGGCTAATTTTTGTATTTTTAGTAGAAACAGGGTTTCACCATGGTCAGGCTGGTCTCAAACTCTTGACCTCATGATCCACCCACCTTGGCCTCCCAAAGTGCTGGGATTACAGGTGTGAGCCACCTCACCCGGCCAGGGTTTTCAACTAATAAAGTATATGTATGGAGGAGTGAATCATGACA
>NW_026652281.1:82883056-82913043 GCF_009828535.3 Hylobates moloch
TCTAGCCACATGCATTTCAAGGTTCCACTGTTAGGAATTTTGTTAAGATCAGCTGAATCATGAATAACACTATATAACAGAGTATAAGAAACACAAGCATTAGATGTGATCCTTGCCCCATACCCTTAGATTATGTCAGACTAAAACTGACAATCCTGCCAGGCTCTGAACCCCTAGTGCCCCCAACCCAAATCTTGGAAGCAAAGACTATGCTCTGTCATACAACTTTGTACAAGTTGTAGTAAAACAAAGCTTAAGTTTTCTCATCTTTCTATAGCAAATGGTCAGTTATTTGATAAACACTAAAATGCTGCTAAGAATCCATTTTGAGTTTTTTTACCAAACACGTTGTGCAAGAACTGACTACACAAAAAGTTCCTTTGAAATTTGGTCCACAAATTCACTTAAGGTTGGAAATTTAAAACTTGCAAGAAAAAAAAGGGAATGGGTATCCCTACTAAAATGTTGTGATTACTAGAGGGATATATACGTGTACTCAAAAGTTTTGCTCACAGAAGGCACAAACTATAAAAGGGATATTGTTTTGAATTTAAAAAAAACTAGCTGATACCCTTCTTTGTTTAGTGAGCACCACTACTAAGATGAAGTTAAACCTGAATTCACTGTCTACTCCTGTGACCAAAAAAAAGAACATAAAAAATTTACTTTGTTTTACCATGTACTTTCCAGCCACTAATTGACGTGTAGTTGTGAAAGATTAAAATTGCCCTAAAAACGGGTCATGGGGCCGGGCGCGGTGGCTCACGCTTGTAACCCCAGCACTTTGGGAGGCCGAGGCGGGCGGATCACGAGGTCAGGAGATTGAGACCACGGTGAAACCCCATCTCTACTAAAAATACAAAAAAATTAGCCAGGCGTGGTGGCGGGCGCCTGTAGTCCCAGCTACTCGGAAAGGCTGAGGCAGGAGAATGGCGTGAATCCGGGAGGCAGAGGTTGCAGTGAGCCGAGATTGCGCCACTGCACTCCAGCCTGGGCGACAGAGCGAGACTCCGTCTCAAAAAAAAAAAGGGGGGGGGGTCATGATAGCAGCTATCAAAGCAATATTCAAGCATGATTTCAAGGATGCTTTCAGGTTTAGAATTAGCCTTCCTTGTCGAAAATCTGCACAACTTCATCAAAAACTTCATCAACAGATTTAAAAGCATCTATTTTCTTGACTTTCCCCATTTCTTCATATAAGTCAATAATTGGCTTTGTTGACTGAAGGTAGGTCTGAATTCTCTTTTCCAAGCTCTCTCTGTTGTCAGCACTCCTACCACTACTCTTTCCCCTCTCAAGACATCGTTCAATACAGATCTCGTTATTACAGTCGAAAAAACAGAACGAAAGATACATCTGCCTTCCCATCCATGGTCTTGTTCCAACCTTGAAGGTTGTCTTGATTTCTCGGAAACCCATCAGTCAAGAATTTCTTCTTCTGAGCATTGGCAGCCATTGTCTGATCCATTTCCCTCTTTAATAAACTGATGGTTATCTCAACTGGTACAATCTTCCCCTCTTTAACGTACTTTTCAATAAGTTCACCATACTGTGAATCTGGGTTCTTCCTTGCATCACGAAGCAGCTCTCCTGCAGAAAGGTGTGTGTAGCCATATTTCTCGACGATGCGGGCGCACTGGGTCCCCTTGCCGGCGCCGGGGCCGCCGAGGACAAACACGACCAGCGGCTTCATGAGACGTGGAGGGCAGAGGAGAATCGGCCGGCGGGTCTGCAGCAGAAAGCTGAGGCCCAGGACGTGGGGCAGACGGCGGCGGCAGCGGCTCAGCATACACCACGCCTCGGCCAGACGCTGAGGGAGCTGACAGCGGCCGGCGCGGCGCGGGGCGGGGTGGGGAGGCGAGGCGGCGGGAGAAAGGGGCGGGCTCGATTTGATATATAATTTAATGACACTTTTAATCTATCTAAATTCTTTTCAAACCTATGCTGCCAAAGACTTAGTGGTTTCTTGAATTCAGTGTCCACCCTTATAGTCTCCTGTGTCTACAAGTTCTTTATCTTTAATTTTGATTCCCTAATTTTTCTATAAGACAACTTTTCTACCTTCTTGAAGTGTACAGTCAAGAAGCTCCTGTTGGTAAATACAATCTCTCTCCCTTTCTCTCTCTCTCTTTTTTTTTTTTTTTACTTTTTAAGATAATTTAGTTTACCCTTATTTATTAAAAATATGCTAGCTATGTATCCAATTATAGGTTGAAAAATAACTTTTTTTCAGAACTCTTAATATTTCTTTCTCAGTTTTCTGGGTCTGTACAGGCTGTGGAGATTTTACTCTCACCTTGTAGGTTATCTCTCCTTCTCATGGCTTTTAATTGTCTTCATTCGATTTGGTGTTATGCAGTTTGACTGTTATTTTGTTATATATCTTTCTTTATTGCTCTCTTTTAGACACAGCACACTTCTGCATTTATGAGTTTATACCTGGTTTTTAATTTTAGAAATTTGAAAATAACTATTTTATTAGTGTGATTTATTATTTATATGGACTTAAGTAAAATAATTGTGCTTTGTTCCTTCTCATTCTGTTACTTATATATGTATAATTACATTCATATTACTATGATTTTGTTTCTCTTACTGTCTTTGGCTACATTCATTCTGTTCAATAGTTCAATTCACTAATCCAGTTCACTAATCCTCTCATCATCAACTCAGTCTAATTTAATATTTAACTCATACATTGTATATTAATATGTATTTAATTTATTCCATTTCTATTTGACTCTTTTCCAAATTTGCTTGTTTAGTTTATAATTTTCTGATTAGTTTGATATCCCCTTTTCCCTATTTGCTTAAAAATTTAAACATATTTCCATATGCCTAGGTTTTGTGATGCCTAATTTCTTCTAACCCCTTTACCTGATGGCTTATTTTCTTTTGTCCTTCACAGTTTTTAATTTGCTTCTCACACAAATAAAGATCTCACCTTAAAACAAAATAGTATGGCTTGGCTTGTAATTTTTGTTGAAAGCAGTAGTATATGTTGTATAAAACAGTATATGGGGTAAATAGTTTTCAGGTTATTGATGAGCAGTTTTCCCTCAGATAGGCCTTAGTGTAGGGGTTTATGGTCATGTAGATGAGAGGTACGCTGGGATTGAAATTTGTTATGGCAGCAATAACCTTCTGAGCACCAGGGAATTCAAATCCTTTTCAGGATACTTTGCCAATATCTCCCAGGTTTGCTGTGCCTTCCCTTTGTGCCTTTTATCAGAGGTAATCTCATGCACAGCTGTATTTTACGGTTATTTTTACTCCCTTTTTTTTTTTTTTTGAGATGGAGTCCTGCTCTTGTCATCCAGGCTGAAGTGCAATGGCACAATCTCAGCTCACTACAACCTCCCCCTCCCAGGTTCAAGCGATTCTCCTGCCTCAGCCTCCTGAGTAGCTGGCATTACAGGCACCCACCACCACACTCAGCTCTTTTTGTATTTTTAGTTGAAACAGGGTTTCACCATGTTGGCCAGGCTGCTCTTGAACTCCTGACCTCAGGTGATTCACCTGCCTCGGCCTCCCAAAGTGCTGGGATTACAGGTGTGAGCCACTGTGCCCGGCCAACTCCATGTTTTTTAACTTGGTGGCAGGGGGTGAGGGAGTGAGGATATCTCTGTTGTTCTGAAGCCTCAGCACTGTCAGCTGGGGTGTGTGGTTACTGACGTGTAAAGATTTTCCTGCCCATCCTGTAGATGCAATGCAGGGCCAAGAGCAGATTTCCGTTTCTCTCCCAGTAGTAGAGAGGCTCCTAGTCCATGTTTCTAACTCCCAGTGGAAGTGGGTCTGCAACAGTGCCCCGTAAATTAATGGTTTAGTTTATTTGTTGCTGTTGTTGTTTTGAGACAGGGTCTCACTTTGTCGCCCAGGCTAGTGTGCAGTGGCGCAATCTCGGCTTACTGCAGTCTCGACCTTCTGGGCTCAAGCGATCCTGCCGCCTCAGCCCCCCAAGTAGCTGCGACTACAGGCATGTGCCACCATGCCCAGTTATTTTTTGTATTTTTTGTAGAGACAAGGTTTCACCATATTGCTGGTCTTGAACTCCTGGGCTCAATTAATCTGCCCACCTCGGCCTCTCAGAGTGCTAGAGTTATAGGCATAAGCCCCGCGCCTGGCTGGGCTTCAGTTTCTTTATGGGAGATGCATCTGTGCAGAGATGTGGATGTTGGCCTTGTTTCTCCACCATCAGCTGCTGCGAGTTTTTTCACGGTTCCCTCTGGCTCATGTTTGGATGTTCTTACACTGCACATTGGGCCTTGTATTCTATAGGAGAGATGGGAGAGCTATGTCTCCAGAGTTGTAGCAGTGGGTGGGATAGTGGTCCCTCCCCATCAGCATTATTGGGGAAGCATTCTCAGGATTCTACCCCATCCTCCCTGACAGGCCTTGTAGGGTTGCTAGAAACATTCTGACAAAGGTGTAAACCTTATGTCTGTAGACTCCAGGGTTTCACCTTCTCCTTCACCCACCTACACACAGACACCAGGTACTACTTCAAAAGTTTTCGTTTAATTTTACCAGTGTACATGGTCTTTCCGGTGCACATAATAGCCTGGGGTCTCCATTACCTGCAGGCTTCTGCATCCCCTGATGTTGGGTTTGTTGTCTTCCCTGTGAATTCAGGTCTCTAAACGGCTCAGAACGAGCCATTCATTTATTTGCAGTTTCTCCAGCTTTTTTGTTTGCGTAATGTAGGAGCAACTCTTTGTCAGGTGTGTACATCTACAAACTTAACTCAGAAGTGAATATTTTTAAATACATTTCATTTCTATCATACTTTTAGTACTTCTCTGTTATTACCTATGCTAATTGTTCTTCAGTATTTGTTATATTTGTATGTCTTTATCTCTCTATTTTAATTAATTAATTTATTTATTTATTGAGATGGATTCTCACTCTATTGCCCAGACTGGAGTGCAGTGGCGTGACCTTGGCTCACTGCAACCTCCGCCTCTGAGGTTCAAGTGATTCTACTGCCTTAGCCTCCCCAGTAGCTGGGATTACAGGCATGCACCACCACACTTGGTTAATTTTTGTGTTTTTTTAATAGAGGCATGGTTTTGCCATGTTGGCCAGGCTGGTCTCAAGCTCCTGAACTCAGGTGATCCACCTGCCTCCTCCTCCCAAAGTGCTGAGATTACAGGTGTGAGCCACCATGCCTGACCTAGTTAGAAGTAATCTTATTTGTTTATTCTTAGTTTTGTTCCCTGGAATTTTGAAGTTAAATTCAAAATCTCATTGCTCAGACCAATGTCATGGGACTTCCACCCTATGTTTTTTTTTGTTTGTTTTTTGTTTTTTTTTTTTTTTGGTAGCAGTTTCAGAGTGTCAGGTCTTACATTTAGGTTTTTAATAAATTATGAGTTAATTGTTACATATGGTGTAAAATGAAGGTGTTATTTTATTGTTCTGTGTGTGAATACCCAGTTTTCCCAACACTATTTATTGATGAGTCTGTCATTCTTTATTGTGTATTTTTGTTGCCTTCATCTAAAATCAATTAGCTGTGAATGCATGAATTTCTGAGCTTTTTATTTTGCTTCATTAACCTATGTGTCTGTTTTTATGTCCATACCATACTGTTTTGGATACTATAGCTTTGTACCATGTTTTGTTGTCAAGTAATGTAATGTTTGCACATTTTTTTTTTTTTTTAGCTGATATTGCCCTGACTCTTCAGGGCCTTTTTCGTATCATATAAATTATAGAATTTTTATCTTATGTCTGTAAAGTATGTCACTGATATTTTGATAAGAATTACATTAAATCTGTAGATTATCTTGTGTAACACAGACATTAAAACAATATTAATTCTAGAAATTCATGAATAAGGGACATCTTTCCATTTGTTTTTATTTAATTTTTGACCTCAATTCTTAAGGTTTTTTTAGCTTTTAATGTAGAGATTTTACCTTTTTGATTCAGTTTATTTCTGAGTATACTTTTTGTATGTATTATAGATGGAATTGTTTTCTTGATTTCTCTTTCAAATACTTTTACATAGTTTCTTGTTAGTGTATAAAAACCCTGTTGACTTTTGTATGTTGATTTTATCTCTTGCAAGTTTACTACATTTCTACATTAGATCTAACAGTTTTTTAGTGGAGTTTTAAAGGTTTTGTGTATAAAATTATGTGGTCTGCAAAGAGTGACAAGTTAACTTTGTTTCCAATCTGTATGCCTTTGATTTTTTCTCTAATTTCTCTGGCTTGGATATAGAGTATTGTATTGAATAAGACTGATGAAAGTGGGTATTCTTGTTGTGTTCCAGGTCTTATAGAAAAAGCTTGCAACTTTGTCTCATTTAATATATTATTAGCTGTTTATTTGTAATACATGAACTTTAATTGGTTTAGGTGAATTTATTCTATACCTAATTTGTTGAGAGTTTTTCTCATGAAGGGATGTTACTTTGAAAAAAAAATTATTCAAATATTTAAATGTTATACTTGGTCCTGTGGTGTGTCTTTCTGATCAGAAGCTGAGATGTGCATCCATACCTATGGGAGGGCATAAGGGCATCATATCTCACATTCTGTCAAAAGGACCTGCTTATGTAGTCTACTGCGAGTGTCTGACTCCATAAAATAAATTGAGGCCCAGGAACTGTCATCTGCTTTCTTCATTGAATTATGCCAAGTGTCTGAAAAAGTGCTTAATATATACATGATGAATACGTAAGCCCTAATTCTCACCTCTTTAGATGTATCTGACTGTGCCTTTCTCAGCACCCAGGGATATCCATTCTCTCTGGGTCAAGGATAAAGTCCAGCTAAAATGAAACTCCATTGTCCTTTACAAATGTAAGGACAGGTTTGTCTTCTATATGCTTTTCCAATTATAGAGGGACATGAATCATTGAGACATGAGAAAAAGCCTCTTGGGTGAAAGAACAGAAACAAATATATAAATATGAACAACCATTGCATGCCCAGCAGCCTTTCCACTGAGCCAGGCACTAGGGATCCACTTTTCATGTTTTATGTCATTCATTCCTCACAAAAACCATATGAGGTTCATTGTACAATTCTCTTCAGAGATGGAAACTGAGGCTGATAGAGATGCACTGTTATTCTGAAACACAGTAGCTGGTAGAGTCACCACTGTGCCTTGGAGAAAACATATGCTTGCCTACTGAACAGCTGGTCTGGGAACTGTGGAGTGGTGGTGAAGTCCTGGTAAAAGTTCAAGAAAATGGTAAAGAAGAAGATAGTTTGACCCAGGAAGGCTGCTGCCAGGGACTGCAGCAGCTTCTCCCTTAGGCCTGGCTTGGGGGTCGGCTTCATTCAAATCTCTAGCTTCAGGATAGACTCATATTTTTACTTGGGTGGGTGTGTAGGGGGGACAAGAAGGAACATACAGTCAGTGATGAGACCACGAAACACCAGAGGACTGGAATGTGTGGCTCAGACCAGGAGGTCCCCATCCTTTGGAGACTTGTACATGTGGAGGATATAGATGTCCATGGTGAAGAATTTTTTAAGCTTCCAATGTTGAATTTGATGTGGAGGTAAAGAATAATTAATCCATTCATAACTTCAAGGCATCTTCATGATGCTGTATCAGCTGTAGAACAATAGCACTCTCCTGTATTAATAATCTTTATGAAGAGCACTATTCCAGAGAGTTCCCAAAAATCATTCTCAACGTAGAAATGAGAAAACACAGGCTTTGTGATATCAAATGGCTGCTCCAAAACACATGGGTCAGAATGAGAATCTTCCACGGTGAGGGTTGCATGAAATTTCTTCTAAGCTACCTGAGGCTCAGTGTGTTCCTGACATAAAGGGGAAGGGCATGGGGAAGCTACATTTTCTCTCTGTTTTAAAGACAGGGCACAGGGCAAGAAAGCCTAGCACAACCCTTTTGACTTAAAGCAACATAACTGAGTTTTCTAACCTCAAAGGGAGAGAAACAGCTACAGCAACCCCACATCTGGCAAAAGTGTCCATGATGGGAAACTCCAGGGTTGGAGAAAGCCCATTAGAGGGCCAAGGATCTGAGGAGATAACTTGGTAAACAGAAAACCCAAATAAGTATGAAACAACTGAAAGGTAACTCAAACATACCAGTTGGAAAAGTGGAAATAGAAACATAATTTTCTTTGTCACATTGATACCAGCTTGTCAAATAATTCAAAGAGTCTGGATCCAAAATGGCAGATACATTCAGAAACTCCTGTTGGCAGTGTACCTGTCACAGCCCTTCTGGAACAAAATCTGGCTTAGCTATTCACACTTTACATATGCCTATTCTTTCACTGAGTCATTTCTTTCCTGGGAGACTGTCATCTACCAGGGATTAGTACATGTTATGAGCTAAATTGTGTTCCCTTCCCAAAATGTATACATTCATGTTTTAACACCTAGTGCCTCAGAATGTGACTATATTTAAACATATAGTCTCTGCAAATGTAAGGTTAAGTGAATTCAATGGGACGCACCCTAATTCAACATGACTGGGGCCCTCATTGGAAGAGGCAGTCAGGGCACAGAAAAGCACAAGAGAAGATCTTGTGGACACAGAGATAGAAGATGATCATCTGCAAGCCAAGGAGAGATCTCAGAGAAGACACCCAGCCACCAGCTTCTGGTTGGATTACTAGCCTCCAGAACTGTGAGAAACTCAATTTTTGTTGTTAAAGCACTTCAGCCTGTGTTACTGTATTATGGAAGCCATAGCAAAGTGTCATAGCCTATTAGGACACACGTAAGATGTTCCCTGAAGCATGAGTGAAATGGAAATAGAATTTATTATGTCAGGCTCCATCAGCATTAAAAAGCTAAATTACTGAGAAAAAGGCTCTCCCTTATGAAATATTATGAAGACATATGAGGGCACAGCTCCTGCCCAGAAGGGGCTACAGGGATGAGTTCTGTGAGATGACTAATGCATAGAGTAATATAAGACACTTTCTGTGTAAGCTCCACTATTTGGATAAAACCCTTCTCTAGTAAGAGTGTACATTTTTAAATCTTAGAAAAGTTCTAGCAGAGAAGGCATTGAAGCTGCCTGCTGCAGGAGATCTCTGGGGTGGGTAGTTAAAACAATAAACATAGTAGCAACTGCAAAGATACCCGTGGCCTAGTGTAAAGTAAAAACAACACAAAAGTGTTTTCTTTGATATTCCTACAAGTATATGACTGGTGACTGTGCACCTAAGTTGCTATTATGGACTAATGGATGCCAGATTCCTTTGGGAAGGGATTGTGGGCCATTTAATTGAGGAAGTTCTAAAATATTTCCCAGGGAGTCCTCATATTTGGGTCTGGATCTTGGGCCTTCCTTGGTCTTTTGGGTCTCTTTGGAGACTCCACTGTACCCACTTTCACCCCAGGCCAGCCCTGCCCATGGTTGTTGGCATGGTGCATCTGCTCTTTGTCCAATGAGATAAAGTAGCTGAACTCATCAAACAGCTCCTCATGGATCTCCTGCATGGAGCTCAGCAAAGAGAGTGCCTGGAAGCCCAGCCAAGAGGTGTCAGTGGCATGCCTGGCTTTCCCCACAGGGGACACCCCCGTTGGAAATTCTGCCCCCCAGATAGGGCACAAAGGAACATTTGCATTGACCTCCTGCCAAGGAGAAAATGAGAGGACAGCTTGAAGTTTTTGAATAAACATCTGAACAGATAAATGTGGTCCCCAGTACTCAACTTTCTATCCTGCCAGCCATAACCTGGGGTATAAATTTGACAGATGTACTAGCTTCTCAACAGCTGGAAACCTGCTCCTGTCAGAAAAGGACCCATTATCTCTTTCTTTCCCACAAGACATGGTGCTGAGGAGAGGTGTAGGGCTGCCCAGATGATATCAAAGGTGAGGCCTGGCCTGGTTGGGCCTGCCCTGCGTGGCCTTCTGTTACCTATGGGCACCCCCTTCCAGAAGATCCAGGGTGAGGAATGAGCCAATGTCTACATCATAAGAAAATGCTGTCAGTTCAAGCCTTCCTGAGGTGAGACCCTCAGAAATCCAAGACACAGCAGGAAAACATCTTGCTGTCTTCAGAATCTTCTTACTAAACACAGGGCTATCTCTAAAATGAGGGTCCCGGTTACCAGGGTTCCAAATTCTCTTGGAGTCTGTAACTAAGGAAGTGAGGTCACTTCAAGATTCCATCACCTGGGCTCCTTCCTTCAACAACACCGACCCACAGACCCTGCTGGGCTCCTGACTGCTCACCCTCCTTTCCCATGTAAACTCCCCAGCTGTTCACAATTATGAGAACACAGCCCCTACGCCCCTTTCTCAGCTTCCTGAGAAAAGCTGGATGTGGTTGAGGACCCACGTTTGAGACAGATCTGGGTCAGAACATCTTGTCTTACTATTTCTGTGACCTTAGACAAGTCAGTGTGTGTTTCAGGACCTTCTCTGTCACCCAACATGCACAATGGTAACAATGCTAGAATAGTCTTCCTGGGAAACTCATCAGGTGTATATGAGGTAAAACTTATAAAACCCATGGTATGGCATCACAAGTAGATAATGTGCAAACTTAAAGATGCAAAAATTACCATAAGGGGTGGGAGGTGGCGTGATATATAATCTCAACAGGCCTGGGGTCCAGCAGTGTGATCTTGGGAGAGTAATTTTCTCTCTGTGCCTTATTTTTAAGTTTGTGCCATGAGATGTTGAAATTAAATCAAATTCAAATATTGTCATTTTCTGACATTAAGCCTTCCAGTGTTTTTCTTTATATTTAGAATTAGAAGCATGTGCCTCACCTTGATATATAAAGTGAGCAGCTGCATAAAAGCTCCCAGCATGAAGAGGTTAGTGACTCACTGCTGACTAACAGAATATAACAAAAATGGTAGGATAACACCTCAAACTTCAGGCTGCCATAGCAAGGAACCATAGACTGTGTGGCTGATAAGCAATGAAATTTTATTTCTTATAGTTGCAGAGTCTGGAAGTTGAATATCAAGATGCCAGTATTGTCAGCCTTTGGTGAGAGCTCTTCTGAATTGCCGACTGCAAACTTCAGGTTATATCCTCACCTGGTAGAGAGAACAAGAGAAATCTCTCTGAGGTTCCTTTTATAAAGCCAGTAATCTTATTCACGAGGACTTCATCCTCAGGACCTAATTATCTCCTACCTCCTAATATCATTACATTAAAGGTTACAATTTCAAGATATAAATTTGGGAGAAAATAGACCATCAGTCTATCATGGCTCCCAGGATTATATGTGAAAATGTTGTAATTTCCCTTCTACTCACTCTGTCTTGTGTTTGCTCCCTCAATCTCTGTTCCTGTCTCTGTATCTCTCTGGGACTCTCTGTTGTATTCCTCACATTGCAGAAGCAAGCTCCAATGTTAATGTTATGAGTTGCTCTGTGTATGGGTCCATATGGCAGAGAACTGAAGGAGTGACAAGGCCAATAGACAAAGAAAAATAGGCTCTCAGTCTACGTTGAATTCTGCCAATAGCCACATGAGTGAGCTTGAAAACAAACAGCCTCATGAAAGACCCTGAGTCAGAGACACCCAACCAAGCTGTGCCCCTATTCCAGTTCCAACAAATTGTGAGATATTATTTGTTGTTTAAACGTGCTATGTTTTGGGGGCACTGTTTTCAGAGAAGACCAGATTACTACCCTCATCTTTCAGCCCCCAGGATCCTCCCTCTCTCTGTTTCTCTTTTCCCAAGGCTCCCTGCAGTGAAACTGGCCTTTTGCTATACAAAATGCCTATTTTTGGTATATAGAAGAAAACAGTCAGTTGTTCAGCCCAGATAGTTGAGATAAATGTCCAAAGATACAGAAAAATTAAATCCATTTTATTTGTTTACCTTTATTCATGGGAACCATGATTTCTTCCTGTCCAGACCCAGTACTGATTCCCTCAAAGGCCTCATTGAAGAAATACAAAAACGATAATCCAGAAAATCTAGCTTTTTCCAGCATGTAATCATCATGTTTAAAGTAAGGAGCATGAATCGGTGAGAATGGGTTCAATATCTGCTTGAGGTGAGACAAGAAAATGCTAAAATTATTATCTATTATTTTATCAAATTTTTTGAACTATTTGGTTTTGATGTTTTGCTTGTCATGTATGCAGTATATTAATAAGATTAAATAGATATTCAGTTAATAAATGATTGAACATTTTTTAGTTCCTTCCAAAACACTTTTTTTACTAATACTGTAACCAGTAATACTTTGTGTACATGTGTCTTTTTCATATAATGACTTATTGTCTTTTGGGTTGGTATCCATAGGGGGATTGCTGGATCAAATGGTAGTTCTATTTTTAGATCTTTAAGAAATTTTCATACCGTTTTCCATAGTGGTTGTACCAGTTTATGTTCCCACCAGTAGCGTAAAAGTGTTCCCTCTTCATCACATCCATGCCAACATTTATTTTTATTTATTTTTTATTTTTTAATTATGGCCATTATTGCAGGACTAAAGTGATATCTCATTGTGGTTTTAATTTGCATTTCCCTGATAATTAGTAATGCTTAGCTTTTTCTTTATATGTTCGTTGGCTGTTTGTGTATCTTCTTTTGAGAATTATTTATTAATCCACTTTTTGATGATATTATTTGTTTTTTTTTCTTGCTAATTTTTGGGTGTTCTTTATAGATTCTGGATATAGTTCTTTGTCAGATGTGTAGTTTGCAAATATTTTCTTCAACTTTGTTTCTTGTCTGTTGACTCTGCTGATTATTTCTTTGGCTATTCAGAAGGTTGGTTTTTAGTTTAATTAGGTTCCATTTACTTATTTTTGTTTCTGTTGCATTTGCTTCTGGGGTATCAGCCATAAATTATTTTCCTAAACCATTTCCAAAAGAGCTTTTCTGATGTTATCTTCTAGAATTTTTATGGTTTCTGGTCTTAGATTTAAGTCTTTGATCCATCTTGAGTTGATTTTTGTATATGGTAATAGATGAGAGTCCAGTATGGGGCAGTTTGGGTCATTGATGAGAGGCTGTGGACCTCTAAGGCCAGACCAGCTACAAAAAGTTTTATCTCCTCTGTTTTCTGAAGTTTAGCAATTGCAAGAAAGTATAGAACTTGAATGGAAGTCTTCCAATGATACTGGGTCCCCAGGGCTTTGGACATTCCTCCTCAACCCAGAAGACAGCCACTTCTTTGTCACTTCAACAACAGCAGGAGCATGGATGTCTCCAAACACTTTCTACAACTCTCCTCTCAACACACACTCTATACCCCTTAGATGCCGGGTACTTGGTATTGCATGGTTAGTCAGTGACATCCCAGACCTGAGCCCTAAAGGCCGCAACACATACCCTGAAATGACTGAAGCACTGAGACCCCATTTCCTGACACCCAAACCAAGAGAAAAAGGCTGTTTTTGTCCTACATTTCTACCATCTACCTCAAGGCCACATGATTCACAAGTGCACTTCATGGCTCAAACCACCAGCTCCTGCCCCACCTATGGCAGAGTAGACCTTTTTTTTTTTCTCCACACTTGCAGGGCAGTTACTGACCATGGAGAAAAAACAGTCATAAATTTTGGCCCTACTGTGAAATCTAAGTCTACCCACTAGACCCTAGGAACCATGTACATGATAAAGGATCAAGCCTTTCTGTTTGCTCATGAGAACTGCTACCAAAAAAAAAAGTGTGGTCCTGTTGGCACTCCATCAGGTAATGCACGTTTTTGCGGATCCCGGTGTTAACCTTCAGAGACAAACTGCTCCTGGGTAGAGGTTTCCTACATAGCAGAGCAGCTCCTCACTCTGATATATTTATTGAAATCATTGTCATGAGTGTTTGTCCCACAGCAGTCAAGGGCGCTCCTCAGGTTCATACTATTTTTTGGGGGGGGACAGAGTTTCTCTCTTGTCACCCAGACTGGAGTGCAATGGTGTGATCTTGACTCACTGCAACCTGTGCCTCCCCAGTTCAAGCAATTCTCCTGCCTCAGCCTCCCGAGTAGCTGGGATTACAGGTGTGCACCACCATGCCTAGCTAATTTTTTCATTTTTAGTAGAAACGGGGTTTCACCATGTTGGCCAGGCTCGTCTCAAACTCCTGACCTCGGCTGATCCACCCTCCTGGGCCTCCCAAAGTGCTGGGATTACAAGCATAAGCCACCACACCTGGCCAAGGTTCATCCTTTCTTTCTCCACCCTGTGGGGAGCAGTGTTCATCGCTGTCCTGCTGTGAACCCTGCAGTATTGATGCTATAGCTGGTCTTTTGAGCTGTTTTTACCTGTGCCAGTAGAGTGGGCTGGAGGCCCCACCTACCCTGTGGGCTTTTGGAGGTGACCAATGCACCCCAAGGCTAGGGGACAGGGGGAATCCTGCCTCTATTCCACTTTCCTGGGGCTTGCTTACTGACTGGGATGGATTTTGGAAGTGGTTGGAGCTGTCCCCCCACCCCTGTTTTAGGGGTGGCCACAGGCCAGGTAATAGTGAGTACGAGTGGGTCAGGAAGGCTTCCTCTGTCCATGCTTAGATCCCTTCCCTATGATGGAGGAGAGAAGGTCAGACCTGAGCCTCCCTAGAGATGCTCCTCTTTGCCCAGTCCAGGTCAACCAACATGAGGTGTGGTGGGCTACCAGTGGCAGGCAGCAGATGTAACCACTCCAGGAAGTTATCAAATGGATATATGAGTGCCATGGCTACTACGTCTTCTCAAAAGGTCAACCAGATTTTAGGTCTAGGGGTGGAGTGGAGAGAGGGCCCACACTGGCAGGTGGGCAGCCACAGGTCCATAGGTGAAATTCATCCTTAAGGTGTAATGTGGAGGGGTCCAGAGGTTTATGCCAAAAGTAACATGCCATAAAAGTTACTAAAAGTAAATTATAGAACATTATCAACTATAAATATATAAACTAAACATCAACAATTACAATTACTGTTGTTATTTATCATTACTATAATTATTACCACTATTAGAAGCAGTAGTTGCTGTTGCTGCTGCTATTGTTGTAGGAATGGTAATAAAAACACTAGTAAAGCTCTACCACCTCCTTGCTGGCTTGCTAGTTTGCTAGTCTGGCACAGACTTAGGACCTCTAAGGAGGGAGGAAGGGAAGGGAAGTAAGGAAGTCAAGAAACAAAACTGAATCCTAAATAGTTTTCCCTCCAATTCCGGGGTCTTGTTTTTTAAGTTAAATTCTTGTTTAATGAAAACAAATAATCAAGTTTTTCTAGCCTCCATGTGTGTCTGTTTGACTGGAAGACAACAGAAGAGCGGCTTAGTTTCATGAAAAATGTTTAATCCTTCCTGAAGCCCGCGCCTGCTTAAGAGCCCCCTGCAGGGAGCCTCACAGGAAATTTTGTGAAGCTGAAGATTTCAGGCTTCACTGTGGCCAAGGAAAGTTTGAATCAAGACTGAGGACGGGTGGGGCGCAGTGGCTCACGCCTGTAATTCCAGCACTTTGGGAGGCCGAGGCGGGTGGATCACGAGGTCAGGTGATCGAGACCATCCTGGCTAACACGGTGAAACCCCGTCTCTATTAAAAATCTAAAAGATTAGCCAGGCATGGTGGCGGGTACCTGTAGTTCCAGCTACTCGGGAGGCTGAGGCAGGAGAATGGCATGAACCTGGGAGGCGGAGCTTGCAGTGAGCCGAGATCGCGCCACTGCACTCCAGCCTGGGCGACAGAACGAGACTCAGTCTCAAAAAACAAAACAAAACAAAAGACAAACAAAATCCTCAAGACAATGATCCTGTGTATTTGAAGGTAGCAGGTAGGATGGTGCTGGACTGCAGCTGAAAGAAAGGAGGCACATATCACTTAGTGAGTTAGTGGAAGCCTACATTGAATGACAGGGTTTGTTCATGAGAGAGACCAGATTCCAGTTTTATGAGCAGCAATCAGTAAAACAGACACACCTGCATAGCCGGAAATGGGGGACAAAGATAGAATGTATGTGTTCCAGCAGCAGACAAGGTGTCTACTAAGAACACATCTGCTACTTTACCTTAGAACTCTGTTCCCACAGACCAGGCAGACATTCTCATGTGAAAAACACCATATGGTTCCATCACAACCTGACAGGAAGAGACTGGTAGAGTATCCTTCTCTCTATCCATTGCTTTCTCCTTCCCCATTTCTCTGCCTTCCTTTCTTTCCTTCTTTTTTTTCTTTCTCTTTCTTTCTTTCTTCTTTTTCTTTTCATTCTCTCTCTCTCTCTCTTTCTTTCCTCTAATTTTTTTTTTTAGAGGAGTCTGGCTTGTTGCCCAGGCTGGAGTGCAGTGGCACCATCTTGGCTCACTGCAACCTCCACCTCCGGGATTCAAGCGATTCCCCTGCCTCAGCCTCTGGAGTAGTAGCTGGGATTACAGGTGTGCACCACCACACCCGGCTGATTTTTGTATTTTTAGTAGAGACAGGGTTTCGCCATGTTGGCCAGGCTGGTCTCAAACTCCTGACCTCAGATGATCCCCCCGCCTCGGTCCCCTAAAGTGCTGGGATTGCAAGCATGAGCTTCCACACTCGACCCCCATTTCTTTACTGTTCAGAAAGTATCTGGTGTAGGTGTACAAGCATACTGCAGTTTCTGTGTGCCTGGTTGTTTTTACTAAATGACCAGCGGCGTCTGTTGATTGACAGCCAGTGGAGATAGAGTGGGAACAGAGTCCCTTTCTTCAGTGGCTCCTCACTCAGCTCTTACCCGCATCTACTAGTAATTACTTTGCCCTCATTGATGTTAGAAACAAGTGCTTGGTGCCACACAGAAAACCAGCACTTAGAAAACTTCTCAGCAAGATACATTTACTTCTGCAGAAGGGCGCTGCCTGCTTCCTTCTGATTGCAAGAGCACATCTAGCGGGGTAGGGTAGGGGTTTTTATCCGTAACGCAATTCCTGTTTCTGTGTCCTTTCCCCATTAGCTGGAGTCGGACCGCACAATCTAAGCTAACCCTATTGGCTACTGTTTGAAATTGAGTATGGCTAATTAGGCGGGAAGGGAGAGGCTGTACTTTGCTAAGGTGGGAAGGGTTGTTTACAGAAGAAGTACAAGGCATGTCTGGGCACGGGGAAAGGTTGTTTACAGAGTAAGAGTAAGAGGTTTGCTAGTTACAGATTAAGCAGAGCAACAAGTGCTCCTTAAGAGATTAAGCAGGAAGGGCTGTGTACAGAGCAAGAAACACTAAGGAAGCTTTGAAGAGGAACTTATTGGTCTTAACCAAAACAAGCACAAATAAACAAAAAAACAAAAATCTGCAACAATGTAAAAACTTTTGCATACATTTTTACACTGGATGATTTTAATGCTTTTTATTATTATAAATTCAAATAAATTTTGTAACTAATCTTTCTGCATATCTGTTCCATATATTGTCATATATGGAATGTATGTCTCCAGGTAGGGATAGGTGTTTCTAAAAAGAAGAAGAAGAAAGAAGAAGAAGAAGATGGAGGAGGAAAAAAGAAAAGAGGAAAGGAAGGAAGGAAGGAAAGAAAGAAAGAAAAGAGAAAAAAGGAGGGGGGGAGGGGAAAAGGAGGGAGGAAGGGAAGGGAAGTAAGGAAGTAAAGAAAAAAACTTGAATCCTGAATAGTTTTCCCTCCAATTACGGCGACTTGTTTTTTAAGTCAACTTCTTGTTTAAAATGAAAACAAAGCTTCAATGATTACATGTAAAATGCTTACTTCAAAACCAACAAGATGTATTAGTAACATGGTAAATTAATTAATTTCTACTTTACTTCCAATATTTCCCCTATTCCCTTATCATAAAATTTGCACTAAATATTAAATTTAAAGAACTGAAAAAAAAAAAATGAAAACAAAGAATCACGTTTTTCCAGCCTCCATGCCTGTCCATCTGACCGAAGACAACAGAAGAGAGGCTTAGGTTCATGAAAAATGTTTAATCCTTCCGGAAGCCAGCGCCTGCCTAGGAGCCCCCTGCAGGGAGCCTCGCAGGAAATTTTCAAGTCTTACTTATCCCAGAAGGTGCCTGGGAGGTGAAGGGTTTCTGTCCTGTACCCCCATAGACGTCTCTTTATGGCAAGATTTCTATTTCTTTAGTATATATCCAATAATAGGATTGCTGAATCTAACGGTACTTCTGTTTTAAGTTCTTTGTGAAATCCCCACTTTGCTTTCCACAGTTGCTGAACTGAGCCCCCTCCCCGGGCCAGGCGCCGGATGGTGGGCAATGGCAGTGGAGAGTGGGCGGGGCCGCAGAGGACAGGGCTCTGCGCCTCCTTCCCTGTGTCTTGTGCTCAGGGTGGCCCAGGGCTGCAGTGGCGCGGGTACCCGGCCCTGCCTCTCTGGCCACGGGGGAGGGGGAGCCACGAGGGCGCTAGTGACGGCGGCATCAGCTGCGACAACGGCGGTGGCGACTCCTGCGAGGGCGCAGGGTCCCTCCGAGGGCCAGGCGGGGCTATGGGCAGAAAGACGCCCAAGCCCCGCGCGGTGGAGGCGGCGGTGGCAGCGACGGCGCGGGCTGGAGATGGTGGAGTAGAGGGACCCGGGGAGCCCTGCACGGACGGGGAGAACGTATTCACCGGGCAATCAAAGATGTATTCCTACCTGAGCCCCAACAAATGCTCTGGAATGCGCTCCCCGCTTCAGGAAGAGAGCTCAGTTGCGCATCACCGACTCAAATGCCAAGGAAACCATTAGCTGGAATCTCCAGGAAAAGAGAAGAGAAAGGAAATGCAAGGAGGAGCACCAGGAAGTCCGAGGAACAGAAGATCAAACATGCCAGAAGAAGTCCCCTGGCACCTTTTCCAAACCAATAATCTGAAACAGCAGAACCTCCCAAAACTCTAACCTCATTTTGTGATTCCACTAATGCAGCATCGCCAAGCAAGCTCTGAGAAAGCCCTTCAAGGGCACAGAGCCCCGCCATCCCCCACTCCAGAAAAAAGCTCAAGGAAAAACGCAACAGACTCGCAAACTCTCGGATGTCTACCCTGTACGAAGCAGCTCCACGAAGAGCAAAGGTGAGCTGCAGTCTGAAGAAAGGAAAATCCCAGATGATTTGATTGAAGATGGGAAGAAAGAAAGAATGAAGATTGACCTCATTGATGGCAAAGGCAGGGATGCGATCGCCATCAAGCAGTTCTCCCAGAGTGACTTTGTGGTGAAATAACCATGAGGCCTCATCAAGATCGCGATGCCAAGATGCAGGAGGCTTTTTACACACCAGACCCTCCGTGAGCTGCTACATCTACCGTTTTCAGTATCTGAGCAAAACCTGCTGGATGCAACTAGAGACACAAATCCCTTAGGAAGACTGATCAATCACAGCAAATGTGGGAATTGCCAAACCAAACTGCAGGACATCGACAGCCACCTCACGTCATCCTCATCGCTTCCTGAGACAGTGAGGCCTGGGAGGAGCTCCTGTATTACTGTGGGGACCGCCCCAAGGCTCCCTGGAAGCCGACCGGTGCCTGAAGCATTAACCCTGGGCCGGGCACCCTCTGTGCCCCACCTTCCCTTCTTCAAAGGGCAAAGTGCCCTCAAAGGGAATCAATGTTTTTTTACACAGTTAATCTTAGCAGATTACTTCAGATGCTTTTAAAAAGTATATTAAGATGCCTTTCACTGTAGTATTTAAATATATGTTACAGGTTTCCAAGGTGGACTTGAAGAGATGACCTTATATTACCAAAACTTTTCTCTTCTAGTTGTTTTTGGACTTTTTTGCATGAAGTCAAACGTTTGTGCTTCCCAGCATGCAGTCAAAGACACAGCACAGGTTTTAGAAGAAAGTCAAACATGAACATATTCTCCTTTCTCCAGTGAAAGAACCAGGACTGTCCCCCGACACCCCAATGTCCAGGGACAGGGTGTGAGGAAGATGCTGCCTCTCAACTGCCTGGATGGGATGTTTCCAGGCCCATGTTCTCCTAAAGTCTGAACAGGCACTCACTGAAGCCTGTAAACATGTTTTTAAAAGGTTTCACAGTAAGCTAGGCTTCCCCTCTGGCTTTCTCCAAAGGTTACTGAGTCTGTGACCCTGAGCACTGGCCGGGCATAGATTTACTCTTCCAAGCTGCTGCCTTTCTGAAAATCTTGAAGCATCAGGGTGCATAATGAAACTAGACGTGGACAGGGAAACTATTGCTTACCTTCCCTGCTGCAACACGGTTTCCTGAAACTGGGTTAATTCTTTATAGACTGCAAACAGTAAGTTTATTTTAATAAAATAAATAAAAAACACAGAAAACAACTTACAGATGTCTTCAAGTGAGCGAAGTAGCTGTGGGTTTTGAGAGCTTTCTTTTTTGCTGTAGATTTTTATATATAAGGAAGGGATCCAGTTTCAATCTTATGTATATGGCTAGCCAGTTTTCCCAGTGCCATTTATTGAATAGGGAGCTTTTTCCAGAATTACTTATTTTTGTTGAATTTGTCAAAGATCAGATTGTTGTAGGTTTGTGGCTTTATTTCCAGGCTCTCTATTCTGGTCCATTGGTCTATGTGTCTGTTTTTGTATTGGTACCACACTCTTTTGGTTACTATAGCTTTGTAGTATAGTTGGAAATTGGGTAATGTGATGCTTCTAGCTTTGTTCTTTTTGCTTGGAATTGCCTTGGCTATTTGGGCTCTTTTTTGATTCCATACAAATGTAAAATAGCTTTTCTTCTAATTCTGTGAAGAATATAATTGGTAGTTTGATAGGAATAGCTTTAAATCTGTAAATAGCTTTGGGCAGTATGGCCACTTAAAATAGTCTTAAAATATTGATTCTTTCTGTTTATGATGATAGAATATTTTTTCATTTGTTTTTGTCATATCTGATTTCGTTGAGCAATGTTTTGTAATTCTCATTTTAGAGAACTTTCACCACCTTGGTATGCTGTATTTTTAGTTTTTTTTTGTGGCTATTGTGAATAAGACTGCAATCTTGATTTAGCTCACAGCTTGGATTTTGTTTGTGTATAAGAATGCTACTGATTTTTGCACATTGATTTTGTATCCTGAAACTTTGCTGAAGTTGTTTATCATTGGAGCTTTGGGGCAGAGACTATGGGGTTTTCTAGGTATAGAATCATATTGTCTCCAGAGATAGTTTGATTGCCTCTCTTTCCATTTGGATGTCTTTTATTTTCATCTCTTTCATGATTGCTCTGGTTAGGATTTTCAGTACTCATTCAGTATGTTGAATAGGAATGGTTAGAGTGAGCATCCTTGTCTTTTTCTGGTTCTCAAGTAAAATGCTTCCAGCTTTTGTCCATTCAGTAGGATGTTGTCTGTGATTTTGTCATCGATGGCTATTATTAAGTTGTTTCTTCAATGCCTAATTTGTTGAGGATTTTTAATGTGAAGGAATGTTGAATTTTATGAAAAACTTTTACTTATGGCTGGAACCATATATGACAGTCAAAATTTCAACTGTGGACTGCATCCATGAAAGATTCAGGACCTCAGCAGTGGGCGTTGTCCATATATGAGGGTAACAAACTTAACTTTTGACTGGATATACATATGAGTCACAATTTAAATGCCAAGCCTTGTTTTGACATATTCTGTACCACCTGAGAGAATTATACCATATGCTAGAGTTTCATAGTCCTCTGAGACTTCTGTGCAGTCAGGAAACCCAGGACATTACCGACTGCCCCAAGCCTAGCTACAGTCAATATCTTCTTTTGGATTAGTCTAGGTACAATAGTCAACATTGTACTTGTGACATAGATGCAGAAATTAGTCAACATCCAGCCTATTGCCAGATGCACATATGACAGTCACAATTCCAACAGTGGACTGCACTCCACACAGATTGTGTGAAGGTGACAATCCTAATTGTTGGCTGTATGTGTCTATGAGAGTCACATTCTCACCTGTCTGGTGGGCCCTGCTGTCACTCTTTATACAATCCAAAGGCTTTATAAAATACTTGTGAGTGCTGTAATTTTCTGTGACCTTTTTAAAATTAGGAGACCAAGGACCTTACTTGTTGCACTAAGTCTACCTATGAAGGTCAAAATGTATCCTATTGGCTAACTCCATGTAAGAAAGTCTTTATTATGACTGTTGCATGGGCCTAGGTATAGGTCACAATCCCACCTGTTGGCAGGAAGATGGAGGAAAGTCACAACACCTGAATGCGGGGCCAGGGAAATGTCAATATTTCTCTGCAAACAGGGCTCATGCAGGAAAGTCACATCACCTTTGTTCTAAGGTCAGTAGTATGTCACAATTAGGAAGGAAGGAAAGAAGGAAGGAAGGAAAGAAGGAAGGAAAGAAGGAAGGAAGGAAAGAAAGAAGGAAGGAAGGAAGGAAGGAAGGAAGGAAGGAAAAAGGGAAGGAAGGAAGGAAAGAAGGAAGGAAGGAAAGAAAGGGAAAAGAGCAGTTTCTAAGATGTTTATCAGGAATATACATTAAAACATATAAGCTATAGATTGGCTACATATTGTTCTTTGTATTAGAGATTCCAGGAACCTGAAGATAATGCATGAGGCAGCTAGTCAAGAACAAAATATCTTTAAACTAGGAATGGGCAAGGGCCATGGCTGAAGCCCCATACTCACGCTCTCAGGGCCTGATAAGCTTTGCAGACCTCACAGAGCTCAGACTGCTCTGAGATTTTCTTCTTTTCTTACCCTTGTGTTCAGAACACAGGAACACTTAACAAGAAGAAAGTTCAAATAAACTTGCTGAGCCACAAGGAAAATAGCCTGGCCGTGCCCTCCAGGAAGCTGGCCATCACCCTTTTTCCCCACCTTGACCTCAGCTTCCAATACGCACATACCCTGGATCACAAGACCAGCAAATCCACTCAACAAACTGAGGAGACAGAAGCCACAGAGGACCCTGGAACCACTGCAGGACCCCTTGGATCACCCTAGGATACACTCACAGCTGTTCTCAGCATTCAGGGGCCGTTTATTCCCATCTTCACACAACACCAAAGAATTGTTAACAGTGACAGGGTAGACTAGCTGAAACCTGGAGCTTGGGACAGTTCATCACTGTAGTCCCTGGTACACATCTGCCCAGCCGCCACCCAAGTGAAGACGCTATTGTCAAGAAATCAGAGTCGCTGCAATGGTGGTACATCAACCTATGGTGCAACAGCAACCAGCCAATGAGAACTCAACTCAGACCCCTTTCATTACCAAGTGATCGGTTTAAACTTCACAGGATAAAATAAGATATTTTAATTAGCAATTAATATGGGTTAATAGAAAACAAATACAGAAATAGCTAACTCTACATTTTTCAGAATAGCCCATCCTAATTGTTTCATATACCTTCTACTATAATTCAAATAGGCTTTGTCCTATAATTTTGCAGTGGATGTTAAGATAAAATCATATTTGTTAAGTATGTGAAGATAAGCTTACCGTGGAGTTCTTCACTCAGTGTGATAACTTAGAGAACACAACGTTGCAGAGAAAAAAGCAGATGTTTTCGAAAGAATTATGAGGGACACATTTTATGTATATTCTTACATCCGGAAAATGTGCATCTTATTTTGGACTTTGGTTCATAGTAGGTGCTACTGTACATCTGCTGATGCTGCTAACTGGTTCTCCACCCTGCAGGTGCGGTGGACATAACCTGAGGTTACCACACTCTCCGCGACTAGGCTCCACTGCTCATGGTATAGCAGTGAGAAGATGTCAGGTGAGAGAACTGGACCACAGGCCCTGCCCTGCTGCCCCCAGGTTCCACCCCCACCTCCAGGCACACCTCGTTGCCCTGATGTGGTGCTCTCTGAGGAAGTCTTGCAGCTCTTCAACCCAGAGATGGAGGAAGTGGGGTTGCTGATGGCCAGGCAGCAAAAAGCAAAAGGGCTGGGTGGCTGGCATGGCAGGCAGCTTCCTGTCCATTAATTGGGGCTGAGTCCATTAGGGGCACTTCTGGCAAAGCTGCACAGGAAGGCCATGGCAGAGGTGGGGAGCAGAGGCCCATCCAACCCAACCCCCTTCCAAGGCTGCCCCTGCCTACCATCCAGCCTCAGTTTACCCTACTCTACAGGGAGAATGTTAGCCTTTCAAGCATCTCTGCCTGGACTTGATAAGGCTCCCAGGAGCCTCAACACAAAGTCCCCCAACCCCAACCCTCACAGCTGGGCCACGCATCTTCTCTCCTTCGCCTCTTCTTCCTCCAGATGGCTGCTTCTGCTGAGGCCCAGGGTGCTCCAGCTGGGCCTGGGAGCCTTCAGGGCAAAGGAGCATTGTAGGGGGAGCCCCCACCTACTCAGGGAGGCACACTGTGGCAGGCCCACCAAGTGGGAGACCCAGAACTCATCAGGCAGCCCAGCTGCATGAGTGAGCTAGGAGAGGCCTTGAAAGCAGTTAACCAGGAGACACTCCCAGACACCTGCAGAACCAGGAGCCTCAGAGGCAGCCAGGTGGCATTGTTCCACACTGGAATTCGAGACCCTGCACCACCTTCTGCAGAGCTCCAGGCCCTGGCAGGCAATGGGTGAGGAGAGCGCCTGAAGCCCTACCTCCTCCTTTTCCTGAAGTCCAGGGCTGCCTCCACCCCCACCCTCACAGCCCAACTGTTTATTCCCTCCTACGGACTATGGTGGGATCCACCTCCCTGTTTCGTCTCATGGGGAGGCTGGAGTGCCATCCCCCAGGATGGAGGCATTAGGGCCCCAGGACAGGGGAGAGGTAGCCTCCTCCCGACAATGACCTCATGCCATCCACCCTCAAAGATATGCCCACCTTTAAGAGGGGGCTGCCAAGGCACAGGTGGATATAATGTGGATGGACACTAGGAAGAGGCACCTCCCAGAGCTCTGATTTACCCTCTCAGGACTCCAAGGCTGGGGGTCGGAGATCCCTGGGGTGACGGAGAGAGCCCAACAGGCTCTGGCAGGGGTGTTTCTCAGGACTGGAAGACCACAGTGACTCAATGCTGCCCACTGCCAGACAGTGCCTTCTGACAGGCGGCCCTCCAGTGACCCACACAGCCTGAGCCCACCAGGACAGAAACACCTAACACCTGCCTGGGATGGCCGGGTGGGCAGGGGCAAGCAGGGACTCAGGGCAATGGCACCAGGGTGTGGTGGGGGCAGGAGCTGAGCAGGCAGTGGAACTGGATAAATGTTTATCCTAACCCAGATCTGATCCTCTCCTGGGATCAGCTTCTCTTGGAATCTACTACCCTGGGTTTCCCCCAAGATCTGTCTCTTTGGCTGGTTCCTCTTACCTCCTTGCCTGCTGCACCCCAGAGGGGTCAGGCCGTACACCATCTGTCCCCAAGGACATGTAACTATCCCCACACATCTGTCCCACAAGGACCCTCAACAGCACTTGCTTATCTCTTAGCATTTCCAGTATCAGAACTCCACATCCCAACTGTCTCCACCATGGCTGGGCAAAGTCCACCTGTGACTGCTCCAAGCCAAAATGGCTGGGCATGATTCCCCTGAGCACTCTCTCACACCCACAGCCCATCTTCGGAGAAATGCTGCAGCACCCTCCGTACAGCCCACAGCCACCCTCCCCTCCTGCTGGGCTGTGACAATTGTCTCCTGCTTCCCTTAACCATTCACTCTAGCCACCCCGTAGCAGCCACCTGAGCCCCCATGCCTGATTGTACTCACCCCTGTGGTGGCCCACCTCACCCGGAGCCAACATCAAAGTCCCCACAGGCCAGTGCTGGCCTCCTCACCACTCTTGGAAGCCTCGGAGCCCTGTGCCTCAGTCTCTCCATCTGCAGCATGGGTGTCCCCTGCCACCCACCCCCAGCCTGTTTTCCAGAGCCCAAGGCCAGGCATCAGAGCCATCCCAGTGGCCCGGGCCCTCCTTCACCCTGAGGAGAACCCTACCCTTGGTGTGACTCCAGGAAGGTTGTCCCCCAGTCTTCAGTCCCTTCTTGGCCTCTTGGGGGCAGGGCTGGGTGGGTGGAAGACAGGCCCCACCCCAGCCGGCCTGTGTGCCTGAAATGTAGCTTCACTGTGGTCTCTCATCTTCCTCACCTCCCGAGGATGGTGCATCTGCAACGCAGGATACAGTGTGAGTGTCTGGTGGCCTCATGACAGCCCATGTCCAGGCACATGCAGCATCTCAGCTAGGGGACGGAGTCTTTCTTTCCCAGGGTTCAGTCTCTGACCTGCCCCAGGAGGGTTCCAGGTGCCCCTCACACAGGCAGTACCTCCTGTGAGTACCCTCCTTTCTACCAATTATTAGAGAAACTCTGGGGTTGGGGTGCTACAGCCACACCTCTTGAGACCCTGGCAATTCCTCGGCGTGCTGGGTCAGACAGCTACTCCCTCCCCAAGCAGATGCTGGCAGTGTGCTAGGACCATCCCTCCCAGTTGATCTCCATTCAGGTGGTCAGTGGCCAGAACATTCCTCCTCTCAGCCAGAATCTTCTTCTTTTCCCACTCAGTCTGCCTCTTTCCACTTTTTCTGTCTGAAGAAGTGGCAAGTTGGAGGAATTAGCTAGAATGACCCATATCCCTCCCTAAACTCCCTGTTGGTGGGGGAGATGGAGCGAGGCCTGCAGAAAGACTAGCTTCTTATGCTCTTGTTGCTGCAACACCTTGCACTGTCAACTACCTGGATTCCCTGGGGAATCTCAGGCAAGGGCACGGAGAGTCCCAGCAGCCCTGCCCTTCTTTGCCTAACCAGTCCATTCCACCTCTCTTCAGGCTCATTCTCCTCACCCAGCCCAATCTCTACACTCCTACCCTCCAGCAAAGTGCCTTCCCCTCCCAGGGACTTTTCCAAAACTATGGGGAGGAAGAAGGTTTGAGGTTTTGTTGCCCACCTGGGCCTGATAAACCAGGAAACATGAGCGAGAGCCCCAGAAAGAAAGACCAAGACTACAAAAGAGGCACAGAGAGAAGGCAGAGAACACAAAGGCAAAGAAAGACACAGAACAAAAAAGAAGATAATTCAGATGCTTATTATTGGCAGTCTTGTTAACTAGGACTTGAGTGTGGTAGTTAGGGCTGGGACTACTTTGATAGCTGGGTGATGCCGAAGTCTTGGTTAGTACGGTAACCATAGGGGCAGAGGCAGGGACGCTAGCCTAGCTCTAAGCCAGCAACTTTGGAAGTCTAAGAAAATGTTTTGTTGCTTTCACTAAATAGAGAAAATGAATTGGACATAAACGCTTCTACCTTGAGAATGGAGGATCTCGGAGGAGTGGGGGACAAAAATCAGGGATTGAGAGTGAGTTCCCAGGGACAAACAACCTCACAGCTGTGTAGCACATAGACATGATCCATCTTGGCTCATCGGAGCTTCTTAAAGCAGCAGGGAAGGCAATATTCATCCCAGATGAGGAAACTGAGTCTCAGAGGTTGCATAAAGTCACACATCTCTATGTGGCAAAGCTGGGTCTTTAAACCCAGAGCTCTGACTCTAGACACAGAGACCTTCCAGCTCCACCAGCCCCCTGGGAAGCTCCTGAGCACTGCTGGAGGCAGGGATGGGGTGCTGCAGGGATGACCACACGCTCCAGGCTCTGCCTGCAGCCCCTTACCCCAGCAGGCACGGCCTGCAGCCCTCTATCCCAGCAAGCCCCTCCTAGTGAAACAGGCCGAGCACCAGCTCAGGGTTTGGGCATGAGGAGGTCTCAGTTTTACAAGAACAGCAGCTGGGAATATCTTTCTGGAATCCAACAAAAGTCTGCCTGCTGCAGTCGACAACTAATTCCTCACAAATATGCCAGGACTTCCTGGGGATCCCTGCTGCTCCCCTTCCTCCTGGATGTATTCTCCAAAATGCATCATGTTTGACAAAGCCTTCTTTCTAGGGTGTCCTCCTCAAATTTCCTCCTATTCTTCTCCTCCTTTCACTGAAACCCATCTTTCTGATTTTCAGAAAGGGGAAAGACAGCAAATGAATGACAAGGACAGGAATCCCTGATTCTTGGCTGAAGCTGGTGGTCTTTATGGGTAAGTTCATCTTTCTTCCCACTGTGTAATGAGCTTCCTGAGTGTATATTTACAGCACAAGGCTGGCACACAGGAGTCTATTGAATGAGTGAAAAATGAGCAAATGAATCAGATCCAGATTCTTGAGTGTTAGTTTCCATCATCCCCTCCAGCTTGGAGCTACCCAAGAGGGCCTGTTATTGTGACATCTTCATCAGTTGCACAAGAAGAAAGTTGCACAGGAAAAGAGCTGGTTTCCGGAAGTCCCCCTGACATGGGAAGAAGCCTGTGGGTATGCAAAGTGCCACCTGCTGGTAGGTTTAGCATGATCAGAAGGGAAGTGCTCCTTGTCCCCTACCTCCACAACACCCACTGCCTCTGGGTGGGCCTCATATGTGTGTCAACCAGCCGCCCTGCCCTGCCCCTTTTTGGCTTTCTGAAGCTGCCATGCCCAGGCTGGTAGAGTTTCATTTCTTTTTTTTTTTTTGAGATGGAGTCCTGCTCTGTCACCCAGGCTGGAGTGCAGTGGTTGTGATCTTAGCTCACTGCAAGCTCTGCCTCCCTGGTTCACGCCATTCCCCTGCCTCAGCCTCCCAAGTAGCTGGGACTACAGGCGCCCACCAACACGCCTGGCTAATTTTTTTGTATTTTTAGTAGAGACAGGGTTTCACCATGTTAGCCAGGATGGTTTCGATCTCCTGACCTTGTGATCTGCCCGCCTCGGCCTCCCGAAGTGCTGGGATTACAGGCGTGAGGCACCGCACCTGGCCGAGTTTCATTTCTTGACTACCACAAATTTGCTTCTTGTTTTTCCCACTTGCTACAGGGTCTCCCTATGTCCCATGAAGCCTAGACTGGGGAATGGATGAGGGCTGGAGAGTCTCTTAAAATATCAGGTTTGTAACGGCAGGAGATGGGAGCCTGAGGGGCTCTGTGGGCCTGGGCTTGAGGGTCACTCCCAGCCAGGAGGTTATGCTGCTCCTTCCACTCATTCCAGATGCGCAGCTGCTCGGCCTGCTGGGCCTGCTATTTTGCCTATGGAGAAGAGGCAAAGTCCACCCAGGCATGCATGGGGAGTAGGTGGCATTGCAGGTGCCGGACCCTGACAGAGCCACAAGAGAACTCATGGGGAATTTTCCTTCCCAGAGTCTTAGGACGGTGGCACTCTTCCTCCAAGTCCTTCAGCTTTCAGCAGGAGATAGCCCCACAGCAGGTGGGCCTCACAGAGAGTGCCCTGGCTAGGTAAGGACTGCCCACTTGCGGGCACTTGCGGGCACTTGCGGATGGCCCACATCCAACCTTACTCATGGCGAGACTGCCTGCGATGGTTTGGGAAATGTCAGGCAGGCTCCGCCTGAGCTCTGCCACTGTTCCTGCCCCTTCCTCACCCTGTTCTGCCATCTGCTTTGTGCTCTGTGCTCAGACAGGTGGCTAGGTCATTCAAGCCAGAGGAGCACAGCTGTGGAAAGGCAAGCTTGGTAAAGAGAAACAAAAGGAATCACAGCAACCTTCATGCTCAGCAGTAGAATAATATAAGATTTTGCAGGTCACACTCAAGTTCACCTCATTGGTTGGGGAGGAGGACACAAGGACAAGAGTGGACAACAGGCATGTGACCAGTCATTCCATTGCCAGGTCCTGAGTCAGGCCTTGTGGTGGCCTGGAAACTGATCAGACTGAGCTCTTGCTGTCAAGGAGCATCCAGTCTGGTGAGGAGAAAAGGCAGAGACCCAAGAAGACCCAGCCAGGGCTGCAGGAGCAGCTCAGAGTACTGCAGGGCTCCTGAAGGAGAGCCCACCTTGAGAAGGGTTTGGAGCTCCAGGGAAGGCTGCTTGGAGGAGGTGGGGCCAAACGAAAGGGATAGAGAACAGGCTGGGACCTGAGGCAACATTAGATGGGGAGACTCGATGCCTACAATCTTGTCTTTAAGAGAACTGAGCTCCCTCTCCTCCTACTTCCTGTTCTCAAAGTGAGCTTCGATCAGCTTCAGCAGCTCACTCAGGTCCTTCTTCATGTGCTTCTGGTGGATGTCCTCTGGGTGGATAGCTGGGGCGCAAAGTCTGCTACGCTGATGAGTCCAAGGGAAAAATGGGTGGGTTAGATACCCACCACCTCAATGCAAAAGGCCTCTGGAAGTGTTGTCCCTGGCCAAGTATATAAGTCAGTTCTCATAATGCTTTAAGAAAATATCTGAGACTGGGTAATTTATAAAGAAAAGAGGTTTAATTGGCTCATGG
>NW_026652281.1:82913143-82917814 GCF_009828535.3 Hylobates moloch
TTTCACAGAATGCCTCCGTGTGGTTATTTGTAGATATAATTTTTCCACTGTAGGCCACTTAGCGCTCACATTGTCCCCTTGCAGTTTCTACAGAAAGAGTGTTTCATTACTGCTCTATCAAAAGTAAGATTCAACTCTGTTGGTTGAATGCACAGAATAGAAAGAAGTTTCACAGAATGCTTCTGTGCAGTTTTTATTTGAGGACATTCCATTTTCCACTGTAAGCCCTTTAGCGCTCAGAATGTCCCCTTCCAGTTTCTACAGAAAGAGTGTTTCAGAACTGCTCAATCAAAAGTTAGCTTCAACTCTGTTAGTTGAATGCACAGAACAGAAAGAAGTTTCACAGAATGCTTCTGTGAAGTTTTTATTTGAAGATATTCCTTTTTCCACTATAGGCCATTTAGAGCTCCGAATGTTCCCTTCCAGTTACTACAGAAAGAGTGTTTCAGAAGTGCTTAATCAAAAGTAAGCTTCAACTCTGTTAGTTGAATGCACAGAACAGAAAGGAGTTTCACACCATGCTTCTGTGTAGTTTTTATTTGAAGACATTTCTTTTTCCACTATAGACCTTTAGCGCTCAGAATGTCCACTTGCAGTTTCTGCAGAAAGAGTGTTTCAGAACTGCTGTATCAAAAGTAAGATTCAACTCTGTTAGTTCAATGAACTGACCAGAAAGAAGTTTCACAGAATGCTTCTGTGTAGTTTTTTTGAAGATATTCCTTTTTCCACTGTAGGCCCCTTAGTGCTCCGAATGTCCCCTTGCAGTTTCTACAGAAACAGTGTTTCAGAACTGCTCAATTAAAGTAAGTTCAACTCTGTTAGTTGAATGCACAGAACAGTAAGCAATTTCACAGAATGCTTCTGTGTTGTTTTTATTTGAAGATATTCCTTTTTCCACTAAAGGCCCACTAGTGCTCAAAATATCCTCTTCCAGTTTCTACAGAAAGAGTGTTTCAGAACTGCTCAATCAAAAGTAAGCTTCAACTCTGTTAGTTGAATGCACAGAACAGAAAGAAGTTTCAAAAAGTGCTTCTGTGTAGTTTTTATTTGAAGACATTCCTTTTTCCACTATAGGCCCCTTAGTGCTCCACATGTCCCATTCCAGTTTCTACAGAAAGAGTGTTTCAGAACTGCTCAATCAAAAGTAAGCTCCAACTTTGTTATTTGAATGCACAGAACAGAAAGAAGTTACACAGAATGCTTCCGTGTAGTTTTTATTTGAAGATATTCCTTTTTCCTCTGTAAGCACCTTAGCGCTCAGAATGTCTATTTGCAGTTTCTCCAGAAAGAGTGTTTCAGAACTGCTCTATCAAAAGTATGCTTCAACTGTCTTAGTTGAATGCACAGAACAGAAAGAAGTTTCACAGAATGCTTCTGTGTAGTTTTTATTTGAAGACATTCCTTTTTCCACTATAAGACCTTTAGCGCTCAGAATGTCCACTTGCAGTTTCTACAGAAAGAGTGTTTCAGAAATGCTCTATCAAAAGTAAGCTTCAACTCTGTTAGTTGAATGCACAAAACAGAAAGAAGTTTCACTGAATGCTTCTGTGTAGTTTTTTTTTGAAGATATTCCTTTTTCCACTATAATACCCTTAGCGCTCAGAATGTCCACTTTCAGTTTCTACAGAAAGAGTGTTTCAGAACTGCTCTATCAAAAGTAAGATTCAACTCTGTTAGTTGAATGCACAGAAGAGAACGTTTTTTCACAGAATGCTTCTGTGTAGTTTTTATTTGAAGATATTCCTTTTTCCACTAAAGGCCCACTAGTGCTCAAAATATCCTCTTCCAGTTTCTACAGAAAGAGTGTTTCAGAACTGCTCAATCAAAAGTAAGCTTCAACTCTGTTAGTTGAATGCACAGAACAGAAAGAAGTTTCAAAAAGTGCTTCTGTGTAGTTTTTATTTGAAGACATTCCTTTTTCCACTATAGGCCCCTTATTGCTCCGCATGTCCCATTCCAGTTTCTACAGAAAGAGTGTTTCAATACTGCTCTATCAAAAGTAAGCTTCAACTCTGTTGATTGAATGTACAGAACAGAAAGAAGTTTCACAGAATACTTCTGTGCAGTTTTTATTTGAAGATATTCCTTTTTCCACTAAAGGCCCGTTGTGCTGAACATATCCTATTCCAGTTTCTACAGAAAGAGTGTTTCAGAACTGCTCCATCAAAAGAAAGCTTCAACTCTGTTAGTTGAATGCACAGAACAGAGAGAAGTATCACAGAATGCTTCTGTGTAGTTTTTATTTGAAGATATTCCTTTTTCCACTGTAGGCCCCACAGCGCTCAGAATGTCCTCTTGCAGTTTTCACAGAAAGAGTGTTTCATTACTGCTCTATCAAAAGTAAGACTCAACTCTGTTCGTTGCATGCACAGAACAGAAAGAAGTTTCACAGAATGCTTCTGTGTAGATTTTATTTGAAGATATTTCTTTTTCCACTATGGGAGCCTAAGTGAACAAAATGTCTCCTTGCAGTTTCTACAGAAAGAGGGTTTCAGAACTGCTCTATCGAAAGTAAGCTTCAACTCTGTTAGTTGAATGCACAGAACAGAAAGACTTTCACAGAATGATTCTGTGTAGTTTTTAATTGAAGATATTACTTTTTCCACTGTAGGACCCTTAGCGCTCCGAATGTCCATTTGCAGTTTCCACAGAAGGAGTGTTTCAGAACTGCTCTATCAAAAGTCAGTTTCAACTCTGATAGTTGAATGCAGAGATCAGAAAGAAGTTTCACAAAATGCTTCAGTGTAGTTTTTATTTCAAGATATTCATTTTTCCACAATAGGCCCCTTAGATCTCCGAATGTCCACTTGCAGTTTCTACAGAAAGTGTTTCAGAACTCCTGAATCAAAAGTAAAGTTCAACTCTGTTAGTAGAAAGTACAGATCAGAAAGAAGTTTCACAGAACGCTTCAGTGTAGTATTTATTTGAAGATTTTCCTTTTTCCTCTAAAGGCTTCGGAGGGCAGAATATGTCCACTTGCAGTTTCTACAGAAACAGTGTTCAGAACTGCTCAATCAAAACTAACGTTCAACTCTGTTAGATGAATGCACCGATCAGCAAGAAGTTTAACAGAATTCTTCTGTGTAGGTTTTATTAGAAGATATTCCTTTTTAAACTGTATGCCCCTTTGCGCTCCCTAAGTGCCCTTGCAGTTTCTACAGAAAGAGTGTTTCAGAACTCCGGAATCAAAAGTAAAGTTCAACTCTCTTAGTACAATGTACAGATCAGAAAGATGTCTCACAGAATGCTCCTGTGTAGTTTTTAATTGTTGGTACTCCTTTTTCCACTATAGGCCCCTTAGCTCTGTGAATGTCCCCTTGCAGTTTCTACAGAAAGAGTGTTTCAGAACTCCTCATCCAAAACTAAGGTTCAACTCCGTTAGTTGAATGCACAGATCAGAAAGAAGTTTCACAGAATGCTTCTGTGTAGTTTTTATTTGAAGATATTCCTTTTTCCACTCTAGGCCCTTAGCGCTCCAAATGTGCACTTGCAGTTTCTACAGAAAGAGTGTTTCAGAACTCCTCAACCAAAACTAAGGTTCAACTCTGTTAGCTGAATGCACAGATCAGAAAGGAGTTTCACAGAATGCTTCTGTGTACTTTTTATTTGCAGATATTCCTTTTTCCTCTATAGGCCCCTTAGTGCTCCAAATGTCCACTTTCAGTTTCTACAGAAAGAGTATTTCTGAACACCTGAAACAAAAGGAAGGTTCAACTCTGTTAGTTGAATGCACAGATCAGAAAGAAGTTTCACAGAATGCTTCTCTGTAGTTTTTATTTGAAGATATTCCTTTTTCCACGCTAGGCCCCTTAGTGCTCGGAATGACGCCTTGCAGTTTCTACAGAAAGAGTGTTTCAGCACTCCTCAATCAAAAGCAAGGTTCAACTCTGTAAGTTTTATGCACAGATCAGAATCAAGTTTCACAAAATGCTTCTGTGTAGCTTTGATTTGAACATAATCCTTTTTCCACCATAGGCCCCTTAGCGCTCTGATTGTCGACTTGCAGTTCCTACAGAAAGAATGTTTCAGGACTCACCAATCAAAAGGAAGTTTCAACTCTGTCAGTTGAATGCACAGATCAGAAAGAAGTTTCACACAATGCTTCTCTGTAGTTTTTATTTGAAGATATTCTTTTTTCCACTGTAGGCCCTTAGCGCTCAGATTGTCCGCTTGCAGTTGCTACAGAAATAGTCTTTCAGAACTGCTCAATAAAAGCGCCATTCAAGTTTGTTAGTTGAATGCACAGATCAGAAAGATGTTTCACAGAATGTTTCTGTGTAGTTTTGATTTGAAGGTATTCCTTTTTCCACTGTAGGCCCCATAGCGCTCCGAATATCCACTTGCTGTTACTACAGAAAGAGTGTTTCAGAACACCTCAAACAAAAGGAAGGTTCAACTCTGTTAGTTGAATGTACAGACCCGAAAGAAATTTCAAAGAATGATTCTGTGTAGTTTTTATTTGAAGATATTCGTTTTTCCACTTTATGACCCTGAGTGCTCCGAATGTCCAATTGCAGTTTCTATAGAAAGAGTGTTTCAGAACTCTTCAATCAAAAGTCAGTTTCAACTCTGATAGTTGAATGAACAGATCAGAAAGAAGTTCAACAAAATTCTTCAGTGTAGTTTTTATTTGAAGATATTCATTTTTCCCCAATAGGCCCCTTAGTGCTC
>NW_026652281.1:82917824-83202071 GCF_009828535.3 Hylobates moloch
TTTCACAGAATGCTTCTGTGTAGTTTTTATTTGAAGATATTCCTTTTTCCACTCTAGGCCCCTTAGCGCTCCGAACGTCCACTTGCACTTTCTACAGAAAGAGTGTTTCAGCACTCCTCAATCAGAAGCAAGGTTCAACTCTGTAAGTTGAATGCACAGATCAGAATCAAGTTTCACAAAATTCTTCTGTGTAGCTTTTATTTGAACATAATCCTTTTTCCACCGTAGGACCCTAAGCGCTCTGATTGTCCACTTGCAGTTCTTACAGATAGAATGTTTCAGGACTCACCAATCAAAAGGAAGTTTCAACTCTGTCAGTTGAATGCACAGATCAGAAAGAAGTTTCACACAATGCTTCTCTGTAGTTTTTATTTGAAGATATTCTTTTTTCCACTGTAGGCCCTTAGCGCTCAGATTGTCCGCTTGCAGTTGCTACAGAAATAGTCTTTCAGAACTGCTCAATAAAAGCGCCATTCAAGTTTGTTAGTTGAATGCACAGATCAGAAAGATGTTTCACAGAATGTTTCTGTGTAGTTTTGATTTGAAGGTATTCCTTTTTCCACTGTAGGCCCCTTAGCGCTCCGAATATCCACTTGCAGCTAATACAGAAAGAGTGTTTCAGAAGTCTCCAATCAAAAGGAAGGTTCAACTCTGTTAGTTGAATGTACAGATCAGAAAGAAATTTCACAGAATGATTCTGTGTAGTTTTTATTTGAAGATATTCGTTTTTCCACTTTATGACCCTGAGTGCTCCGAATGTCCAATTGCAGTTTCTATAGAAAGAGTGTTTCAGAACTCTTCAATCAAAAGTCAGTTTCAACTCTGATAGTTGAATGAACAGATCAGAAAGAAGTTCAACAAAATTCTTCAGTGTAGTTTTTATTTGAAGATATTCATTTTTCCCCAATAGGCCCCTTAGTGCTCTGAATGTCCACTTGCTGTTTCTACAGAAACACTGTTTCAGAACTCCTGAATCAAAAGTAAGGTTCAACTCTGTTAGTAGAATGTACAGATAAGAAAGATGTTTCACAGAACGCTTCTGTGTAGTATTTATTTGAAGATATTCCTTTTTCCTCTACAGGCCCCTTATGGCACCATATATCCACTTTCACTTTCTACAGAAAGAGTGTTTCAGAACTCCTCAATCAATAGTAAGGTTCAACTCTGTTAGATGAATGCACAAATCAGCAAGAAGTTTCACAGAATGCTTCTGTGTAGCTTTCATTTGAAGATATTCCTTTTTCAACTACAGGCCCCATAGCGCTCGAAATGTCCACCTACAGTTTCTACAGAAAGTGTTTCAGAATTCCTCAATCAAAAGCAAGGTTCAACTATGTAAGTTGAATGCACAGATCAGAATCAAGTTTCATAAAATGCTTCTGTGTTGCTTTTATTTGAAGATATTACTTTTTCCACCGTAGGCCCTATGGCGCTCTGATTGTCCACTTGCAGTTCCTACAAAAAGAATGTTTCAGAACTCCTCAATCAAAAGCAAGGTTCAACTCTGTAAGTTGAATGCACAGATCGGAAAGAAGTTTCACACAATGCTTCTGTGTAGTTTTTATTTGAAGATATTGCTTTTTCCACTGTAGGCCCCTTAGCGATCCGATTGTCCACTTGCAGTTGCTACAGAAAGAGTGTTTCAGAACTGCTCAATCAAAAGCACGGTTCAACTTAGTTGAATGCACAGATCAGAAAGAAGTTTCACAGAATGCTTCTGTGTAATTTTGATTTGAAGCTGTTCCTTTATCCACTGTAGGCCCCTTATCGCTCCGAATGTCCATTGCAGTTACTACAGAAAGAGTGTTTCAGAAGTCTCCAATCAAAAGTAAGGTTCAACTCTGTTAGTTGAATGTACAGATCAGAAAGAAGTTTCACAGAATGCTTCTGTGTAGTTTTTATTTGAAGATATTCGTTTTTCCACTGTAGGACCCTTAGCGCTTCGAATGTCCACTTGCAGTTTCTATAGAAAGAGTGTTTCAGAACTCTTCAATCAAAAATCAGTTTCAACTCTGATAGTTGAATGAACAGATCAGAAAGTAGTTTCACAAAATGCTTCAGTGTAGTTTTTATTTGAAGATATTCATTTTTCCACAATAGGCCCCTTAGTGCTCCGAATGTCCACTTGCAATTTCTACAGAAAGACTGTTTCAGAACTCCTGAATCAAAAGTAAGGTTCAACTCTGTTCGTAGAATGTACAGATCAGGAAGAAGTTTCACAGAACGCTTCTGTGTAGTATTTATTTGAAGATATTCCTTTTTCCCCTACAGGCCCCTTAGGGCACATGTCCACTTGCAGTTTCTGCAGAAAGAGTTTTTCAGAACTCCTCAATCAATAGTAAGGTTCAACCCTGTTAGATGAATGCACAGATCAGCAAGAAGTTTCACAGAATGCTTCTGTGTAGTTTTCATTAGAAGATATTCCTTTTTAAACTAAATGCCCCTTCGCGCTCAAAAAGTGCACTTGCAGTTTCTACAGAAGGAGTGTTTGAGAACTCCTGAATCAAAAGTAAGGTTCAACCGTCTTAGCTGAATGCACAGATCAGAAAGTTGTCTCACAGAATGCTTCTGTGTAGTTTTTATTTGAAGGGACTCCTTTTTACACTATAGGCCCCTTAGTGCTCCGAATGTCCACTTGCAGTTTTCTACAGAAAGACTGTTTCAGAACTCCTGAATCAAAAGTAAGGTTCAACTCTGTTAGTAGAATGTACAGATCAGAAAGAAGTTTCACATAACGCTGCTGTGTAGTATTTATTTGAAGGTATTCCTATTTCCTATAAAGGACCCTTATGGCACCATATATCCACTTTCAGTTTGTACAGAAAGACTGTTTCAGAACTCCTCAATCAATAGTAAGGTTCAACTCTGTTACATGAATTCACAAATCAGCAAGAAGTTTCACAGAATGCTTCTGTGTAGTTTATATTTGAAGACATTCCTTTTTAAACTATATGCCACTTAAGATCCAAATGTGCACTTGCAGTTTCTACAGAAAGAGTGTTTCACAACTCCTCAATCAAAAGGAAAGTTCAACCGTTTTAGCTGAATGTACAGATCAGAAAGAAGTTTCACAGAAAGCTTCTGTGTAGTATTTATTTGAAGATATTCCTTACTCCACTACAGGCCCCTTAGAGCACAATATGTCCACTTGCAGTTTCTACAGAAAGAGTGTTTCAGAACTGCTGAATCAAAACTAACGTTCAACTCTTAGATGAATGCACCGATCAGCAAGAAGTTTCACAGAATGCTTCTGTGTAGTTTTTATTTGAAGATATTCCTTTTTAAACTATATGCCCCTTATCGCTCCAAATGTGTACTTGCAGTTTCTACAGAAAGAGTGTTTCAGAACTCCTGAATCAAAAGTAAGGTTCAACCGTGTTAGCTGAATGCACAGATCAGAAAGATGTCTCACAGAATGCTTCTGTGTAGTTTCTATTTGAAGCTACTCCTTTTTGCACTATAGACCCCTTAGCTCTGCGAATGTCCACTTGCAGTTTCTACAGAAAGAGTGTTTCCTGAACTCCTCAATCAAAAATCAGGTTCAACTCTGTTAGTTCAATGCACAGAGCAGAAAGGAGTTTCACAGAATGCTTCTGTGTAGTTTTTATTTGAAGATATGCCTTTTTTCACTATAGGCCTCTTAGCGCTCCGAATGGCCACTTGCAGTTTCTACAGAAAGTGTGTTTCAGAACTCCTCAATCAAAAGTAAGGTTCAACTGTGTTAGCTGAATGCACAGATCAGAAAGGAGTTTCACAAAATGCTTCAGTGTATTTTTTATTTGAAGATATTCATTTTTCCACAATAGGCCCATTAGTGATCTGAATGTCCACTTGCAGTTTCTACAGAAAGACTGTTTCAGAACTCCTGAATCAAAAGTAAGGTTCAACTCTGTTAGTAGAATGTACAGATCAGAAAGAAGTTTCACAGAACGCTACTCTGTAGTATTTATTTGAAGATGTTCCTTTTTCCTCTACAGGCCCCTTATGGCACCATATATCCACTTTCAGTTTCTACAGAAAGAGTGTTTCAGAACTCCTCAATCAATAGTAAGTTTCAACTGTGTTAGATAAATGCACAAATCAGCAAGAAGTTTCACAGAATGCTGCTGTGTAGTTTGTATTTGAAGATATTCCTTTTTAAACTATATGCCCCTTAGCGCTCCAAATGTGCACTTGCAGTTTCTACTGAAAGAGTGTTTCAGAACTCCTGAATCAAAAGTAAGGTTCAACTCTGTTAGTAGAATGTACAGATCAGAAAGAAATTTCACAGAACGCTTCTGTGTAGTATTTATTTGAAGATATTCCTTTTTCCTATACAAGCCCCTTAGGGCAACATATGTCCAATAGCAGTTTCTACAGAAAGTTTTTCAGAACTCCTCAATCAATAGTAAGGTTCAACCCTGTTAGATGAATGCACAGAGCGGCAAGAATTTTCACAGAATGCTTCTGTGTAGTTTTCATTAGAAGATATTCCTTTTTAATGTATATGCACCTTAGCGCTCCAAATGTGCACTTACAGTTTCTACAGAGTATTTCAGAACTCCTCAATCAAAAGTAAGGTTCAACCGTGTTACCTGAATGCACAGATCAGAAAGATGTCTCACAGAATGCTTCTGTGTAGTTTTTATTTGAAGGTACTCCTTTTTCCACTATAGGCCCCTTAGCGCTCCGAATGTCCACTTGCACTTTTCACAGAAAGAGTGTTTCAGAACTCCTCAATCAAAAGGAATGTTCAACTCTGTAAGTTGAATGCACAGATCAGAATCAAGTTTCACAAAATGCTTCTGTGTAGTTTTTATTTGAAGATACTCCTTTTTCCATCATAGGCCCCCTAGGGCTCTGAATGTCCACTTGCAGTTTCTACAGAAAGAGTGTTTCAGAACTCCTCAACCAAAAGTAAGGTTCAACTCTGTTAGTTGAATGCACAGATCAGAAAGAACTTTCACAGGATGATTCTGTGTAGTTTTTAAATGAAGATATTCCTTTTTCCACTGTAGGACCCTTAGCGCTCCGAATGTCCACTAGCAGTTTCTATAGAAAGAATGATTCAGAACTCTTCAATGAAAGTCAGTTTCAACTCTGATAGTTGAATGCACAGATCAGAAAGAAGTTTCACAAAATGCTTCAGTGTAGTTTTTATTTGAAGATATTCATTTTTCCACAATAGGCCCCTTAGTGCTCCGAATGTCCACTTGCAGTTTCTACAGAAAGACTGTTTCAGAACTCCTGAATCAAAAGTAAAGTTCAACTCTGTTAATAGAATGTACAGATCTGAAAGAAGTTTCCCAGAACGCTTCTGTGTAGTATTTACTTGAAGATATTCCTTTTTCCTATAAAGGCTTCTTAGGGCACAATATGTCCACTTGCAGTTTCTACAGAAAGAGTGTTTCAGAACTGCTCAATCAAAACTAACGTTCAACTCTGTTAGATGAATGCACCGATCAGCAAGAAGTTTCACAGAATGTTCCTGTGTAGTTTTTATTACAAGATATTCCTTTTTAAACTATATGCCCCATAGCACTCCCTAAGTGCACTTGCAGTTTCTACAGAAAGAGTGTTTCAGAACTCCTGAATCAAAAGTAAAGTTCAACTCTGTTAGTAGAATGTACAGATCAGAAAGATGTCTCACAGAATGCTTCTGTGTAGTTTTTAATTGAAGGTACTCCTTTTTCCACTATAGGTCCTTTGGCGCTGCGAATGTCCATTTGCAGTTTCTACAGAAAGAGTGTTTCAGAACTCCTCAACCAAAGCTAAGGTTCAACTCTGTTAGTTGAATGCACAGATGAGAAAGAAGTTTCACAGAATGCTTCTGTGTAGTTTTTATTTGAAGATATTCCTTTTTCCACTGTAGGACCCTTAGCTCTCCGAATGTCCACTTGCAGTTTCTATAGAAAGAGTGTTTCAGAACTCTTCAATCAAAAGTAAGGTTCAACCGTGTTACCTGAATGCACAGATCAGAAAGATGTCTCACAGAATGCTTCTGTGTAGTTTTTAATTGAAGGTAGTCCTTTTTCCACTATAGGCCCTTTGGCGCTGCGAATGTCCACTTGCAGTTTCTACAGAAAGAGTGTTTCAGAACTCCTCAACCAAAGCTAAGGTTCAACTCTGTTAGTTAAATGCACAGATCAGAAAGAAGTTTCACAGAATACTTCTGTGTAGTTTTATTTGAAGATATTCCTTTTTCCACTGTAGGACCCTAAGCGCTCCGAATGTCCACTTGCAGTTTCTATAGAAAGAGTGTTTCAGAACTCTTCAATCAAAAGTAAGGTTCAGCCGTGTTACCTGAATGCACAGATCAGAAAGATGTCTCACATAATGCTTCTGTGTAGTTTTTATTTGAAGATATTCCTTTTTCCACTATAGGCCCCTTAGCGCTGCGAATGTCCTCTTGCAGTTTCTACAGAAAATGTGTTTCAGAACTCCTAAACCAAAACTAAGGTTCAACTCTGTTAGTTGAATGCACAGATCAGAAAGAAGTTTCACAGAACGCTTCTGTGTAGTATTTATTTGAAGATATTCCTTTTTCCTCTAAAGGCTTCCTAGGGCACAATATGTCCACTTGCAGTTTCTACAGAAAGAGTGTTTCAGAACTGCTCAATCAAAACTAACGTTCAACTCTGTTAGATGAATGCAACGATCAGCAAGAAGTTTCACAGAATGCTTCCGTGCAGCTTTTAGATGAAGATATTTCTTTTTTCACAATCGACCTCAATGTTCTCAAAGTGTCCACTTGCAGATTCTACAAAAAGAGTGTTTCAAAAGTGCTCAATAAAACCAAGGTTGAACTCTGTTAGTTGAATGCACAGATCAGAAAGAAGGTTCACAGAATGCTTCCGTGTAGTTTTTAGGGGAAGATATTTCTTTTTTCACAATCGACCTCAATGTTCTCCAAATGTCCACTTGCAGATTATACAAAAAGAGTGTTTCAAAACTGCTCAATCAAAACTAAGTTTGAACTCTGTTAGTTGAATGCTCCGATCAGACTGCAGTTTCATAGAATTCTTCTGTGTAGTTTTTGTTTGAAGATATTCATTTTTCCACGATAGGCCTCAAAGCACTCAAAATGTCCCCTTGAAGTTTATACAAAAGAGTCTTTCAAAACTGCTCAATCAAAAGTAAGGTTCAACTCTGTTAGTTGAATGCACAGATCTGAAAGAAGTTTCACAGAATGCTTCTGTGTAGTTTTTAGAGGAAGATATTTCTTTTTTCACCATAGGCCTCAATGCTCTCCAATTGTCCGCTTGCAGATTCTACAAACAGAGCGTTTCAAAACTGCTCAATCAAAATTAAGGTTCAATTCTGTTAGTTGAATTAACAGTTCATGAAGAACTTCCACAGAATGCTTCTTGTAGTTTTTATTTGAATGTATTCCGTTTTCCACGAATGACCTCCAAGCGCTCCAAATGTACACCTGCAGTTTATACACAAAGAGTGTTTCAAGACTGCTCAATCAAAAGTATGGTTCAACTCTTTTAGTTGAATGCACAGATCAAAAAAAGTTTCACAGAATGCTTCTGTGTAGTTTTTATTTGAAGATATTCCTTTTTCCACGATAGGCCTCATAGCCCTCCAAATGGCCACTTCAGGTTTATACAGAAAGAATGTTTCAAAACTGCTCAATCAACAGTAAAGTTCAACTCTGTTAGTTGAATGCACAGATCAGGAAGAAGTTAATCAGAATGCTTCCATGTAGTTTTTAGGGGAAGATATTTTTTTTCACCATAGGCCTCAATTTTCTTCAAATGTCCACATGCAGATTCTACCAATAGAGTTTTTCAAAACTGCTCAATAAAAAGTAAGGTTCAACCCCATTAGTTGAATGCACAGATCAGAAAGACGTTTCACAGAATGCTTCCGTGTAGTTTTGAGGGGAAGATATTTCTTTTCTTAGTTGAATGCACAGATCTGAAAGAAGTTTCACAGAAAGCTTCTGTGTAGTTTTTATTTGAAGATATTCCTTTTTCCACGATAGGCCTCAAAGCGCTCCAAATGTCCACTTGCAGTTTATACAGAAAGAGTTTTGCAAAACTGCTCAATCAAACGTAAGGTTAAAATCCGTTAGTTGAATGCACAGATCAGAATGGATTTTCACAGAATGCTACCGTGTAGTTTTTAGAGGAAGATATTTCTTTCTCACCTTCAACCTCAATATTTGAAGATATTCCTTTTTCAACGATAGGCCTCAAAGCGCGCCATATGTCCACTTGCAGTTTACACAGAAAGAGTGTTTCAAATCTGCTCAATGAAAAGTAAGGTTCAACTCTGTTAGTTGAATGCACAGATCAGAAAGAAGTTTCTCAGAATGCTTCTGTGTAGTTTTTATTTGAAGATATTCCTTTTTCCACGATAGGCCTCAAAGCGCTCCAATTGTCAACTTGCAGTTTACACAGAAAGAGTGTTTCAAAACTGCTCAATCAAAAGTAACGTTCAACTCTGTTAGTTGAATACACAGATCAGAAAGAAGTTTCTCAGAATGCTTCCGTTTAGTTTTTATGGGAATATATTTCTCTTTTCACCATAGGCGTCAATGTTCTCCAAATATCCACATGCAGATACTATAGAAAGACTGTTTCAAAACTGCTCAACCAAAAGTAAGTTTCAACTCTGTTAGTTGAATGAACAGATCAGAAAGGAGGTTTACAGAATGCTTCTGTGCAGTATTTATTTGAAGATATTCCTTTTTCAATGATAAGCCTCAAAGGGCTCCAAATGTCCACTTGCAGTTTATACAGAAAGAGAGTTTCAAAACTGCACAATCAAAAGTAAAGTTCAACTCTGTTAGCTAAATGCACTGATCAAAAGAAGTCTCACAGAATGCTTCTGTGTAGTTTTTATTTGAAGATATACCTTTTTCCACGATAGGCCTCAAAGGGCTCCAAATGTCCACTTGCAGTATATACAGAAAGAGTGTTTCAAAACTACTCAATCAAAAGTAAGGTTCAACTCTGTTACTTGAATGCACAGATCAGAAAATATTTCCACAGAATGCTTCTCTGTAGTTTTTATTTGAAGATATTCCTTTTTCAATGATATTCCTGAAAGCGCTCCAAATGTCCACTTGCAGTTTATACAGAAAGAGTGTTTCAAAACCTCTCAATCAATAGTAAGATTCAACTCTGTTAGTTGAATGCACTGATCAGAGAGAAGTTTCACAGAATGCTTCCTTGCAGTTTTTAGGGGAAGATATTTCGTTTTTCACCGTAGGCCTCAATGTTCTCCAAATGTCCTCTTGCAGATTATACAGAAAGAGTGTTTCAAAACTGCTCAATCAAAGGGAACCTTAATCTCTGTTAGTTGAATGCACAGATCAGAAAGAAGTTTCACGGAATGCTTCCTTGTAGTTTTTAGGGGAAGATATTTCTTTTTTCACCGTAAGCCTCAATGTTCTCCCAATGTGCACTTGCAGATTCTTCAAAAAGAGGGTTTCAAAACTGCTCAATCAAAAGTAAGGTTCAACTCTGTTAGTTGAATCCACAGATCACAAAGAACTTTCACAGAATGCTTCTGTGTAGTTTTTATTTGAAGATATTCCTTTTTCAAAGATAGGCCTCAAAGCGCTCCAAATGTCCACTTGCAGTTTATACAGAAAGAGTGTTTCAAAACTGCTCAGTCAAAAGTAATTTTCAACTCTGTTAGTTGATTGCACAGCTCAGAAAGTAGTTTCACAGAATGCTTCCATGCAGTTTTTAGGGGAAGTTGTTTCTTTTTTCACCATAGGTCTCAATGTTCTCCAAATGTCCACTTGCAGTTTACATAGAAAGAGTGTTTCAAAACTGCTCAATCAAAAGTAAGGTTCAAATCTGTTTGTTGAATGCACAGATCAGAAAGATGTTTCACAGAATGCTTACGTGTAGTTTTTAGTGGAAGATATTTCTTTTTTCACCATAGGCCTCAATGTTCTCCAAATGTCCACTTTCAGTTTATACAGAAAGAGTGTTTGAAAACTGCTCAATCAAAAGTGAGGTTCAACTCTGTTACTAGAATACACACATCAGTAAGTAGTCTCACAGAATGCTTCTCTGTAGCTTTTATTTGAAGATATTCCTTTTCCCACGCTAGTCCTCAAAGCCCTCCAAATGTCCACTTGCAGTTTATACAGAAAGAGAGTTTCAAAACTGCTCAAACAAAAGTGTGGTTCAACTCTGTTAGTTGAATGCACAGTTCAGAAAGCAGTTTCGCAGAATGCTTCCGTGTAGTTTTTAGGGGAAGATATTTCGTTTTTCATCGTAGGCCTCAATGTCCTCCAAATTTCTACTTGCAGTTTATACAGAAAGAGTTTTTCAAAACTCCTTAATCAAAAGAAAACTTAAACTCTGTTAGTTGAATGCACAGATGAGAAAGAAGTTTCACAGAATTCTTCCGTGTAGTTATTAGGGGAAGATATTTCTTTTTTCACCATAGGCGTCAGTATTCTCCAAATGTCCACTTGCAGATTCTACAAAAAGAGTGTTCCAAAACTGCTCTATCAAAAGTAAGGTTAAACTCTGTTAGTTGAATGCACAGATCAGAAAGAAGTTTCACAGAATGCTTCTGTGTAGTTTTTATTTGAAGATATTCTTTTTTCCACGATAGGCCACAAAGCGCTCCGAAAGTCCACTTGCAGTTTATACAGAAAGAGTGATTCAAAACTGCTCCATCAAAAGTAAGGTTCAACCCTGTTAGTTGAATGCGCATATCAGAAGGAAGTTTCACAGAATGCTTCCGTGTAGTTTTTAGGAGAAGATATTTCTTTTTTCACCGTAGGCTTCAATGTTCTCCAAATGTCCACTTGCAGAATCTACAAAAAGAGTGTTTCAAAACTGCTCAATCAAAAGTAAGGTTCAACTCTGTTAGTTGAATGCACAGATCAGAAAAAAGTTTCACAGAATACTTCCGTGCAGTTTTTAGGGGAAGATATTTCGTTTTTCACCATAGGCCTCAATGTTCTCAAAATGTCCACTTGCAGTTCATACAGAAAGAGTGCTTCAAAACTGCTCCATCAAAAGTAACGTTCATCTCTGTTATTTGAATGCAGAGATCAGAAAGAAGTTTCACAGAATGCTTCTGTGTATTTTTTATTTGAAGATATTCCTTTTTTCACCGTAGGCCTCAATGTTCTCCAAATGTCCACTTGCAGATTCTACAAAGAGAGTGTTTCAAAACTGCTCAATCAAAAGTAAAGTTCAACTCTGTTAGTTGAATGCACAGATTGCTCAATCAAAAGTAAAGTTCAACTCTGTTAGTTGAATGCACAGATAAGAAAAGAGTTTCACAGAATGCTTCCGTGTAGTTTTTAGTGGAAGATATTTCTATTTTCACCATACGCCTCAATGTTCTCCAAATGTCCACTGGCAGATTATACAAAAAGAGTGTTTCAAAGCTGCTCTATGAAAAGTAAGGTTCAACTCTGTTAATTTAATAAACAGATCACAAACAACTTTCACCAAATGATTCTGTGTAGTTTTTATTTGAAGATATTCCTTTTTCAATGATAGGCCACAAAGCGCTCCAAATGTCCACTTGCAGTTTAAACAGAAAGAGTGTTTCAAAACTGCTCCATCAAAATTAATGTTCAACTCTGTTAGTTGAATGCAAAGATCAGAAGGAAGTCGCACAGAATGCTGCCCTGTAGTTTTTAGGGGAAGATATTTCTTTTTTCCCCTTAGGCCACAATGTTCTCAAAATGTCCACTTGCAGATTCTACATATAGAGTGTCTCAAAACTGTTCAATCAAAAGAAAGGTTCACCTCCGTTAGTTGAATGCACAGATTAGAAAGAAGTTTCCCAAAATACTTCCGTACAGTTTTTAGGGGAAGATATTTCGTGTTTCCAAGTAGGCCTCAATGTTCTCCAAATGTCCACTTGCAGTTTACACAGAAAGAGTGTTTCAAAACTGCTCAATCAAAAGTAAGGTTAAACTCTTTTAGGTGAATGTACAGATCAGAAGGAAATTTCGCAGAATGCTTCTGTGTAGTTTTTATTTGAAGATATTCTTTTTTCCACGACAGGCCTCAAAGCACTCCGAATGTCCAGTTGCAGTTTATACAGAAAGAGTGATTCAAAACTGCCCCATCAACAGTAAGGTTCAACTCTGTTAGTTCAACACACATATCAGAAAGAAGTTTCACAGAATGCTTCCGTGTAGTTTTTAGGGGAAGATATTTCTTTTTTCACCATAGGTCTCAATGTTCTCCAAATGTCCACTTGCAGAATCTACAAAAAGAGTGTTTCAAAACTGCTCAATCAAAAGTAAGGTTCAACTCTGTTAATTGAATGCACAGATCAGAAAGATGTTTCACAGAATGCTTCTGTGTAGTTTTTTGGGGAAGATTTTTCTTTTTTCACCATCGACCTCAATTTTCTCCAAATGTCCCCTTGCAGATTCTACAAAATCAGTGTTTCAAAACAGCTCAATCAAACGTAAGGTTCAAATCTGTTACTTGAATGCACAGATCAGAAAGGATTTCCACAGAATGCTTCTCTGTAGTTTTTATTTCAAGATATTCCTTTTTCAACGATATTTCTGTAACCGCTCCAAAAGTCCACTTGCAGTTTATACAGAAAGAGTGTTTCAAAACCGCTCAATCAATAGTAAGGTTCAACTCTGTTAGTTGAATGCACAGATCCGAGAGAAGTTTCACAGAACGCTTCTGTGCAGTTTTTAGGGGAAGATATTTCGTTTTTCACCGTAGGCCTCAATGTTCTCCAATTGTCCACTTTCAGATTAAACAGAAAGAGTGTTTCAAAACTGCTCAATCAAAAGTAAGGTTCAACTCTGTTAGTTGAATCCACAGATCACAAAGAACTTTCACAGAATGCTTCTGTGTAGTTTTTATTTGAGGATATTCCTTTTTCAAAGATAGGCCTCAAAGCGCTCCAAATGTCCACTTGCAGTTTATACAGAAAGAGTGTTTCAAAACTGCTCAGTCAAAAGTAATGTTCAACTCTGTTAGTTGATTGCACAGCTCAGAAGGTAATTTTACAGAATGCTTCCGTGCAGTTTTTAGGGGAAAATATTTCGTTTTTCACCATAGGTCTCAATTTTCTCCAAATGTCCACTTGCAGTTTACATAGAAAGAGTGTTTCAAAACTGCTCAATCAAAAGTAAGGTTCAACTCTGTTAGCTGAATGCACAGATCAGAAAGATGTTTCACAGAATGCTTCCGTGTAGTTTTTAGTGGAAGATATTTCTTTTTTCACCATAGGCCTCAATGTTCTCTAATGTTGACTTGCAGATTCTACATAAAGACTGTTTCAAAACTGCTCAATCAAAAGTAAGGTTCAACTCTGTTAATTGAATGCACAGATGAGAAAGTAGTTTCATGGAATGCTTCCATGTGGATTTTAGGGGAGGATATTTCTTTTTTCACCATAGGCCTCAAAGCCCTCCAAATATCCACTTGCAAATTCTTCAGAATTTTTCCAAACTGCTCAATCAAAAGAAAGATTCAGCTCTGTGTATTGAATGCGTGGATCAGAAAGAGGTTGTTCAGAATGTTTCTGTCTAATTTTTATGTCAAGATATTTCATAACCCGCTTGGGATGAAATAATCTGAAATATCCACTTGCAGATTCTAGAAAAAGACTGTTTCAAACCTGCTGAACTTAGAGAAAGCTTGAACTCCATGAGATGAATACACACATCAGAAAGAAATTTGGCAGAATGTTTCTGTGTAGTTTTTTGGGAAGATATATCCTTTTTCACCATAGGCATAAATGCCCTCCAAATGTCCACTTGCAGATCCTTCAAACAGAGTGTTTCCAAACTGCACAATCAATAGAAAGGTTCAGCTCTGTGTATTGAATGTACCAATCAGAAAGAAGTTGTTCAGAATGGTTCTGTCTAGTTTTTGTGAAGATATTTCATAAACCACTTTGGAAAAAATAATCTCAAATATCCATTTGCAGACTCTAAAAAAAGACTGTTTCAAACCTCCTGAACTTAGAGAAAGCTTTATCTCCATGGGAGGAATACACACATCAGAAAGAAATTTCACAGAATGTTTCTGTGTAATTTTTGTGGAAGATATATCCTTTCTCACCATAGGCCCCAAAGCCCTCAAAATGTCCACTTGCAGAGTCTTCAAACAGAGTGTTTCCAAACTGCTCAATCAAAAGAAAGATTCATCTCTGTATATTGAATGCACTGATCAGGAAGAAGTTGTTCAGAATGCTTCTGTCTAGTTTTTATGTGAAGATATTTCATAACCCGCTTCGGACGATATAATCTCATGTAATCACTTGCAGATTCTAGAAAAAGACTGCTTCAAACCTGCTGAACTTAGAGAAAGCTTTAACTCCGTGAGATTAATACACACATCAGAAAGAAGTTTTGCAGAATGTTTCTGTGGTTTTTTTGGGAAGATAAACCCTTTTTCACCATAGGCCTCAAAGCCCTCCAAATGTTCACTTGCAGATTCTTCAAACAGAGTGTTTCCAAACTGCTCAATCAAATGAAAGGTTCAGCTCTGTGTATTGAATGCACGGATCAGAAAGAGGTTGTTCAGAAGGCTTCTGTCAAGTTTTTACGTGAAGATATTTCATAACCTGCTTGGGATGAAATAATCTCAAATATCCACTTGCAGATTCTAGAAAAAGACTGTTTCAAACCTGCTGAACTTAAAGAAAGCTTGAACTCCGTGAGATGAATACACACATCAGAGAGAAATTTCGCAGAATGTTTCTGTGTAGTTTTTGTGGAAGATATAACTTTTTTCAACATAGGCCTTAAAGCCCTCAAAATATCCACTTGCAGATTCTTCAAACAGAGTGTTCCCAAACTGCTCAATCATAAGAAAGTTTCAGCTCTTTGTATTGAATGCACCGATTAGAAAGATGTTGTTCAGAATGCTTCTGTCTAGTTTTCATGTGAAGATATTTCATAACCCGCTTTGGATGAAATAATCTCAAATATCCACTTGCAGATTCTAGAAAAATGCATTTTCAGACCTGCTGAACTTAGAGAAATCTTTAACTGCATGAGGTGAATACACACATCAGAAAGAAATTTCGCAGAATGTTTCTGTGTGGTTTTTGTTCGAAGATATATACTTTTTCACCATGGGCCTCAAAGCTCTCCCAAAGTCCACTTGCAGATTCTTCTAACAGAGTGTTTCCAAACTGCTCAATCAAAAGAGAGGTTCAGCTGTTTGTATTGAATGCACCGATCAGAAAGAACTTGTTCAGAATGCTTCTGTCTAGTTTTTATTTGAAGATATTTCATAACCCGCTTTGGATGAAATAATCTCAAATATCCACTTGCAGATTCTAGAAAAAGACTGTTTCAAATCTGCTGAACTTATCGAAAGCTTTAACTACATGAGATGAATACACACATCAGAAAGAAATTACGCAAAATAATTCTGTGTAGTTTTTGTGGGAAGTTATATCATTTTTCACCATGGGCCTCAAAGCCCTCCAAATCTCCACTTGCAGATACTTCAAACAGAGTGTTTCCAAACTGTTTATTCAAAAGAAAGTTTCAGCTCTGTGTATTGAATGCACCGATCAGAAAGTAGTTTTTCAGAATGCTTCTGTCTAGTTTTTATGTGAATATATTTCATAACCCGCTTCGGATGAAATAATCTCAAATATCCACTTGCAGATTCTAGAAAAAGACTGTTTCAAACCTGCTGAACTTAGAGAAAGCTTTAAGCCATCAGATGAATACACACATCAGAAAGAAATTTCGCAGAATGTTTCTGTGTAGTTTTTGTAGGAAGATATATCCTTTTTCACCATAGGCCTCAAAGCCCTCCAAATGTCCACTTGCAGATTCTTCAAACACAGTGTTTCCAAACTGCTCAATCAAAAGAAAGGCTGAGCTCTGTGTATTGAATGCACCAATCAGAAAGAAGTTTTTCAGAATGCTTCTGTCTAGTTTTATGTGAATATATTTCATAACCCGCTTCGGACGAAATAATCTCAATTATCCACTTGCAGATTCTAGAAAAAGACTGTTTCAAACCTGTGGAACTTAGAGAAAGCTTTAACCCGTCAGATGAATACACACATCAGAAAGAAATTTCGCAGAATATTTCTGTGTAGTTTTTCTGGGAGGATATATCCTTTTTCACCATAGGCCTCAAAGCTCTCCAAATGTCCCCTTGCAGATTATTCAAACAGAGTGTTTCCAAACCGCTCTATCAAAAGAAAAGTTCAGCTCTGTGTATTGAATGCACATATCAGAAGGAAGTTGATCAGAATGCTTCTGTCTAGTTTTTAAATGAAGATATTTTATAACCCACTTGGGATGAAATAATCTCAAATATCCACTTGCAGATTCTAGAAAACACGGTTTCAAACCTGCTGAACTTAGAGAAAGCTTTAACTCCGTGAGATATATACACACATCAGAAAGAAATTTCGCAGAATGATTCTGTGTAGTTTTTGTGGGAAGATATATCCTTTTTCACCATTGGCCTCAAAGCCCTCCAAATGTCCACTTGCAGATTCTTCAGAGTGTTTACAAACTGCTCAATCAAAACAAAGGTTCAGCTCTGTATATTGCATGCACCGATCAGAAAGAAGCTGTTCAGAATGCTTCGGTCTAGTTTTTATGTGAAGATATTTCATAACCCGCTTTGGACAAAATAATCTCAAATATCCACATGCAGATTCTAGAAAAAGACTGTTTCAAACCTGCTGAACTTAGAGAAAGCTTTAACTCCATGAGATGAATACACACATCAGAAAGAAATTTTGCAGAATGTTTCTGTGTAGTTTTTCTGGGAAGATATATCCTTTTTCACCATGGGCCTTTTTCACCTATACTACAAGGCTACAGTAACCAAAACAGCATGGTACCGCAACAGAGACATAGATCAATGGAACAGAACAGAGTCCTCAGAAATGATGCCTCATATCTACAACTATCTGATCTTTGACAAACCTGACAAAAACAAGAAATGGGGAAAGGCTTCCAAATGGTGCTGGGAAAACTGTCTAGCCATATGTAGAAAGCTGAAACTGGATCCCTTCCTTACACCTTATACAAAAATTTATTCAAGATGGATTAAAGACTTAAATGTTAGACCTAAAACCATTAAAATCCTACAAGAAAACCTAGGCAATACCATTCAGGACATAGGCCTGGGCAAGGACTTCATGTCTAAAACACCAAAAGCAATGGCAACGAAAGCCAAAATTGACAAATTGGATCTAATTAAACTAAAGAGCTTCTGCACAACAAAAGAAACTACCATGAGAGTGAACAGGCAACCTACAGAATGGGAGAAAATTTTTGCAACCTACTCATCTGACAAAGGGCTAATATCCAGAATCTACAATGAACTCAAACAAATTTACAAGAAAAAAACAAACAACCCCATCAAAAAGTGGGCAAAGGACATGAACAGACACTTCTCAAAAGAAGACATTTATGCAGCCAAAAAACACCTGAAAAAATGCTCATCATCTCTGGCCATCAAAGAAATGCAAATCAAACCGCAGTGAGATACCATCTCACACCAGTTAGAATGGCCATCATTAAAAAATCAGGAAACAACAGGTGCTGGAGAGGATGTGGAGAAATAGGAACACTTTTACACTGTTGGTGGGACTGTAAACTAGTTCAACCATTGTGGAAGTCAGTGTGGCGATTCCTCAGGGATCTAGAACTAGAAATACCATTTGACCCAGCTATCCTATTACTGGGTATATACCCAAAGGACTATAAATCATGCTGCTATAAGGACACATGCACACGTATGTTTATTGTGGCACTATTCACAATAGCAAAGACTTGGAACCAACCCAAATGTCCAACAATGATAGACTGGATTAAGAAAATGTGGCACATATACACCATGAATACTATGCAGCCATAAAAAATGATGAGTTCCTGTCCTTTGTAGGGACATGGATGAAACTGGAAAACATCATTCTCAGTAAACTATCACAAGGACAAAAAACCAAACACTGCATGTTCTCACTCCTAGGTGGGAATTGAACAATGGGAACTCATGGACACAGGAAGGGGAACATCACACTCCAGGGACTGTTGTGTGGTGGGGGGAGGGGGGAGGGACAGCATTAGGAGATATACCTAATGCTAAATGATGAGTTAATGGGTGCAGGAAATCAACATGGCACATGGATACATATGTAACAAACCTGCACATTGTGCACATGTACCCTAAAACCTAAAGTATAAAAAAAAAAAAAGCAGGAACAAAGAGAAGCAGAGACAGAAGAGTGAGTGATTCAATCATATTGATGGCTCTAAACAGAGAAAACCTTAAACAACATTCTTAGGAAGGAAATCAGGTCGAGCTTTCTTGGCCCAGAAACCTGGTCTGGCTCCTTGAAAGTTGTTGAACCAAGTTCTAGTTTCTGAAAAGCTCATGGCATATTTAGGGTTTAGTTATTTTTCTGAGGCTTTTTGTAAGGTTCTCTCTGGGTTTCTTTGAGACCTAGATGGTAAACCTCCATTAATTGGCACAATCTGAGTAAGTCTATGATTTTTTTTTGTTACAAAAATAAACTAATAAAGTAAAATGATTCTGAGGATTCTGAAGTATCAGACTTTTCCACATCATGTGATATTAGATCATTAGGAAGACTGAACAAAGAAACAAAGAAAAGAACAGCCACTGAGAATGAAAAAGAGAAAAACATTGATCCTGTTTCATAATGGGGTTGCTATCTCCCTAGAAAGACAAAAGTCACTTGAAAGAATCCTTTTCAAGTTAAAATCATGAGTATATTAATATTATGGCACATTTCCTAGCCTCTATCTATCTGAGCTCCTGAGAACTATATAGAGATTTGACAGCAGAAACAAAAAATGACAGGACCATGAATCTTTCTGTTATCTGTGAGCAGAAAATGGGCTCTATGAAAGGATGGCAAGAGGCCCTGATCCCACTTGAAATTAAGACAGTAAGCACCAAAATAAAGGTAACAATTTAGAAGAAATGTCGTCTGGAGGAAGATTCTCAGTAATTCAATTTGTATTCATATAAATAATGTTCCTCAACTTTCTTTTGAATGATACATAATTTTTTAACGGCCAGGTTGTCAGTGGATAGAGAACTAATGCTTTATTCATTGAAGAGGTTCAAATAAGCAAGGCTCATCCTCCACGGTTGAAAATGAAAAAAAAAAATCAGTATTGATGTATTTAAGACTCTTCCACATTTTTTGAAATAACTTGTCTCATAAAAGACAAATATTTTATTCTACTAGGAAAAAATTCTAAGACATTTTACTACAAATAATCTGAAAAATATTAAACCTAGGTACCACTATCTGCCTACTGAACCTCCCTGAAATAAAAAAAAGTACATGTTGAAAATGAAAGTTTATTATTAGAATAAAACTACTGTTAATCAGAATGTAGCTAATCAGAATTTTTAGTTAATTTAAGAAATTAGTTCTAGTACAATAAAGCAGGGTATACAGTGACACAGAAGACACACACATCCAGACACACAAAAAGATATGGCTGGTATATTGATTAATGGATTGCTATTAATATTTAAATATTTATGTATCACTAAAATATAAAATTAATTAAAGAAAATACTCTCTTATGGTATGATCAAGGACATAATAAATATGAGCAAGTGAGCAAAATTAAAAAACAACTTAAGATGCTACCAGATTACCAAATAAGTGGTGTCAATACCTGGTTTTTATACTGGACTTGAAACACATCAAAAATAGTGTGCTAATATTAGCAAAATTCCTAAAGGAAATGATTTTTTTAAAAAAAACAAAAAACAAAAGCACTTAAGACTTTTAGAAAATCAATCAGCTGGCCTCCCAAATATTTAGGAAAAAAAGTGAAGACATGAATACTAGGAAATATAAGAAATAAAATTTAGAAGGAAAAAAATAAGAAATTTTTAAAAATGAAATAAATTAGAATTACAGCTAGCCTGCTTAAAATTGCATACCGAAGTGTTTGATATAAGAACCAAGTTTTTGGTCATGTATGACTTGGTGGAAGTTTAATGCCTTTAATATAAACAGCAAACACTATTCCATGTGAAGATGTGAACTAAAACACATCGTGTGTCAACCACATATTGGGTCATCTCTTTCTTACTCTTCTATTTCATCTAAACCCCAAAACAATAATATAATAACCCTGTAGTATTTTCTTATCCAATAGAACTTTATCCATATACCAAGCTGTAAACAGGAAACTGGGCTTGGTAAAATACTTTGTGTAGGACAAGAAGGAAAGTAGACCACATCTCAGTTATATAGCAGTTTGACCTAATTGGGCAGTCCTCCTCCTTTGGGTGTTCTAAGCAACATCTTGCTGTATACAAATAAAACTATGATCTTGATTATGTCCTTAACTGGTTGATCTTCCTTTTTCGAAAGGTAATGAGTTAGATAATTTGTAAGGTCTCTAAAAAAATCATAGTATTTTAGAAGTGTAAGGTTGATCTTCCCTGTTCAAAAGATAATGGATTAAAGTGGATAGTTTATAAAATATTCTCTAAAAATCATACTATTTTAGAAGTGTAAGTGTATTTGAGGAAGGGTAACCAGTTATTAGCATCATTAACTCCTTTTTATACTTGACCCAATATATTGAAGACAGTTGCCTGCAATGGCACAACTGTCACATTTCTTCAAATATAAGACGTACACAGATTTAAAACAAAAAAACAAACTGCCACTTGAGAAGCAGAGAAGACTTGTTACAGAGCCAGTGCTGCCTATGCCTTTGGAAGTAAGCCTTGCACAGAGGGTTCATCCAGTCATCAATGCAGTTAATTTTCCTGGAAGAACCACAATTATATCTTAACTTAAAATTGTAATGGAAATGTACATTCCCATAAAGATTTCTTCAAAAACTTCCATTAGGAGACGACCTTGCAATAAAAGGTGATTGCATATGGAGAAGACAGCATGCCACATGCCAGGCAAAACAAAGGCCATAGAGAGTGTCAGATCCTTCAGAATAAGTCTGCAAATTCTCAGAGACTGTTTTGTGATTGATCTATGTGTCACAAAAGACTCTCACTTAGACATAGAGCATCTATTTGTCAAAAGCATTTTGCTGTTATACCAAAAAAAGCTATTTAACTTAATTTTTAGAAATATATAATTAAATCAAAGACAAATGAATGTATAAATTTTACCAAATAGGAAATGAAGAGGAAACCCTGAAATTGTTCAATACAACATCAGTTCTAAAGCAGTTGAAAAGGTAAAGATTTATAATTTGGAAGACTCAAAAACAGCTTGACCCTGTAAACTTTTAAAAATAATGTGTAAGATTTGTTAGATTATATTCTTGGGGAATTTTTAGATAATGTTGCTACAGAAAATAAAAACGGTAGCCATGTAATGAATGCCATAATTAGCTAAAGAAACAGTTCTTTCCCACACCACTACCTCCCCTGTCCTGATGCTATTATTAAATCGATGGTGAGTTGTACACAAAATAGTAATTTAGGATTAGAGAAAATAGTAATTGATGATAAAGCTGGAACTAGAAATTCAGGGATTCAAATTTCACATGCAGTGAACTGCTAAAGACTTTTATAACTACTCTGTATTTGCAGAGTCTTATATACATATCTCACACCTCTGATGAGACATTGTAAGAAATCATTGCTATTTTTTAAAAAAACTTTTGATATTGCTGAGTTGTATTTATTACTATTCTGATACACAGAGCTAGAATTGGAGAAATTATCTCTTTCCATGTTTCTGGAAAGGCTTGCACCATCTCAGAATAGTTTGTTATCTAAAATAAGAAAAAAAAAACAGACTCCACAGTTCAACATAAAAATGAAAGTTAGTGGTTTTCAAATATTACATCTTTCTCTGTAATAGCTATCATTACCTTTTGATTTCCCTTTGTTACTTGTGTTATATACATCCCCAGTACTACAGCGTTCAATATGTTAGCAACTAATGATATGTGGCTGTATATATTTAAATAATTGAAAGTAAAAATTTTGTTCTGGCTGAGCCAGGAGAATCCCTTGATCCTGGGAGACGGAGGTTGCAGTGAGCCAAGATTGCACCACTGCACTCCATCCTGGGTGACAGTGAGAGACTCCGTCTCAAAAAAAAAAAAAATTGGCTTCCTCAGTTGTACTAGCGTCACTTTCAGTGCCCAGTAGTTCCACGTGGCTAGAGGTTATTGTATTGGATACATATAGATTGTCTCTATCATCACAGATAGTTCTACAGGACTCTTTTTTGACATAAGAACAACGTTTTTGGTCACAGGTGACTTGGTAAAAGAAGTTTGATGCCTTTAGTAGCAGTAAACAGTGCCACAGTTTAGTTAAAAAAACCTGTTCAAGGATTCTTGGATGCTATTTAAAATGAATGTTAAGGAAAATGATCTGTCTCAGGTTGTAATCAATAGATGTAGATACATGTGTGCTAAATTTCTAAGGCGAGCTAGTTATAGAATTTTATAGCTGTAAAGACTCTAGGAGGTAACTTAATTCAACCCATCTTATTTTATTGTTGTGGAAACTGAGGTGCAGAGAGGCTAAGTGTTCTTTGTAATGTCACTGGGGATTTTGTGACAAAGTTTGATCATCAGAATTGGTATTTATTTATTTACTTCAACATTCTCAAATGTTGAAATAAAGAATACAAAATTAATTCTTGGACTGAAACCATGCAGTGTTCCCATCTGAGCAGATCCAGCCTGGCTTACGTGGCTCAAAGAGACCAAATTTAAAGTTCTAGTCTGAGATCGTTTGATTTATTATTTTCATTTGGTTGTTCTTACTATTTCCATGTTTGCCTGATTCAACTAGGAATATCCTGTAAATGTGCCGTAAAATACTTTACTTAGCTTTAGCAAAATATTTAACTTTTGTGAGGTTTCTATTTAGCTACACCTGTGGCTGGTTGAGGGCTGAGCATCTACAGAGTAAAAGATAATGAAATCTAGTAAGTTCCAGCCTAGGTGCTCCTTCTTCATTTTTCCTTGTTTGGCTTGATACTGAGGTGTCAGGCAATTTTACACTCAAGTCTCACCTTGACATTTACTAGCATTGTGACCTTGCACAAGATGAGACATATCCATTGCTACCTGCCCACCCACCCCCCTTTCTGTGGCAAGCTGCTCTGCCCTTGCTCCTGCAGAAGTGGAGTGTTCATGTCCACTGCTTCTCCAACTTCTCTAACCAGGACCAAAGTTTTTTGCATGCAGGTAGATGCTTGGATGCTTGACCTACAGATCCATAAGTGGGCCTTTGATGTAGGCATACATGGCCTGGTTCACAAGAACGAGCCAGGTAAACAGTATTTTGAAATTTGCAACTAAGATGTTGTAGGGGCCAATTTCCCCTTTGTCTTTTGAAGGGTCACTGAAAACCAAATGACAAAAGGCATATTAATAGGAGGAAAGGCATATAAGTTTGATAATTTGGGAAGAAAAATCAGAGTGATGATCCCACCACACAATGGGGTATAAATGGTTATATATTCTTCTTCTTAGGGAAAGGAGATGAGAAAGTGAAGATCATTTAAAGGGGTTAGCAAATGATTTTTAGGAGCATTCAATGGCAATGGGCTTGAAGAGCATACAATGGTCTTGGATAAAGTCTGTTGGGCCTGCAGAGCAGACAACTATCTGTGACAAAAGTCTATCGGGTGTGTTGACAGACTTCAGTCTTTCTGCGATTTGAGTTCAGTTAATGAAAACTCAGAGAAGGAACCCAGAGTAATTGTGAGTTTTTTTGTTGTTTGTTTCTTTGTTTTGTTCTGTTTTTTTTTTTTTTTTTGGTAGGTCCAGACTTTACACAGATAAGGGAACTTTGGAGAACAGCTTCATTCTGTGCTTTGGGAGAGACAGAGGATTGAGAGACAGGATGTGGGGAAGATCAGAGAGAACTTGTGAAAATTCTGAAATTGCTGAATGAGGCCCAATTCCAGTTTGTCAGAAGTTTGGCTTCCTGATGGCTTTCTATTGAGTTTCCGTGGGCTCTGGGTCTCTTTAATATGATTTTGTCATTTTAGTTAGATAACTTATTAATTTTCTGTAATTTGCAAATTAAGCATTCATATTGAAACAAGAGCTAGTAGTGACAATCTTAAAAGTTTACTACTAAGATTAAAGGACAAAATAAAGATGTAGTCCCCTAGAAATCTGGCAATTCTTAATGTTGTCAGTTATATTTGGAAAGAATGAAGCTAAGTAAAACTTACTTTCCTAAAATTATTGGAAACAAAAATACTTAGACTTAAGATAAACATTTGAGTTTTCTGAAATGCTCAATTTGTCTTCTACAATTTCCACCACACATTACAAGCCATGCTCAGAGAACATGAGCTTGTGGAAAGAACAATTGTCTAAGTACCAGGAAACCTGGGTGTTAGATCCACTTCTGCAGCAGAAATGACTAGTGCTCACCCATATCTCGTTCTCCTCTACTTTTTGGACACATGAAATATACACTTCTTGGATGCTTAATAAGGATCATATTACACTTCTGGCTGGTAGACTGTGAGCAGAATTTACACATGTCATTTTTGACCTGCAGCTATGACTGGCCTGGCAACTCATTCACATTCTCCACCTATCACAGTGATTCTGAAAGGCACATATAGAGATGATGAAGCCACAAGATGGAGAACGTAAGGCTGTATAAAGTCATCTATTGGAAAAGAGCTACCCTAGAAAACTACCCAAATTGCAGCAGACTTTGCATTAACAAGAAACACTTTTAAGGACTAAGCCACTGTTCCATAGTGTAACCTATCCCACCCTGACTAGGTAGATTTCCAGTGCCTGGATAAAGAAGTCACTACTTTTCCCTATGCTGTGACTTCTTCATGCATCTAAATGAAGAAGTGGGACTTCATTGCCTCCAAGGACTCTTTTAGGTTATACATTCATTCTATAATTCTTTTCTAATGCCTGCCCTACTTACCTTGCAGATTTGCTGAGAGGGTGCTTTGAAACACCCATTGCATGGTCCTTCCCATTGCATCCTTATAAACAAAAGATTTTGTCAAAGTTGACAGCTTCCAAAAGAGATCTTGCTATTTCTGAATTAAGCATTTGGAGTGACATCAATTTTAATTTTTAATTTGGCTATGTGCAAATCTTTATCCTTTTTGGTCAGAAAATTTGAATAGATTTTTCTCCTTGTTTTGCCAGTATTCAAAAGCACAATTTTGAGAGTGCAAAGAAGCATAGCTGACTTAACAAGTCTTAGTTCTATTCTCATTCTTCTTGACCTGCTTCTCTTCATCACCCAATTGTGAATCTTACCTCTTGGTCATTAGCTAGTATCCTGATTCTACAGATCAGCCCTGCCCAAAAGTGCCTGCCTGATAGTCACTGCCATGACTTGCAGGCATGCTTCTGTAATAATGCACATATATGGTCTTGATAGAAAAGAATCTGCTAGATCCTTCACACTCAATGATGATTCTAGAGATAGACTACAGATCAAAATATCACCTTGGAAATCACAGGTTAGAAAATAATAGCTGGTTGGTGAGAATATTTAATGATTTGCGTCCAGACAACTTAAGTCCAGAACTTAAGTTCTGAATCTGCCACTTCCTATCTGGGCAACTTTTGGCAAGTTACTTAATTCTGTAAACTTCAGCTGTCTTCTGTGTAGAATGAGTTAATAGCAAGTACATTATAGTGTAGTTGATAAAATAAAATAAGACACCTTCTGTAAAGGATCCAGAATAATGCTTGGCTCCATGACTAGTTACAAATGCCAGTTTTCTCATTTGTCTTATATGAGGGAGGTAAGGGAAGATTATAGATGGTACTGACCAAAGGGAAAGGCCTGGATAGATGGAATTATAGGAGTAAAGCTATGATACATTCCCTGAATATGGAAAGGAGAAACCAAGAAGAAAATTTATAATTCTATTATAAATAAAAATGGTAATTCTTGTAAATTATCTATTGATAATTTTGCCCTAGACTAGCACTACACTATTTTTATCAAGAATGATGTTTAAAATTTCTTCCATTGGACTCATGCTTTTTACAGATTTTTCCCAGTTGAGTTTCAGGTAGAGCAGATCGGAGGAATAGAGATGGCCAATATCATTCTTTTTTAAAAAAGGAGTTGTAAAGAATCTAAAGATTTTTTTATTGTTCCAAACCATTAGAAAAACTCAGGTCTTAAAACAACTAGTCAATAGACTATTCCTACCTGTAAAGCCACCTTTTCACTAGGTATGGTGGTGTGTTGGTCATCGCGTACACAGATTAACAAGACAATTCCTGCCCTCAAGGGGATGAAAATTGGGTGAGAAAATATTTTTTCAGTCCAGCTTGTTAAATACTACATTGGAGATATGCAAAGTTGTCAGTGGAACTCAGACATGGGGCACTTAAGCTATCAATCAAAGAAGTGTTCCTGTGCACATTCATGAGATGGAGGTGGGAAGTCAGGCAAGTCTTTCTGGCAGAGACATTCCCTAGCTCTGTCCAACTAGTTTAATATTAGCTGGCTTCTCACAGTTGGGTGAGGTTTATGATCATCAAACTTCTGGCCTCCATTAGGAAAGGTATGGAAAATCAGTCTGTGCTTCTAAGCTTGATTCCTTTTATGTGTTTTCAGTTTCATGAGAACTTTGTTAAAATGCAAATTCCTCATAAATGTTTAGCCTTATCAGTCAGCGCCATATAGGAATGAATAAGCATTGCAGGATGTCTAAAGGAAGAGAGTTAAGAGAGAGGCTCAAGCAAGGAGATGGTGGTAATTGGAAAGATGTACAACAGTTCCAAAGACAGACTGTATTAAATTATCTTTGTGGATCAAGGTTAGAGAAGACTTCTCTCAACCAGTTCAGGGAATCTTTGGCTCAGTTCAACCCTAACTTCTCTATAATAAAAAGTAAGAAAAGAGTTCATTAGTTCAGAGTAAGTTAATCAGAAAGGATTAAAGCACATCAATCTATCTTCATATTTGATAGCGGCCCTCATTTGTGGGGCAATGATCAGGTTCTTATTGAGCCCACAGAGAAGGAGGACCCAATCGTGCTTTATTTCTCCCCCTTCCCTATTTAGTGTTTTTTTTTTTAACTGCCCTTTCCTTTGTTCAGTTCCTCATCTTCTTCGACAAGGAATTTAAAAACCCTCAGAAAGAAAATTTCAAAAATAATTTACAGTAAATATTAATGACTTAATATGTCACATCTAAATAAATGTTAATGACTGAATCAATGCAACAATAATGTTAGTAATTTGAACGCTGGAAGTCATAGGCTTTAGCCTATAGGTAAATCACCCCTCTGCACACCCATATAAAAGGATAGGCCCAACAAAGGTAATGAAACTGGGCATTATAATGGGATCTTGGCCATGAGACATGAGGAAAAGAAAATATACTATTTAAATGGGTTGAAGGATGTCTCTATTCCTACCAAGTCACTGATGTTGGAAAGCCAAATGAGGAAAGAAAACAAAGTTTTTATCTAAGAAATGTGAGCCCCTTTAAATTATCAGGCCCAGAGAGGCATTAAAATGTGACAACAGTCACATCTTACTTCCCCTCTATGCTAAACTATTACCTCTTGAAGCCACTTGCTCCGTAGGCTCTAGATTAACTGATGCCAGATAGCCATAAAATGCCACACACTGAACACCATAACTCATAACCTATTGTTCCAATAATGTATAATCAATCACTAATCTGTGTTATCTCTGTATTGTCCAATAGACTGCCAGGATGGCTACATAGTAGAAAGGAGAGCTTTACTGGCAATATCAGTTTGCAAACTAGGAAGAGACAGTCTCTGGCATGTACCTAAGGTGCTCTTCAAAGAGTTAAAAGGCAGGTTGATTTTTATACTTCACAGGGTCTGTATTACACAATAGACTCATACATACTCAGCAGGTTTGGGGGGTATGAGGAGAGTCAAGCACATGCACAAAGGGTAAACATATATGTAACATACATCCCATGTTCACTTTGAGGTGGGGTTTTAGCATTAAAACAAGGTGGAATTTGGCTCTTTACATCTTAGGTGAACTTTAGGGCACAAAGACAGTTTGTATGTAGCCTCTAAAAGCTGCCTGAAGTTGGATTAAAGTCTGGAGTTGCTTAAGAGGAAAGAATGTGTGTAAGTCCACTCCCCTGTCCAATCAGAGTTGTAGTGATCTGGGTTATAAATAAGAGGTAGAAAGGGAGTGACAGTTTGCCTGATAGTTCCTATTTTTAGGAAGTTTAGCAAGAGTGTGGTGGTATTTTTTTTATTTTTTTTTAAGCTGTAGGAATTTAAGTTGCAATGCCAGCTGAGCTCTGCATTCTAAGGCCATAGATAGTATTTATTTTCTTAATCTTGGGGTCTGTCTTAGTTGATAAAGGACAATCTATTTTGGTTTCTCAGATCACATTTGTAAACCAACGAAAATTCCTGTCAAACAACTTCGTATCAGCCTGCTCTTTGTTCCCTTTTACCTTTGAAAACCTGCTCGTGACAAGCCAAATGCAGCATTTCCCAGGGCAAGTTGGAAATGTGTCCCAGCCATTATCCTTACTTTGGTTCAAGTAAACTCTTCCATTAAAATTATATTTGATGCCTCAGCTTCTTTCTTTAAGTGGACATAAGTCATTTCGAACTCCTCTCCATCCACCACACTAGGCACATTCAAACTTTTACCATGTTCTTCCAATTTTGAGTCTGACATGCTTCTTGAATCAATTTTTCACCACTTTCCATCACCTATCACCTCTGCTCTGCATCAAGCTGTCTTCTGCTCAAATCAGTAGAATAGTTCCTTACATGACCTTCCTACCTTTAGCCTTGGCTTCCTTAGATCCATCTTCCCCAAAGTTTCCAGGTTTCAAAGGCAACATCTGATGATGCAGATTCTCCTTCAGTAGCTCCACATCTTCTTTAGATGGTGCTCAGAGCTTCTCCCCATTGCATCCACAGCTTTTCATAGAATGATGATAAAGACGGCTAATTTTTACTGAGCATTACTATGTTTCAGATACATTGCATTAGATCTTTTCATGGACATTACTTAATCCCTCAAAATAGTCCTCTAGAAGAGTTGTGATTATCCTGCTTATGTCTCTTTTACAGAAGAAGAAACCACTTTCAGAGTTTATTTGCCAGGCTAATAAGTGTTGGAGAAGAGATTTGGTCCAATGCCAGTCATTAAGTCTTCCCCTGAGTATGTGCTCACAACTAGTATATTACACTTCCCTGCATCTCCTAAACCGAAATTACAAACCAAAACATTTTAGAGACCCAATGTGTAAGAATAATTGAATGGAAGTGATTTCAACAAAAGTTCTTCTATAATTCAGTTGGGAAGAGCTAAACTAGCCAGCCATACGGTTCAGACGAACCAGTGATTGCCTCAAATTGATGTCCAATGCCCCACTCCCCAAGGTAAATAGCAATGAGGAATGGTTTTACTGACTTGCTTAACTTGTCATAAAATTCACACTTTTATTTGTTGTGGAATGACACTTTTAATACTGCTTTTGTAGAAGAAATCCAGGTTTCCGAAAAGCCACTGACAAACATTTTAAGTTAGGCCTGGTGGCACTGCACTTAAATCAGTAGTTGAATTTCGTCATATTCATTTTTGCACCGAAATATTTGTTTGTGTAGCTATTGAAAAATGTTACTTTGCTGTTTTTTTCTTTAAATGATTTTTTATTTCAATTATGGAAAAATAGAAAAATAAACCTTCTGCAACCTATATCTGTCAGAAATAATCATGGAAATCATTGAGCATGTCAATAGCAATGTTTTAACATCAACTGAATGCCCTTTAGGCAGGCCACCTGTGTTTTGAATTGTGCAGGAAAAGCAAAATTTCAAGAATAAGCTCATTTTTCCTGGAAATATTTCATAAAAAGTTGTGCTCAAAGAACAAAGTATCATTAGAATTTTTAATATGAAGCTGTCTGCTGATATTTAGAAAATTGGGATGACAAATTCAAATGTTAATAGAGATTCATGGAAGTAGCAGTTAACTCATGGGCCTCTTATTTCAAATGCTACTTATTGTTTCTTGTTAGCACATTAGTCAGTCATATTACATTCTTCTTTCTTTAATTGCTTTAATAGAAACAATTAATTGCAATTTCTTGAATTGCTTTAATATGATTACACAGTAATATCTAAGTAAAAAGTTTTTCAAAAAACGGGAAACTTTTTGAAACAAACGAGACTAACAAAGGGTTAATAGCCTACACACACACACACACACACACACACACACACACACACACACTGACAGAGAAAGAGAGAGACCTAAGAATTAATAAGGAAACAAAACAAACCACTCACTAAATGGGCAAGGGACATAAACAGGCAACTGAGCATATATATGTAAATCAAGTTAACGAGTAAACATAGGAAAATAGATTTAATTTCCAGGAAAATCAAAAAGTTTAAAAGTATGACAAAGCATTACTATAACATATTATCAGTTGACAAAGTTTGAAAAATAATTTTAATATCAATATTGGAAAAGTCACTTAAAACACGTTGGATGTGAAAACTGGCATGCATTTCCTGACAGGCGATTTAATGATAGAGATCACTAAACAATAAAAGGCAAAAATGTCCATTTATAATAGAAAAAAATCTATAGAAAAATTTTACTGAGATCTTTTTAGGTTACTATGTTCTACTCAATACAGAGATTTCAACCTGTTTTATCAATTCCATAAAATATTTGTTCCAATCACAATAGTCATCTTAATCAATAAAATTCTAGGTTGTTTCACTTCTTATAACTGAAAATTAAAATTACATGGTATCTGATAATAAATTTTTATTAATATTTTTATTTTCATTAAATAAATAGGAAAGATTGCTACAATACTTAATGAAATTGATGGAGATATTTCTGACCATTATACATAACTAACTATTCCCCCAAAACTTAAAACTAGAATTCAAAATATAAGTGTACATATACTCATAAAAATATTGTTTATCATACTTTTGCCTACTAAATAACTGAAAGATATAGTTTCACATATAACATTGAATTATTGTAACTTGTTTTAAAACTAATAATAAGCATTCATTAATTACATTGTATCAATTTCCTTTAGTAATCCATAGAATGTTTTCGATCCTTAATTTTTTAGTAATATTCATTGAAAAGTTCAGTAATGTAATTGAGAAATTACATGTTTGTTTGCTTGTATATGTTTGTTTTGTTCTGACAGAAGGTAAATCTGATCTGGTTGATTGGTTTGGCAATGAAAACCAACTTTAGGAAGTATGTTATATTGTACATATTTTTCCAAAATTGAATTAGCTAAATCTGAAGTTTCAAGACTTTAAAAATATTTTAAGACATGCAATAAAAGTATTTTATTAAAAACAAATACTGCTGGTGTTTAGGAGTTAATAACATTTTAAATCTCCCAACACTTTCTGATTATATTAAACATTTTCTCTAATTTAAAAAAAAAAATTAATTATCGGTAATTCGATATAGTTCAATTAAATTTTTCATATTTTTTCCAGAAAAGCAGAAAGTGAATGATCCAAATGCAGTGTTTTCAGTTATTTCTTTTTAGCCAAGTTTAAGGAGAACCAAATAAAATTGTCAGCTATTAATTTATAAAAAATTTTTTATAACAAATACTTTTTCATTTTGGGCATAAAAAATAAAAAGTTTATAAATTCTCATTGCCTTAAAATAATTCTTTTCCCATCCTTTAGTTCACTTAAATATGAAATTTCAGTGCTTAGATTTATAAACCACAACAAAATCAAAACAAAAAGAGAAAAATTGATGTTGAACCTACATCGTTTTAAACAGTATCTACTGGAAAACACACACGTTGGAAAAGAATTTCCTTTTATTGCATTTCAAATAATTTTATCCTTCTTAAAATATTTATCAAAATTTCTAATATATAGTTTACAATCAATTGCACAGAAACATTAATTGAAACTAAAATTCAAAATTTTCTAACTTTTTATTCTAAGATCATTTTAGACATTACAAATGTTGCAAAAATCATAAATATAAATCTTGTGTATCCTCTCAGCTTTCTTAATGTTAACCTCATACATAACCACAAATGCAATAACAAAAATCTAGAAATAAATATTGATTTAACACTAAGCAACAGATATTATTCAAGTAGCTCCCTCTATCTGACTCATTCTTTTTCTGGTCTAAGATCTAAATCCCGATTACACATTGCATTCAGTTAGCACAGGTTCACAGTCCTCTAATTTGGGAGCGGTCCTCATTCTTTCTTTGTCTCCTATTATCTTAACACAGTTAAAGAACATAGACAAGTTACTTTAAGTGTTCCCTAATTGGAGTTTTTATAATATTTCTCCATGATTAAATTCAGGTTATGCATTTGGGGCAGTAATATAATAGAACTGACTCTGCATCCTTCTCAAAGCATTGTATCAGGAGGCACATGATGTTAATATGTCTAATTGGTGTTTTATTTTAAAATGTTAATATGCAAATATGATCTTTGCAACTACTTATGAAAAAACGATCAATTGAAATATACAAGGGGTAGATATATAGATTTTCAAAATACTTTTAAAAATGTTTTAAGATCATAGTGTAGACAAATATTTTTAGATATTTATAATGTGAAACAGACGGATGCAGAAAAGTGTATGGTCAAGATAGTTTTTAAAAAATATTTTAAACATGTTTACATATTATATTTTTTAGTTTTTATATTTACATCGATTATCTTTATCAATAATTTAAAATATTAACTCCATTAACATTTTTAATAAACTATTTTTAAAGATTTACTTTTTACATGAATAAAACTTTTTTGCTATTGGGAACATATTTGTTTGCTAGTGGGAATAATGCAATAAAAGGCAGAAGTCCATTATTTTAAATCATTACTTATAAGAAACAAAATTGTCTATTAATATGGTACATCCACAAAGTAGAATGTTCGTTTTAAAAAATGATCATTATAACGGTTGACATACGTTGTTTACTATTTATGTTTAGTGAAAACATAACATTTCAAAATAACATGTAGAATATTAGTGTACTTTTTAAGTGTGCATGTGTGTTTGCTTAGAATAACTTATAGAAGATGTTACTGTATTATAAAGTTAAACAATAAATCTCTCTGCATGGTTAACATACGTAGTTATCATAGTATTTTGTATTCTCAGTTTGAGAATTCAAAATAAGCAAAGCCTTAATGCTAGTTAAAAATTGAATATTTAGACTATACTTGGATATCTATGTGTATGTTTTAAATGTTCCCAATGAAAATACAAATATTTTTCAAATGGTAAGCTTTTTCTTTCATCTAAAGAACATTAAATATTCAGATACATTATCCAGGCTTATATAGAAACTACAATCAATACAGCAATTTTATATCCACCAAACATTTTACATACATTAATTGGGCACCAGTTATATTTTTAGGTGCTGAGAATACAAAGAAGAATGTTACATAGTTAACAGTAAAAGTAGGCCCAGACTTACATTACACAATATGCCTCAATGAACTAGATACTGTAATAGACTTAACTAGAATTCGGATATTCTTCCCTGGGCTTCACACACATTAGCTTGCTTAGTTTTCTTATGATGACACTGCCAACTAGGTAAGTAAATAATACTTATATTTATTCATAAAACCAGAATTCAGAGAGGTTAAGTGATTTTCTTCATTTCATAGGCTACAAAATGGTAAGGCTATAATTTTAGCCTAGATCTTCAAATTAAAACATACACACTTACATTCGAATAACATTTTTATCTGTATTCCTGAAACCTGGCTATTGTTCATTTCATGAATGATGGCTTTTGGAAGATTAACTACATATTCAATATTCATATTGATGTTAGTAGTCCTTTGTTTCTTTAACATAAAAGTTTTAAATGAAAACATGATGTAATTATTTAATGCTTTTAACTGTCATAAATAAATAAATGGAGTCAATTTTTGGACTTTCCACATTTAATATTTTTCCTTTATTACTTCATTGTGTTATGAACGTACTCCCAGCATAAAACCTAAAATATTTGGTTTAATTTATTTTTTGGTGACTCTATCAGCTCTTTGGGGGAGGGGTTACTTCATATTAATCTCTTTTTCTTATCCTTTAGATTACTCTCTGGCTTGCATTATATGCTCAAAAGTTGTTAAATATTTGAATGGATCCCTAGGACCTAAACTACATTACATTACTACCAACAAAACATTAAAGGCACAGTGATGTTCCCTATGTCTAAATTTCAAATTACATGCTTTATTAAAAGAAAACGTGAAATGTTTGTTTCTTGAAAGATTTTCCTTGATTTACTATTGAAATTATTATTTAATTTATTGTATTTTATAATTATATCATTTTGTTTTCTTGATTTGAACTTCTTGGTTAAAATCTTAACTGTTACAAATATTTTAAACATTGGAATTACATAAGAATATAATTCACTATCATCCAGATGTTAGAATATATCAGAAGTCAAATCATGGCTCAAACAGGCCAACCACAATTGAAAGTGAATTTACCCTACAAAGCACCCTTCAACACCAAATTTACAAAGGGATTACCTTGTAGCTATGAGCACATTTAAGTGGATTCACATGATATACTCTTTATCTAATTGGCAATTAAAAATGCAGTTACAAATGGGTGCTTGGAGATTGTAGTTTTGGAAACCCATTGCAAAATATAACCCTTAATTACCTTAATTGTTAAAAAAGCAATCCAGTGTAAGCTAACACATTTTTTCCCAGTAAAGAAAGCCTAGGGAAAGTAATTTTATTGACCTAAAAGTAATGTGTGTCCATGAGGCAAGAAAATAATTATTTTTTTCAAAGAATTGTTCCAGGAAACAGAGAAGAGATTAAATTTAAAACTCCTCTTAAACGGGTCATGGAATGACATTAATAGGAAATCCAAAGAGACTTATGTTAATCTACTTTCTTGGCTAAAACTGAGGATGTAAGAAAAGTAATTTCTATGATGGGTGGATAAAACAGATTTTATTCTCTCAATGTTGTTTTGTTTTGTTTTGAGGTGGAGTCTTGCTCTGTCACCAGGCTGGAGTGCAGTGGCATGATCTGGGTTCACTGCAACCTCTGCCTCCCAGGTTCAAGCTATTCTCCTGCCTCAGCCTCCCAAGTAGCTGGAACTACAGGCGCGTGCCACCATGCCTGGCTCATTTTTTGTATTTTTTTAGTAGAGATGAGGTTTCACCATGTTGGCCAGGATGGGCTCAAACTCCAGACCTCATGATCTGCCGGCCTTGGCCTCCCAAAGGGCTCCGTTTATAGGTGTGAGCCAACATGTCCGGCCGTGTTTTGTTTTGTTTTATAGAGAATATCTCTATAGGTGATATTACATAAAATTTTATTCAGCCTTCTTACATTGTATTATCAGGTAGACATTAAGAAGCACGTATTTTTTTACAGAGTCATAAGGAATTCAGGTTTGGACTCTGTCCCCAAAGAATATTAGGCTAGTTTTTGATGCCTCCCTTATTCTCTAGTGACACATGGGAATTATAGTTTCCAGGTCATTCTCCTTAGGCCTTAGTGAAGCAATTTTCCCTAGATCTAGTAGCAAAAGTGGAGTAAAAATATATGGAGTGAAGGTACCTATTCATACCTGCTCCAATTCAGTAACCTGTCTTATTTTCCTGATATCAGCTTCAGCTTAAGTGAGATTCTTTATATTCCTGCATCATGCTGTGCTCTCCTGTACCTAAATTTCAGCACAAGCGGTTCCCTTTCCCTGGAATGTCTTGACCACTTTATATATTTCATTCCCTTCTCCTTGCATATTTCATTCTTCAGGTCTCAGATGAAATGTCAGCTCCTTATTAGTTTAGTTCACTCAATGTTACTTATTCTCATTTTCATTAACTCTATCAAAAATTTTTAAGACATTTTATTGATTACACCACACTTGCCACTGATTTAATTACTTGTGTTATTGTTTGTTACTCTAATACAACTCCTTTCTGTCCACCCATGGACTAGCACTGTATTTGACACATAGTTGGAGATTGACAAATATTTATATGGTTAAAACAGATTTCTTGAGGTTTTTTTTTTTCTTTCTCCCCCCTTTTTCTTCTTTCTCCTCCTCTGCAGACTCCCCCTACTTATTCTTTTGCAGCAATGTAGTTTCAAAGGTAGAATCAAATTATTATTTTAAAAAGTTAGTAGCCCAAAGTGTTACATACTGGGTATGCCCAAGAAAGCTTGAGGTTTAGCTCATATTCCTACACTGAATACACATTATATTTAATATAATGAGAACTAACTGATTATTATGTACTTGAGATATAAAAGAACTTCACATTAAAAAGATGAATTATAATGAGTATACTGTTTTACCTTCTCTCATTTCATAATATGCTTCACATGAACACATTACAATTATCATTAATCTTCCCTGTTGTGAGGCACATGATACATGGTAGATGTTCAGTAAATATTTCTTGAATGCATGTGTTGATATATCAATTGTGGAATTTAAGGCTGGAGAGCTGACATTTTCAGAAAAATGTCTAACCTCATGGATTGAAGCAAAAATCTTTTCTGATTAACTTAGTTATTTGGAAAATGTATTTCACCACTTCAGTCTCAAAATATGTTTTAGATATAGCTTGTAATGTGATTTTCAGTGATGTCTTAATTATGTTGGCTGAAAATAAAATGCATTTGAAGTAGAAAACGTAATGTGATGTCACCAGAAGCAAGTTTTGTCTATGGTTCAAGGAAAGATGTGTCAAGTCCTGTTGAATTGAGTTTGAAACACAGTTTTGACCATATTGCCTGGGTCCCTGGGCAGATTACTTAGCCTCTAAGCAACAGTTCACTTGTGTTCAAAATGGAGATAACACCACACCTGGTATATCTGATTACCTGGAAATAACTTCAAAATCCCAATAGCTTCTGGATGGTCTCCCAGCATATTAAGGCATTGTCAAGACCTACACACTAAAGGAAATATGGCAGTTTAATTAGATAATTAATAGGCAGCAACTTATAACAAATCATTTATTTTAAAACTAATTTTTCCAAAAATGGCATTGAACTAACATTATAGCAAGTATAATTTCAGGTTTAAAATTTGTCTCCAAGTGAACCAATAAATAATTATGTATTGCAATTTTTTTTTTAATATTTTGGGACCACATATATGCCATTTCTAAGAAAAGACAGAAGGCCCTTTTGTGTGTAATAGTAATAACTTTCATGATGGGAGTTTGAAGCTCTGAATAAAAGGTCTCCATTCCCTAAAATATCTTTGATGCTGACTACCATGAGCCGAATTGCCTAACATAGCCATGCATTGGAATTCCACTGTTCGTATGCAAATTTCAAAGTGTAAGGCTGAACCACATGAAATTCATGCAGTCTGAGCATGAAATTGATGGCCAAATATGGGCAATTTAATATGGTTCAACTTTTATATTTAATCCATAATCAGGCATTAACATCTATGTGAAATTATTTGCAATGGCATCAGAAAGCAAACACCAAACAAATAAATAAAAATAAGACAAAATAACTTGGTTCTGGGTGAGTTTAAAAGAAGTCAAAACCAAAGGTTTGGGGAAAAGAAAAATCAAGAAAAGGTACTCATAAGTTCTTCGTAAATTTTCTTTGATTAGACCTTAGCTAGGCATGGCATTCATGGTACCATCTATCACATATTGATGAATTTATCTTTGAAAAATTGTGTAAGATTAAAAAGTGCAGGCTGGGTGACCAGGCACGGTGGCTCATGCCTGTAATCCCAGCACTTTGGGAGGCCGAGGCGGGCAGATCACGAGGTCAGAAGGTCAAGACCATCCTGGCTAACAGGATGACGATGAAACCCCGTCTCTACTAAAAATACAAAAAATTAGCTGGGTGTGGTGGTGGGTGCCTGTAGTCCCAGCTACTCAGGAGGCTGAGGCAAGAGAATGGCATGAACCCAGGAGGCAGAGCTTGCAGTGAGCCAAGATCACGGGACTGCACTCCAGCCTGGGTGACAGAGTGAGACTCCGTCTCAAAAATAAAAAATAAAAAATTAAAAAATCTAAAAAAATTAAGTGCTAACAAGACTATCATGCCTTCTCCAGCACTGGCATATGGAACACATACATAAAGCTGGGACTTAAAAAATAATAATCTATAAACCTGACTCATAAAGAAAATGTAATTTTTGCTAAAAAAAAATAGTATCTTCAACGGTCATTAAAAATAGCAAGCTGTAGGTTATACTAATGATTCATATTTTCATGAAAAAAAATTTAGGTATATTGAAGGATTGAGTGTTTCTTTCCTCTAATTTCCCAGGGCTTCCCTTTCTTGTTTTCAATACATACACACACCGGCACACACAACCACCATAATATACATTATTTAACATAACAACAAAATCAGAGCAAGCCAAGTTCTGAATAGCCTTCCTCAAAACTTCCTGAAAGTTTTTCTATTTCAATTCAGCACATGAAGTCTTAAAAAAAAAAAAAGAAAAAGGAAAAAGTTTGTCATGGTTTTACTTTTCCTACCTGAGTTACTAGTATCATTCCCTTTCTTTCCACCCAGGCACAGGTCCATCTGTCCTGCCACTGCTAAATTTAAAGGCTGGGGGGTATTATACACATCTGCCCTAGGCAAACAAAATGAGCGTTTCCTCCACAAACACACATTCCCATGACAGCCAAACAGAAAAGAGGGGGAAAAAAAATGAGAAGCTGAGGGTATGAAATTTCTCTTAGACCTACCACCTGATTCTCATTTGACCCACCCTCTGTGTCTTATAAGCCCACCTTCATCACTTTTTATTCACATGGCTCTTTTACCAGCTGAGAATATGAAATTCTAAGCCTTCATACTTTTCCAAGTTACCACACAACAATCTTAGCAGGACAAAAGAACATTTAAGAAGTCCTTTCCTTTCTATCTTTTTTTAGGTTGTTGGACTCTTTTTTTAGAGGCTATCAACTCCAACTGTGTACCTCCAGCACCTAGTACAATGCCTTCCACATAGTTGGTCCTCTACAAATATTTGTTGAATTGATTTTAAGTTTGAAGTAAATAGCACAGAATCTCTTGGGCTGAAAAGTCACATTGCAGATGGCACATTTGTATTGCTCAGTATTGCTGCACCAATGGAGCAAGGCATACTGCTGCAAATTCTTCATCTAAATGATGGAGCTACAGAGGGAAAGTTTTCTAAAAAAGATTATCCACAAACTAAGGCAACAAGAGAAACAGACAAATGCTATAGAATTTTTTCCAGTTTATTCTATCCATCTAGTGGCACTCTCAAATGTGTTTTGATCTATGGGATAATTATTTGTATATTGTATCACAGGAGCAAATGAGCAACTGTGGACTTGAAATAAAGGTAGAATTCAAACAAGCAGAAGTGAATGTTTCTGGAAATCTAAGACATGAAAAATGATGTATGCGAAGGGACAAAAGACCATGAAGCTTAGAAACAAATAGGGTGGATGACAGTAGCTTTTGTGCAATGAGGCCTTGTCTGTATTGTGAACTACAAATGAAATGTGCATTGGAGACCTAGCCTTCCAGATTCAGTCCTCCTAGCTTTCTCCTGAGAACAATAGGGCTTTTCTTCAGAGCATGTTTTAAAGACTATTACTTTTTTGGTTCCATGTGAACTTTAAAGTAGTTTTTTCCAATTCTGTGAAGAAAGTCATTGGTAGCTTGATGGGGATGGCATTAAATCTATAAATTACCTTGGGCAGTATGGCCATTTTCACGATATTGATTCTTCCAACCCATGAGCATGGAGTGTTCTTCCATTTGTTTGTATCCTCTTTTATTTCATTGAGCAGTGGTTTGTAGTTCTCCTTGAAGAGGTCCTTCACATCCCTTGTTAGTTGGATTCCTAGGTATTTTATTCTCTTTGAAGCAATTGTGAATGGGAGTTCACTCATGATTTGGCTCTCTGTTTGTCTGTGATTGGTGTACAAGAATGCTTGTGATTTTTACACATTGATTTTGTATCCTGAGACTTTGCTGAAGTTGCTAATCAGCTTAAGGAGATTTTGGGCTGAGACGATGGGGTTTTCTAGATATACAATCATGTCATCTGCAAACAGGGACAATTTGACTTCCTCTTTTCCTAATTGAATACTCTTTATTTCCTTCTCCTGCCTGATTGCTCTGGCCAGAACTTCCAGCACTATGTTGAATAGGAGTGGTGAGAGAGGGCATCCCCGTCTTGTGCCAGTTTTCAAAGGGAATGCTTCCAGTTTTGGCCCATTCAGTATGATATTGGCCGTGGGTTTGTCATAGATAGCTATTATTATTTTGAGATACATCCCATCAATACCTAATTTATTGAGAGTTTTTCGCATGAAGGGTTGTTGAATTTTGTCAAAGGCCTTTTCTGCATCTATTGAGATAATCATGCGGTTTTTGTCTTTGGTTCTGTTTATATGCTGGATTACATTTATTGATTTGCATATGTTGAACCAGCCTTGCATCCCAGGGATGAAGCCCACTTGATTATGGTGGATAAGCTTTTTGATGTGCTGCTGGATTCGGTTTGCCAGTATTTTATTGAGGATTTTTGCAACAAAAGCCAAAATTGACAAATGGGATCTAATTAAACTAAAGAGCGTCTGCACAGCAAAAGAAACTACCATGAGAGTGAACAGGCAACCTACAGAATGGGAGAAAATTTTTGCAACCTGCTCATCTGACAAGGGGCTAATATCCAGGATCTACAATGAACTCAAACAAATTTACAAGAAAAAAACAAACAACCCCATCAAAAAGTGGGTGAAGGACATGAACAGACACTTCTCAAAAGAAGATATTTATGCAGCCAAAAAACACATGAAAAAATGCTCATCATCACTGGCCATCAGAGAAATGCAAGTCAATAAAAAATGATGAGTTCATGTCCTTTTAGGGACATGGATGAAACTGGAAAACATTCTCAGCAAACTATCGCAAGGACAAAAAACCAAACACCACATGTTCTCACTCATAGGTGGGAATTGAACAATGAGAACTCATGGACACAGGAAGGGGAACATCACACTCCAGGGACTGTTTTGTGGTGGGGGGAGTGGGGAGGGACAGCATTAGGAGATATACCTAATGCTAAATGACGAGTTAATGGGTGCGGCAAAACAACATGGCACATGGATACATATGTAACAAACCTGCACATTGTGCACATGTACCCTAAAACCTAAAGTATAATAAAAAAAACACACACACACACAAAAAGAACATTACTATAGCCTGAATTTATGACAGAAGAATCATTTTGGGATATGCAGTGATTCCACTCAATGTTGACTGTCTCCTTCTGCCAAAGGTAACCAGATTTAACCAAAAGCAACAACAACAAAGATAGATCATTCAGTTAAATTTGAACTCTATAATTGATGAATAATTTTCTAGTATAAGAATGTCCCAGATCGTGAATGAGGCATAATACAAAAGTACTTCTTTAGTGTCAGTTTGCTCCAATTATATTACATGGGACATACACTAAAATTCTGCTAATTGTCTGGAATTCAAATTTGACTGGGTATTCTATATTTTATCTGGCAATGGTGTTCCTGCCTCATCAGCCTTCAGGGGTTTCACTTAGTTACTTTTAGGCTTCACAAATCTCTCCAAGCCTTGACTCAAAATACCAGCTTCTTTAGCTTTCAAAGGTAATTGCTGTTTTGAATTTAGGTGTTAAGAGGGACTTTTATAATTATTTATTGATGTTTCTCTGAAAATTTTCTAAATCTAAGTTTATGTTATGGATTAAAACTCAAATCTTTATTTCTAATTTAGATTATCCACCAAAGTAACTAAAAATAAAGGTATGTAATGATCTCCTAACATGAGTTCAACTGATGCTAATTTTTCTTCATCGGGCACTTTAAAACTTGAGGCAAAATCTTCAACAAAATTAAATGATGTAATGTTTCCCGAACTCCTGAATTTCCTCATTTCCCTTTCACAATGGTCCTGTGAGGTATTCCACAGAACATAAGTGAACAAACAGGTTTGGGGGAGCTTGGGGGGGATGCACTTCAAAGTCCCCATAACTAACTAGTGGTATTAACTTTTGTACCTAGAACCCATGATAGCAAATTTAGTCAATTTATTTACACTATAACTGTCTCACAAACAGCAATAAACATTCCTTGTCATCGCTTTTCAATGATTCTCAAAACTTCCTGATACGCAAGTGAAAATGAGTTGTTGCTTTCTGATTATGTGAATATACTCCTCACGTCTTTTCTTTTTTGGTTAATAAATAATAAAAATGACTGACAATATTTTCAGTTGTTGCAAACACTGCTAAGCATATTAACATGTTGCATTTTACTTGATGTTATTAAAATGTCATTAAATGATTGTATTCAATAATCAGGAATTCCTTAAGCCATTGGAAGTATGAAAAAAGACAGCAGTTTACAATCTTCTGACACATGAATATAACCTTTTGACAGGTACCACAGGAGATAAACTTTTACATCTTAATGTTCTCTCTTTGATGGACAGATGGTGCTAGATCAAGAGACAGACTTTGAAGCCTGAAAAAGAACAATTCTCAACAACAGGAAAAATGGTATTTATTCTCCATGAACAAAAAAAATCAATGTTAAAAAATATTAAAATGCTGACGTATCAAGAATTTTTGTTGGTGGTTCCAGATATTTATAAGGAATTATTTTAATATTGGAGTTAATAGAAAGGAATCCTGTAAATTCAGTGAACAAATAGAAAATAGCAGCTGATTCCAGAAATTGCTAAAAAAAACTCCCAATGATTCCAAAAACTGCTAAGAACTCACAACTTTGTTTTCAAAGTTTTCAAAGCTCTGATCCAACATCAGTTACTCTCTAACCCTGAAAGTCTGTTACAACATCACAGACACCTTTCTTGACTTTTTTCCCTTCCTGTTGCCCGCCTATCTGTGGGGAGTGAGAGGTATTTTCTTACCATTCCAAGCAATTCTTTGGTTTCCCTGTATCCTTTGTGACCCACCACCCAATCCAAAAGACCCACTTCAGAGCTCCTTTTGGTTCCAGTCTTTAATCTGAATGGCTGGCCTTAATCAAATGCAGTGGATTTTAGAGGCGGTATGATGACCAATAAATTATCTCACTTGCTTGTCAGAACTCACTTCACATATATGTAGCACATAACAATGAAAATACAGGGGAGTAGCCTCCTTAACTTTAGGCAAACATAATAATGCATTAGCCACACAATTTTCAGAGTACGTAAGTCAATTAAATGCACATATAGTAACCCGAAAATAATGTTATTTCAGTAGATAATAAAAATAAGAAAGAAATCTATTAAGATATTTTCTACTATAGGTAGTGAAATCTGAGTTACTTAGAAGTGACATAAAAGTTAATGGCTGCCTTTTGATATATTTGTGAATCACTTAATAGGATGGCCCAAATAAAGAAAAAAGTCTGGAACAAATAGAGAAAGCCAAACATAAATGATTCATCACTGAATTATTTTTGTTTTGAATTTCAAATCTTAAAATTTATGAAGTAAAGCTGCACTTTATAGAAAGTGAAATTTTAAATGAAAAGATTTTAATTTGGACCAGATTGTTATACACTGTAGCAAAATTTCACTGGGAATTGTAAAGACCCAAACGAAACAGATAAATACAGTAGAGGTAGAGGATTTCTAGAATGGAAAATATGTCTGTGATCTGACATTTGCAAGTGATGCCATTCAGTTTCTCTTCACCTGCCAGTCTCTCTTTGTATGAAATAGTTGCAATGCTGGGATCTTCTATCCACTTCCAATAACTTACTAGTCTTGCTTCTAAGCTCCACATCCCTGTTAGGGATATATTCAAAGATATGCTGTCCATTGGGAATATTGTTCAAAGAGATGCTATCAGGAATGTTAAGGGGATTTCTGCACCGGTTTTGAGTTGGATTAGAATCTCTTAAGTTTCTTTTAAATTTCAGAGGCTTATAAGTGTATTATGACTTTCTTCTAAATAATAGATATTTTTGTCAAAGCACATTGACTGTGGCTATACAATGCAGATTAGCAAATGAATTGCTCTCTCTGCATAATAGCATTATTGAACTTTTAATGAATAATTAATTGTGATTTTGATTTCAATTGTCCATGAAACATAAATTTTGTATTTCCATAAGGGAGCATTTAATCTCTATTTTGAACACCAACATAGGCAGTTCCATGAGTATGTTAATTTCATTTCAAGACATATCTTCTTCATGAAACTCTTCTAGACACTCATCAACTCCAGACTAAATAGTTTTTTGATCTGTATCAGGCATGACAGCAGATGTAGATCTTGGTTTATAAATTCAAGCTTTTAATTTATATTTATCATATTCTTTATATGTATTTAAAATAAAAGCTAGCATAAAATTCCATCTTAGGCATTACTAAAATTTTCTCTGCAAGTATAATTCTTCTTGAGCCTCATATAGCAAAAGACACTGGCAGCCATCCTACCTCCTTCAGTGGTGACCCACCTTTCTACATTATCAGTACAAGACTCTTTATCCCTGCTGAACTCTTCTGATGATTCTGCTGCTTCTGTGCTTGAGGCATGAATTTTTGTTAAAATGTTGGCAATCCCTATGTCTAGAGTTCTACCTCCAAATGCACCATACCCCCAGTGACACCAGGTGCAGCTATCTGAGGACTTGCCATCTCACCTGGAGACTGTTACCAGTTGAACATTAATCTCTACTATATGTGGGAAAAAGCTGACCATCAGCTTTATAGTTTAGCAGAAGTCTCTCTTCCTGCTGTCTACAATTGTATTTTTCTCTGTCTGTCGGTGGTGGTGGTGGTATTCCATCTCAGGCCTTTTCTGCCTAGCTACTTGCTTAAAGAAGAAAAAATAGAGTTGTGCCAAATGTAAACTAGTAACTCAAGAAGTAATTCTTCGCCAATACCATTGGGCCATTTACCTCTAATGAATGCTTGTTATTTCCCTGAGAATAATGTACTGTATTATTTGATCTAGTCATCTTTCACCTGATGTTTCTCACTGCTATCTATGTAACTAATATGGAAAATATGTGTGCCAGGGTTTATGTGACAATAAATCAATCTTCGGTATTCAGCTTGTGAGGGTTGTGGGGAGGAAAATGTCTTAGTGATTCCCGTTACACAACATCTAACACGTACGTCTGGTCTACTCTAAAACTGTTAAACCAACAATATTTCTTTGATGAATAATTTCTGTGATGACAATCTGCTTAATTAAAGGAGGATAAGCACAAAATAAAAAGTTGGTCACGAACCTTTTGTGTTTCTCATGTAAGACATGGCATTTCACCAGCTAATTTTTGTGTTTTTCGTAGAGGTGGGGTTTCACCGTTTTGGCCAGGGTTGTCTTGATCTCCTGTCCTCATGATCCACCCACCGCAGCCTTCCAAAATGCTGGGATTACAGGCATGAGCCACCTTGTCCAGCTTTTTGTTTTGTTTTGTGTTTTGTTTTAGACTGTATCTCATTCTGTTCCCAGACTGGAGTGCAATGGCGTCTCAGCTCACTGCAACCTCCGCCTCCCAGGTTCAAGTGATTCTCCTGCCTCAGCCTCCCGAGTAGCTGGGACTACAGGGCCCATCACCATGCCCAGCTAATTTGGTACTTTTAGTAGAGCCGGAGTTTCTCCATGTTGGTCAGGCCAGTCTCGAACTCCCGATCTCAGGTGATCCGCCTGCCTCGGCCTCCCAAAGTGCTGGGATTACAGGTGTGAGGCACTGCGCCCAGCCTGTACTATGATTTTTATAGTCATAAACTTATCTCATACCTCAGCAACTCTCTAGAAAGTAGGTAGTTGTATTAGTCACTGTAGGCTAACTGTCATAACAAATAACCAAATATATTAGTGGCTCAACACAATAAAAATTTTTACTCATGTCACAGTCTGACATAAGACAGTAAGGTGTGGGTGGTGGGGTCCAGAACATTGCAATCCATGTTTCTTCCATTGATGGCTCTACAACCTAACATCTTGAAGTCCTTCACTGGACAACCGATTAGCAAATAAAGAAAGTATAAGAAAGAATGAATTACACATAGGAGGTTTTCAGGATCAGGACCAGGCTGATAAAAGGCTTACCTACTTTCTATCACCATTTTATTAACTAATTCAGTCAAATTACTACAACTAATTGCAAAAGAGGCTAGGAAATGTAGGCAGCCAGTCTTCCCAAGATAAAAACGACTCTGATTTTGGTGAATATACTTCCTTTGCTGCAATGTAATTAAGTTAATTTTATGTACTGAGAAAACTGAACCTTGGAGAAGTTAAATAACTTACTCAAGTCAATGTAGCTAGTATGTGAGAAGACTGGTTTGTCTACCTAGAAAGTCAATGTAATTTCACTACATGAGAAATTTCTTTAGAGAAATATGAGAAAGGTACATTTTCAAACTTAGTAACTAATGAAACTGTATAAGGATGTCTTGACAGCAGCAGAAAACATCAGGATATTTTATCTTTTAGTGGAAAATTCTAGGGAAGTCTAACATTACACTGCTTAAGTCTAAAGACTGAAATATGTATGATACACACATATCTTAAATTATGTATGTCTTTGTCTAGCATTCATTATTTCCCCTAAATCATTCTATGGCTTTTTGGAGACATTATGAATTAGGTTAAGGTGCTTAGCCAACTTTCTTACCATGTTACCGCTTATGTAGCAATTGGATGGATATATTATCACCATACTTTCTTCCTAATGTCTCATGATAACCCAGGCTATGTTGTGGGTTTTATGCTGGCATGAAATTCAGATATAAGTCTGAGCTGTTCACTCAGTAACCTTAATATGGAGGCAAAGATGCTGACTGATCGCTTGTGTAATGATCTACTGCATTCATTCTCCATGATCCATTTGTTTCTCTCCTAGAAACAAAATCCTTTTTTGTAAAGGAATCATTTGACCCTAGCCAGTGTTGAATTTCAGCTTTCCAGTTTTCTGTGACTTGAGATTGTATAAAATATACAATGAATAATTATTAAAAATAAATCAAACCTCTTGATGCGGAAAACAGTTTCTACATCCCAAGAATGTGAATAATGTATTTAGACGTCTACAATCTATTTTAATAGTTATTTTGGCAGAATGGAAAGTACTCTGCAGTTGATTTTGAGAAGTGCAAAATGTGGGTTCTGGCTCTGTAAACATTGGCTACAGATTTTGGTGGACTGATTCATTTATGCAAATCAGTTCATGCATTAATTCATTCAGCACATGTCAACTGAGTTCCTACAATGGATCAAACACTGTGATGTGCTGCCATTATACAAATAACTTAGAAGCAAAGAAAATAAAAAGAAAAAAGTTTTTTTTCTGTTAAAGTAAGCACCTTAAGATCTACAAGCATGTAATAGATCAGAGTAGAGCTATGTATAGATATCTGAAGCAAATGTGTTCTCAGGAATATTGATTAGCAGAAAGAATGAAGTGCATAAATAAAGAAAATGTGTAATGTAAAATTTTATATAACTGTCCTTTAGAATGTTGAATCTGAGTGTTGAATGGAAGAGGCATGTGTCAAAACATCTTAAGCTGTTGAATTAAAGATGAAGGCTATAAAAGCATATCCTTAGGAAAGAAGGAATTATAAGATAAGAGGACAACATGGACAAATCAACTATATCCACCTCTATTATCTTGGAGTCTAGGTGTATGGACAGCCCAAAGTTGTAGTTTGGGGAGTTCTGAACAGTGGGTAATAGTACATGAGAATGACACCCATCAGCTTCTAGAGAGTGTCTCCTGGTAATTAGACCAGTTTGAAAGGATACTGTGTTACAATTTAGCTATATTTATAGTTGTTTAAAACAATACCTAAATCAAATATAATACATTTTTATTATCTATTTAATGTCAATGGAGAGGACAGGGGATCAAAACCATCCTGGCCAACACAGTGAAACCCCGTCTCTACTAAAAACACAAAAATTAGCTGTGTGTAGTGGCATGCACCTGTAATCCCATCTACTTGGGAGGCTGAGGCAGGAGAATCGCTTGAACCCAGGAGGCAGAGATTGCAGTGACCTGAGATCGCACCACTGCTCTCCAGCCTGGTGACAGAGATTCCATCTCACAAAACAAAAATTGAAAAAGCATAGTACAGTTTAACATAGGGTCAGGTACTTAGTCTCAGCTTAGTTCCACTTCCTCTTTGCTCAGCATAAAGATCCAAATATGTCTAGCCTTTACATATCAACCTTTACATTTGACCCTTTTGTGATCACGTGTAAAAGAAGGAATATCTTCTAGGGATACTAACTCACTTTACAATAATGTGCGGTAGTTTCTTATAGTATATTTTTTGTTATTGAAATTATAATTTTATCTTCCCCTCTAACTCTTTTTGACACATGCAGATAATATGAAATACAGTTTGGAGACCTAATGCAATTCAGAATGTCATTTGAATTTATGCCCTAAAATGTAAACTCCCAAGAGGAATTCTTTATGGGTACATTAGAAGGAATGTGTAACTCAAGTATATTTTGTATAATTGTAACAAAGGATACATGTGACATGTAGGTAGCCATTGCTTTGTGCTTATAGAAAATGAGTGGGATGGGGAAATGACTTTTGACAATTTAATTCTTATTAAAATTATATGTTAGTTAATTCCAAAATAAGTCGGGATGCTTTGGTCTATTTAAAAAATGTATTTGGTCTATTAAAAAAATTTTAGTGGAAGATGAACAGTGATAGAGTCATTGATCTAGGCTGAGGGAATTGATGGTCTGAAAAGTTCTAAAGTTTGTTTTAAATTACCCTGGTTACATTTCACATTTTGAAATGAGCATCTGAGCACTTGGTGGCTTGTTATCATTAAGTCAACTCTTCTTTTTAGAGGGTTTTTTGCAAAAGGTTTAGACATAACCTCTACATTTAGAACAGAAATGACGCTGAAAATTTAGCTGAACCTTTGCAATCCAAGTTCTCAGTGTCACTTTGCCACTGGGTCACATTATCTAAATCTCACTTTTATTGAATACTTGCTGTCAACCTGCCTCATAGGGCACTTTACAGATCTATTTTATCCACTCCTCATGACAACACTATGAGGTAGATGACAGCATCAATCACAGTGTTGTCCATAAGAAAAGTAAGACAAAGAGGCTGAGTTACTGCTCTTGCTTCTGAATCCCATGAACTTTCTTATCCAAATGAGACTTGCCAATATTGGGCACACAGGTTATATATCTGTTATGGCACATTTCTGTTACAAATAGAAAATTGCCCCTTCTTTCTACTCTGTTATCAATGGGGTGTGTGTATCTGTGTTCCTATCTGTTGATCTCTTTTCCTCCTCCTTACCTCCTTTAAGCATGACAGTGGACAGTATGTGTGTGCGTGGCAAGAAAACACCTCCTACAGTTTTTGTTACATGTGTGTGGCAATAAAACACCTCCTACAGCTTCACAGAGCCTTGATTATCAATTTGGATCTAACGCCAACAGTGCTCACAGCTCTAGACCCTCAAATGCTGAGTGTCAACAAGCCACTTCAGATTGTCCTTGTTGAAGAGATGCTCTGCTCCCCACATGTGACCCTTGTTAAGTCCCTTCTCTCACCCTTCTGAAGCAACACCTGAAGCAGTGGTGTAGACTCTACAACTCAAAATGTGTACAATTGCTTAGTTCAGATTTTTTAACCACCAATGTGACATTGTATATTGAATTGTGTCACAATTACAGTTGGCGGTTTTACGGTAAGTCCTAACATCTTAAGTGCTGCCTTGACATTTTTGAGCCTTATAGAGCCCCAAGCCCCTAAACGCAAGTTCCCTTACTCTCCCCAGATATGCTCCCCACTCAAGGGGAAGGCTTCCCACCTGGCTGCACTCCACCCAGTCTTCAACCTAACAGCTTTCACTTCCCTGGTAGCCCATGAAATGATTCTAACATCAAATTGCATCATCCCTCAGGAATCAGCGGGCACCCCCCCTCCTGTTATGACAAAACCTATCTCCAACAGCCTCTTTGGGTCCCCTGTGTGGCCCTGAATAGCATGAAATGTCCTCCCCCAGGTGATGAGGGTGACTGATAAACTGTTGTCCATCTCATCCATCCAGTTTTGGGCATCACATAATCAGCCACTTCATCCAATTTAGGGTAGAAGAATTTCCCTTTGACAATAGGGGGAATAGAAGAAAATCAAAACAGTAGTTCCTAGCATTTAGATTTTACAAGCACATTTTTGTTCAAAACAAAACAAAACAAAAAAACATTACAGTTTACTACATGGAAGATAGAAGAGAAATATTAACCAATATATTTAGGACTTAATCTCAGAATAACAGTTCTTTAAATTGAATAATTAAATAATTAAATTTATTTTTATGGAAAACTCACTGCCCTGTCTTTATTTTTCTCATTGTGCTGCACATTGGTGAAAGCTTAAGAACTGATTGGCACAGTCTGTGGACAGATGTGTGAGAAACACTGACTCCTATGTCTAGAGTCTTTCACTATGTTTGGAAGTGAACTGATTTTCTATTTTTGCTCTTGTCCACAGCTGTATAAGACTGTGTATTGTCCCAACAGCTGCCAAGTTTTGGTAAAAAAAAGGATGTAATATTTAGGCCATTATTAGTACCAAATCAAATTGTCAGTCAATCTGGGAGTCCTTTCTATGACCTGTGACTACAACAGTCAAACCATTGAGTATTTTACTTTTTATAGATATTGCCTTAAACTCATTTCACGTGAAGATTTCCATATCTCTTTAATTCATATGAATGATTAAATGTGACATTTAGACCTCAGACCAAAAGTGTTTGGCACATAATTAAAGATCTCATCAAGGGGTAGTCTGGTTTACTTTAAAAAATGTTTATGGACACCACCCAACACAATTATACATTGGAAAATTATGTAACCATTAAAAAGAATGAAGTACATCTTTATGTGTTGGCATGGAAAGGTATTCTAGAAAGATGGTACATTGAGGAAAAGAATGTATAGTATACCCTAATTATATAAGAGAAAAGGAAGATTATACAGACATGTGAAGATTGTTTGTATACGCATAAAAATTCTCTGAAAGAATTAAAGAAGAAATGGATAAAATGCTACTTCTTGAACAATGGATAACTATCGAGTAAAGATTTACTTACCAGTGCCTATAGTGCGGCCAGTCAGTGCTGTTGATTAAACAATCCCCATATAGTTTAGATTTTATTTCTGTGGAGTAGCAAAGTTGGCACTTATGAAAATATAAAAGCTTAAAATAGATTATTACCTCAAGAGAGGTTCAGCCAGACTCCCAAAGGGCTAAGATACTATACTAAGGGAAGGTCTGGGAATGTCAATGTGTTCTTACTAAAAAGGAGGTTTTGGTTTACTCTAATTCTACCTGGAAAGCTCAAACTTACACAAAATTGTGCATGAAGAAAAAATCAAAGAAGAATATCACTGTGGCACATGCACAATATCTGAGTTTATATGGCATCACAACTGTTTATCTAACAAGGCAAGTTTTACTGCATCATGTAATTCTCAACTGTTTTAATAAAGTAACCTGTTAGGAGAGCTTTCTTATTCTATCCATTTAACCATTTAAGAGTCTCAACGCAGAATTAACAATTTAGTGTTCACTAAATAGCTAATGCACAGAAGATCTTCTAAAAATACAAATTCAACTACTTAAGGATGATCTAGACCCATGATAGCAAATTCATATTTTCCAAGTAACCTGGGGATTCTCTGTCATGGATAATTTGTTATTATAGAGGCCATGCTTGTAATTCTTTTTTTCAGTAAAAACACTTCTGGTTACCAGCTGATCTCCACAATTCTTGAAGTAAAACAGCACTGTTTAGTCAGGCAAGGTGGTACACATCTGTAGTCCCAGCTACGTAGGAGGCAAAAGGGGGAGGATCGCTTGAGTCCAGGAGAGTGAGTCTAGAACAAGCAACATGTGAGACTCTATCTCTAAGAAAACAAACAGACAGACAGACAAAAAAAACAGTCTTATTAATATCTCAGATTCTGTGATTCAGGCATTTGGATAGGAAAAAGTAGGGAAGACTTGTCTTGGCTCCATGATGTTTAGGGGTGGAATCATCTGGAATAAGAGTGAGCAAACACCTTAAAGAGCCAGAGAGTAAATATTTTACTTTTTGGGGACCACATACAGTCTCTGTTGCACATTTATCTTTTTAAAATACTGCTTTAAGATTTAAAAAATCAATTTTAACTCATGAATGTCACAAAAACAGGCAGCAGGCCAGAGCTGGTCCACAGGCTATAACTTGCCAACTCCTGACGTGGAGGCTTTTTCACTTTTATGTCTTTTCACTTTTATGAGAGAGAGAGAGAGGAGATTCACATGTCAGTACTTGAAGGTAAGGAGGCTGTGGTACCATCTTATAATCAGATCCTTTATGTATTTAACTCACTTCCTGGATCCTCCCACATGATGAATTCTCTTCCTATGTCGATATTTTTTGACTTAACTCATTTGAGGATATCATCCATATTTTTAATATTCAATATTAATCAGAAGTGCCTCATAAGAGTAAAAATTAAAACAATTAGTCTGGAGAAGTTATGACTTCCAGCTCAAATTGCTGTCCCTCTTATATTTGATTTATACTAGCATCTGTTCTCCACAGACCTTGAAAATGGTTAACTTTTTCAAGTCATACAAAGTATTCGTTCAAGTTGATCTACCTTATATTGTGTGCAGCAATATATACGCCTCATTTTTCTCATAATGGGCTGGTAGGTACCTCTCAGCCGCTCAGTTTTGGAGACTTTTTTAAAGTTTGAAACATAAATATTTATGCCATAACAAAGATAGCCATAGAAAACAATTCTCTTAATAAAATGCAATCACTATAATTCAAACTGTTGTCAAAAGGATAAATGCAAGTTAACTTTCAAAAACGTTTTGCTTCATGATCCATGGGATTAATAACTCATGTCGTGAACTTAGTGCATCTTAATATTCTTTGTTACTTCTTTGTGTTCTTGCAAGTGTTTTCTAATTTAATGTCCATCTTTCTTGCAAGGGTCCTTTGAGAGTTAAAAATATAATTATATTTTCTCATCTAATTAAAATATCAATCAGTTATTCTGGCATGTTAAACATAATGGCTGCTACCCAAGTTTTCTTTTCATTTAGATTCTGATTATTTTGCCATGTCACTCAAAAATCTATGCTTTGCAACTCATCCAATACTTTTTTCTCTCATTAGCATAAAATATCTTAGAGTCTAGCGCTTTAGTGCAGGAAATGATTTGGATAATAAACAGCTGAAAAAAAATGTTATGTACTGGAAGAGAAAAAAACAGATTAACAATTATACAAAATGAATATAAACGTTTCTCTACCACTCCTTGTAATTTTATATATTGAAATTTAGAACTGAAAATAAAGTCCCAGAAAAGTTTACCAGAAGACAGTCTGTTAGACTTTCTCTTTGTGTTTCTCTTGCCTTTATTTTATTTTTTTCCCACTTCTTCCAATTTTCTACTTTCTTTACTCTTTCCTTCTTGTCTATAAAATGTAGTGGTTGGGCCAAATGATATCTAAAATGATTTCTGGCTTTAATTTTTCTGATTTGCATTAACTTCTGAATATATTTTAGAGGTTCCAAGGTAGCAGATCCTTAAAATTGAAAATGCAGCCAGGTGCGGTGGCTCACACCTGTAATCCCAGCACTTTGGGAGGCTGAGGTGGGCTGATCATGAGGTCAGGAGATCAAGACCATCCTGGCTAACATGGTGAAACCCCATCTCTATTAAAAATACAAAAAATTAGGCGGGCGTGGTGGCCGGGGCCTGTAGTCCCAGTTACTCGGGAGGCTGAGGCAGAAGAATGGCATGAACCCAGGAGACGGAGCTTGCAGTAAGCTGAGATCACACCACTGCACTCCAGCCTGGGTGACAGAGTGAGACTCTGTCTCAAAAAAAAAAAATGGTAAGGGACAAACTGGATTCTGAAATACTGTCAGTCATGCGTATTTACTCTGAATTAATTTCGGATTACGGAGAGCAGAATTTTTTTTTTTTTAACAGGTCTTGCCACGTTGCTCATGCTGGTTTTGAGGTTATAGGCATGCACCACTCTACCTGGCCCAGAAAGCAGATTATGAAAAGGAGGAATCTTGATGCAGGGTCCCCTGACTGTAGTGTCCAGGTCACAAGACCCATTACTATTTTTGATTGTGCCCACAGCAGTGACAGAAAGCCCAGTTTGTGCCTCTGTGACCAGTAGCTTAAGGATGGTTTGAGGATCAAATTCTTTTGGTTGCAAGTAACGGAAATGTCCTTGAGCTGGGAAGACAAGTGAGGTTAAATTATTATAGGGATACAGGGTGGCTGGAGACATCTTCAGAAAAAAACATGAACAAACTCCTCATGGTACTACAGATAACCCAGCAAATCCTCTGTCTTTCTGTCTCTATGTTCATTTGTCTCTGTTTCATTCTTCTTCCCTGGTAAAGACTGGCTTTCTCTGTTTTCTGGATTCCACAGAAAAACCCATTACCATCAATAGTTACTAGCATACATCTCTGTTCTAAAGTCAGCCACACCTTAGAATGACTTGAACTCTGGAATTTCTTAGACTCAATTTTAAATCATTAGCCCTGTTGAGTCATTTGAGGCCATGGCGCGAGATCATATTGGGGAGGCAAGCTGCTATCATTATAACCATATGAATAGCAGAGGGGAGGATGAAGTTACCAGAGAAGAGAAAATCATTGAGAACTGGAGACAAGCCAATTGGGCTCCACTCTAAAGAAGAAAATATTTTCTGGGAAAACCTGGGTAATTCATGGATCTATGATTCTTTGATTCTTTTTCCTTCCGAAGTCTCCTGAGGAAAGATTTTATTATTCAGATGGCGAGCATACCACACAATCCCTCAAACTATCTCTAGAAAATAATTTTAATGTTATCATTGTATTGAATCTACCTATATCCTTCTTTCTAAACAGGCTTTGCAGCAGCTTAAAAAAAGGAAATATGATTTTCTTAATGTGGATATGGCTATAGAACGTAGAATAATGTGACCAAATTCACTATCAATTTTGGTGCTAAACCTAATATTAAGACCCACGAATCCTTACTTTCTGGTTGTCTTAGGAGAACAACACATGAAATGGAACAATGAGACATGGAACCATGAGACAGTAGATGCACTGATCCGTTTATCAAATAATGAGTTATATATCTGTATAATATACATGAGTCAGGAGAAACCTTTCTCATGCTCAGTAAGCACAAGAGCCCCTGTAAAACTGAAATCACATGAAATTCTATCTGCAAAATATTTTTAGTTTCATGGTTAAAAGACTGTAGAATTCAAGTATAAGCACATATGGTGCCAGAAAGTACTTGGTTCTGCTTGCTTTCATTCATTTATTCATTCATTTACCCAATAAATATTTACTGAAAACAACTACTCCGTGCCAAGCACCATGATATAAGTAATAGGAAGGAAAAGACACAGCCTCTGATTTCAAAACTCAGGTTACTAAAACAAGGCAACACGTTTGATACTACAATAGATCAAGTACAGAGAACCAAAGGTGCATAAAGAAGAGTCTTGGTCAGGATGATTGAAGGAAGTCTAACCTCTGAGGAGTCTTCATGGTGGTCTAATAGAAGCAAAAAATTAGGAAACGAATTTTCAGCAAGAGGTATAGCAAGTTCAAATTGCTGGTGTGGTGAGAGAACAAAGAGAGTTGAAGGAGTTATATAAATCATTAAATACAGGCAGAGCACAGGGTTTGAGAGAAGACAGTGAGCCATTGTGAGAAATAAGACTGTCTTCTTAATCATTCTTCTTAAAAGCAAATATTCATTCCATTAATAAATATACGTAAGGCACCCATTATCTGTTCTCAGTAAGTATTCACTTAGAGATTCCATTAGGATAAGGTATTCTAAAAAGGAATACACTCCTATGTCCCATCCTCATCAAGGCTTCTATAAAACTCAAGACCTTTACTTGTAACCAGAGTCCCTAATCCCATCTTCCTGGACCCCATGTAAGCCCTTACTCAGTGCCAAAAGTGTTCTCATTGACTTGACCACAGGAACCAAATTTCCATCAATGGCAACTCTTCTTGGAATCAATTATCCATAGATTCCCAAAACACCAGAGGGCTTTGTTACCTTAGGATATAATATGAATGAATGCTAAGCAATATTATGATGTAAGGGTACTTCCCAAACTTTTCCACAGATGTGTATCATCCTGTTAATCCTACAATATGTATCATGGGAGCCCTCAGACCTACCACCACTCCCTATCAACTGCTCAATTCCCTCAAAGTTCATCTATACTTCGTTCCTTTTGAAATTTCTCCCTCAATCTGAGTTCTTAATCAATTCATCACCAGAAGCTTCAGTCTCATGAAGCTCAGTGTTCTTTAATTCGACTCACAAAAACACTTTAGTCGATCAAAAACATTTTATAACTTCAGAATTTTCTGTCCCTCAATAACCCAGCTCAATTTCCATCATGTTCACCCAAATTATTTTATACTCACCCTCGTCAGGCCCCAGATACAAGTCTGTCCTTCATGCATTACGTTCAATAATTATTCAAATAAAAGAAATTATAAATTTATTTTCCCACTTATCAAAGATAATTCACCTCTTTTTTTTTTTTTTTTTTTGAGACGGAGTCTTGCTCTGTCGCCCAGGCTGGAGTGCAGTGGTACAATCTCGGCTCACTGCAAGCTTGGCCTCCTGGGTTCACACCATTCTCCTGCCTCAGCCTCTCCGAGTAGCTGGGACTACAGGCACCCGCCACCACGCCCGGCTAATTTTTTGTATTTTTAGTAGAGACGGGGTTTCACCATTGTCTCGATCTCCTGACCTCATGATTCACCTGCCTCGGCCTCCCAAAGTGCTGGGATTACAAGCGTGAGCCACCGCGCCCGGCAAGTCACCTCTTTCTTAATAGCTTTCTGCCAAATGGGCCTTCTAGTCATCATGATTAATATATGTACTATTTCAGCATTCATTTGATATCCTTCTAGCTAAAAGGAAAGTGACTTGACATTTTCTTTAGCCTGGACTAACTTGTCATAAGGAACAGTAAAATTTCCATTAAGACTTTTTAAATGCAGATTATAACCCAAGCTTCCTTCCTTTTGCTAATATGGTGAAGTCCAGTCCAATTAAAAGCTATTGAAATAGTCAACCTGTATGGACATGCAGGAATTTTATGCCCTCCATGTCCGTATTTGAAAAATGTAAGAGTTTTCAAGAGATTTTCCAAGATTAAGTCTGATCTGAAACAAGAGGGGTTTGTATTTTGTTAAAGCAATTTTTTCTCATGACAAAAGCAATATGTATTCTTTGTAGAAAATATATTCAATGCAGATAAGCAAACAAACAAAAATGCAAATCATACACAATACCATAACCAAAAAACCATCATTTTGGCACTCCTAGCTTATCAACTTTTCCAGAAGATGCCTGAAGAATAACACTCCCAGTCAAATATGTTGTAAACACATGGTGCATGCTGGGGTCTCTGAAAGGCACTGGGTAGGGGCCCACTGGTCTGCACTCTCACAGACCCTCACATATAACTTATTTTAACAAAACACACATATGTATAAATAAACACACACATATATACATATATACCATATTTTAACCAAATAATGCTTTGTAACTGTTTACTAGAATGGTACCGAGGGCACACCCATACTCCTCAGGAGAGTCTACCCCTTCCAGGTGAGCCCACCTTCAGGCTTGGTTTGAGTCCTTCCCCATGGCCCCTCTGGCTCAGGGTATGACAAAGGCTGTGCATGAGGGAAAGGTGATTCTGTAGGAGGTGGCCATGGCTGTGTCCCTTGGGCAGAGCAGCCTTCTCTGCAGGGCCCTGCTGCTCCTGGGGGTACCCTGCAGTGTATGTGCCTCACTGCCCATGGGGGTGACTGTGGGCAGACTCATCAGCTCAGAGTCAGGGCTTATGGGGCTCACTCACAGTGCCAGAGGACCCCCCCCAGCTTGTAACAACCACTGAGGCTGCTGCAGGGAACATACCTTAGCAAAATCAAGCCCAGAGCTCCTGAAGGTTGGCCCTGCAGGGAAGCTCCTCCTGGGGTGGCCAGGCCTCTTGAGCCCTTTCTGCATATTCCTCTCCTGAGGGACACCTTCCATGGGGAATCCTTATGTTCTGCCTCTACACTGACTTTAGGGGAAGGTGCCCCTACTGATTAGTATTGCTCTTGATCAAGCCTAAATGACCCTGATTGACATGAAAAAATATATAAAAGACTTTACTAAACCTTGAATAAAACAAGATGGAAATGGACACATAGGAGTGAACTGGAATGAGTCAGGACAGCCAGGGAGTCCAGTTCACAGCAGAACGGACGCATCATCCCTCCGTCCTCGCCTGGGCTGACTGTGTCACAGAGAGCTTCTGTAACCCCTGTCTCACAGGAGTGAGGCCTGGAAGGCAAATGCTGCCTCCCCCATGGCCTCCCTGAAGCCATTATTCCCAGGCAGATTCCACTGGGGGTTTCTGTCTCTAAGGAAGTGTATAGCCTCTTCAGGGTAAAGAGGGGATTCATGTAATGACAGACAATATGTCAAGATAAAACAACATAAGCTCAGGGTCTGCCCATCCACACAGAAACAGCAGGGCCAGTTCTTTTAGGGAGCAGAGTGAACACACCATCCTGACCTGGTGGACGCCATCCCATCTCTCTCTCCTGGTAATGCATTGTCAGGCTTCATGCCTTTTGGAAGAAGTCTATGCCACATTGAATGTACAGTTGAGCCAAAAACGAAATCTGGACTATATGAAATAAATCTGAATTTTTTTAATCTTATTTTCTCTGATGGACAATCTACACATCTCTGTTAACTGGATTATGCTCGCTAATGTCTGGGAAGGACCCAGCCTTGGATTCAGGGATTTTTTTCTGCCTACTTTCAATCTGTCAGCCCCTCAGCCCAATTTTCCAACAGTCCTGACCCTGAATGTGGGTGTATTTGGAGAAAGGAGTTTTAAAGAGGTGATTAGGGTTAAGGGAGGTAATAAGGGGCCCTGGTTCATATGACTGCTGTACTTATAAGCAGAGGTGATCAGGACACAGACATCCTGTGGTGACACAGCAAGAAGGCGGCCATCTACTAGCCAAGGAGAGAGGTCTCAAGAGAAGCCAGTCCTGCTGACATGTTGATCTTGAACTTCCAGCCTCCAGAACTGTGAGAAAGTAAATGCCTGTGCCTGAAGCCACCAGGGCACAGTGTTTTATTATGGCAACCCAACCTGGCTTTGGAAGATTCCCCTGTCTGCATCCCTACCAGCCAGGCTTTCTCATCCTCAACATTTGCTGCCTACACCCATCCACCCCCGGTATCCCCAGTAGAAATGAGCTGAGCTGGCCCTTCAGCTCGCGGTTCATGGAACCAGCCCCTTGTCCCCATGTACTGCCAAAAGTGACTGTGAGGAGGCTCCAGCTCCCACCTTCCACCCTGTCCATCGCTTAGCTTTCTTGTGTTTCTGTTTAAAGCAGAATCACCACATCTTTCAATACTCTCACTCTGGTCTAAAGCAGTCTCTTGGCTTCTGATCTTTAGACAATAAATTTAGATTTATTCCTTTGGGCTTCAGGGTCAGAAGTTGATTGACTTTCCTGCCCCTGTGACACTAAGGTTTCGGTGGGTAAAAAGCAGGTGCGTGCACCCTGCCTCAGCCTTCATGTGCTTCTTAAATACTTAGCACCCTATATTGTCTTCCACCCAATTCAGCAAGGGGGGCAATACTATATAATTAAAAATACGTCACTAATGCAATAACTCAAGAAGTAACTAAACCAATCATAGAAGAGGGCCAGCTTGGACCAGACCAGTGCTGGAACATGCCATAAAACGAGGTTGGTTCTCTGTTTAATTGCATGGGTATTATGTCTAAAAAAAAAGGAGAACAAAGAGGAAGTAATCCCAACCAAAGCATATCTGATTTCAGATTCATTCTGGCAAAAATGAGAATCCTACTAAAATATCCCCTGATGCCCACACACTCAAATATGAGAAACTTTCTGAGGTCAGAGGGCTGATCTAGCTTAGATGCATGCATTCAACTTTCTTCTCTTCTATGTAGGAGACTAGGTGAAAGAGTAATTTCAATTAAAAATGATAATTGTGTCTATTTTTGATGGATGAGCCTTCAGATTGTGTTTTATTCATGTAAATAATGAAAGCAGTTTGTTTTCTTTAGCGTTCTGCCACTGATAGGGAAGGTCATATCCTGGAGCAAGGTACTAAGAATTTGGGAGAAACCTCAGTCCATCTTTTAAACTGTCAGTGTCCATGCACACATCCCCACTTCATCTGTGCTGCAGGTAGTGCAAAGACTGGCAGTGTTCTCTTCCCTTCTCCATCCCTCCCCACCCTGCCTGCTGTGGTCTGGAAGGTGAGACCCAGGCCACCAGGCCAGAATGAGATATACTTGGCTTCTGTGGGAAAGTCTGTCTTAGAGTACGGCACTTTGAAGCCTGCAGCCCCTCCAAATATTGGACTGACCAGACCGAGGAAGATAATGTTCTGGAAGGGGCACTGCAACTCTGTGGCTGCAAGTTCTATGGCCCTGAGAAATGAGCCACATCCCCATTGCATCTGTGTCCTGCCTGGTTTCTGGGTCTTTCTCACAGTAATTACCACTTTATTTTACAGCTGTCTCTTGTCTTCATGACATCAGTGTCCCTGCCAGCATCTGGGTACATTTTTATTAGAGAAGAATCATTCCCTAAAATGGTTATAAAAATATCCCAAAAAGCCAGATATGGGTGGCTCTAGAAGATTATTTTCCAGGTTGTCTGCCTTACGGTTTCAAGTTGACTTCTTAGTCTGTCTTCTACCTTGTCCATCTACCCCATATCCAGATCTATTGAAAAATTTCTCCCCCCAAAACAGCATCTACTGCTAATTTTAGGAATTTCCATGATAAAAGCATATGGTCATTATGTGTTATGTGGGATCAGTCAGTAGGTACAAAAATACACAAACTCCTTGTTTTACAGACCTCTCATTCCCATGAGTTCTTCAAAGGAAGACATATGCATAAGTAACAATAGCAAAGGAAAGTATTAGAATATGTCACTATTAACTGTGGCTTTTTGTTCCAATCCCCAATAGTAAATATACTAATCTAGAATAAACTCTGGGAAATTCTTCATGACTAGGTCAGGGGCAGCTTAGAGCTTGGAACTAAAGGTTAGAAAGCCTTTCATTTACGTTGACTCAAACGGTCAGAGGAAAGCTGGAGAGTCAGCTCTTAACCGCACTTCTGCCTGGTGTGCCCTGGGCTGGCTTCCACACCCAGTAGAGAATTAAAATCTTGAATTTTCCAAGGTTTTCACCAACAATAGAAATTGCTAAACATTAACATTATAACATGTAATTAAAACTACCAAAGAGGAGCCAAGATGGCTGAATAGGAACAGCTCCAGTCTACAGCTCCCAGCCTGAGTGACACAGAAGACGGGTGTTTTCTGCATTTCTGTTTAAGGTACCGGTATCATCTCACTAGGGAGTGCCAAACAGTGGGTGGAGGACAGTTGGTGAAGCGCACTGTGCGTGAGCCGAAGCAGGGCGAGGCATTGCCTCACTCAGGAAGCGCAAGGGGTCAGGGAGTTCCCTTTCCTAGTCAAAGAAAGGGGTAACAGACGGCACCTGGAATATTCGGTCAGTCCCACCCTAATACTGCGCTTTTCCAACGGGCCTGGAAAATGGCACACTTGGAGATTGTGTCCCACACCTGGCTCGGAGGGTCCTATGCCCACGGAGTCTCGCTGATTGCTAGCACAGCAGTCTGAGATCAAGCTGCAAGGCGGCAGCAAGGCTTGGGGAGGGGTGCCCGCCATTGCCCAGGCTTGCTTAGGTAAACAAAGCAGCCAGGAAGCTCGAACTGGGTGGAGCCCACCACAGCTCAAGGAGGCCTGCCTGCCTCTGTAGGCTCCACCTCTGGGGGCAGGGCACAGACAAACAAAAATTCAGCAGGAACCTCCACAGACTTAAATGTCCCTGTCTGACTGACAGCTTTGAAGAGAGTAGTGGTTGTCCCAGCACGCAGCTGGAGATCTGAGAACGGACAGACTGCCTCCTAAAGTGGGTCCCTCACCCCTGAGCAGCCTAACTGGGAGGCACCCCCTCAGTAGGGACAGACTGACACCTCACTCAGCCAGGTACTCCTCTGAGACAAAACTTCCAGAGGAACTATCAGACAGCTGAATTTGTGGTCTCACGAAAATTTGCTGTTCTGCAGCCACCACTGCTGACACCCAGCCAAACAGGGTCTGGAGTGGACCTCTAGTAAACTCCAACAGACCTGCAGCTGAGGGTCCTGTCTGGTAGAAGGAAAACTAACAAACAGAAAGGACATCCACACCAAAAACCCATCTGTACATCACCATCATCAAAGACCAAAAGTAGATAAAACCACAAAGATGGGGAAAAAACAGAGCAGAAAAACTGGAAACTCTAAAAAGCAGAGCACCTCTCCTCCTCCAAAGGAACGCAGTTCCTCACCAGCAACGGAACAAAGCTGGATGGAGGATGACTTTGACAAATTGAGAGAAGAAGGCTTCAGACGATCAAACTACTCTGAGCTACGGGAGGAAATTCAAAACAATAGCAAAGAAGTTAAAAACTTTGAAAAAAATAGAAGAATGGATAACTAGAATAACCAAGGGAGAGAAGGGCTTAAAGGAGCTGATGGAGCTGAAAGCCAAGTTTCGAGAACTACATGAAGATTGCAGAAGTCTCAGTAGCAGATGCAATCAACTAGAAAAAAAGGGTATCGCTAATGGAAAATGAAATGAATGAAATGAAGCAAGAAGGGAAGTTTAGAGAAAAAAGAATAAAAAGAAACGAACAAAGCCTCCAAGAAATTTGGGACAATGTGAAAAGACCAAACCTACATCTGATTGGTGTACCTGAAAATGACGGGGAGAATGGAACCAAGTTGGAAAACACTCTGCAAGATATTATCCAGGAGAACTTCCCCAATCTAGCAAGGCAGGCCAACATTCAGATTCAGGAAATACAGAGAATGCCACAAAGATACCCCTCGAGAAGAGCAACTCCAAGAAACATAATTGTCAGATTCACCAAAGTTGAAATGAAGGAAAAAATGTTAAGGGCAGCCAGAGAGAAATGTCGGGTTGCCCACAAAGGGAAGTCCATCAGACTAACAGCTGATCTCTCAGCAGAAACTCCACAAGCCAGAAGAGAGTGGGGGCCGATATTCAACATTCTTAAAGAAAAGAATTTTCAACCCAGAATTTCCTATCCAGCCAAACTAAGCTTCATAAGTGAAGGAGAAATAAAATACTTTACAGACAAGCAAATGCTGAGTGATTTTGTCACCACCAGGCCTTCCCTAAAAGAGCTCCTGAAGGAAGCACTAGACATGGAAAGGAACAACCAGTACCAGCCACTGCAAAAACATGCCAAATTGTAAAGACTATCGAGGCTAGGAAGAAACTGCATCAACTAATGAGGAAAATAACCAACTAACATCATAATGACAGGATCAGATTCACACATAACAATATTAACATTAAATGTAAATGGGCTAAATGCTCCAATTAAAAGACACAGACTGGCAAACTGGATAAGGAGTCAGGACCCATCAGTGTGCTGTATTCAGGAAACCCATCTCACATGCAGAGACACACATAGACTCAAAATAAAGGGATGGAGGAAGACCTATCAAGCACATGGAAAACAAAAAAAGGCAGGGGTTGCAATCCTAGTCTCTGATAAAATACACTTTAAACCAACAAAGATCAAAAGAGACAAAGAAGGCCATTACATAATTGTAAAGGGATCAATTCAACAAGAAGAGCTAACTATCCTAAATATATATGCACCCAACACAGGAGCACCCAGATTCATAAAGCAAGTCCTGAGTGACCTACAAAGGGACTTAAACCCCCACACAATAATAATGGGAGATTTTAACACCCCACTGTCAACATTAGACAGATCAATGAGACAGAAAGTTCACAAGGATATCCAGGAATTGAACTCACCTCTGCATAAAGTGACCTAATTGACATCTACAGAACTCTCCACCCCAAATCAACAGAATATACATTTTATTCAGCACTACACCACACCTATTCCAAAATTGACCACATAGTTGGAAGTAAAGCTCTCCTCAGCAAATGTAAAAGAACAGAAATTATAACAAACTGTCTCTCAGACCACAGTGCAATCAAACTAGAACTCAGGTTTAAGAAACTCACTCAAAACCACTCAACTACATGGAAACTGAACAACCTGCTCCTGAATGACTATTGGGTACATAATGAAATGAAGGCAGAAATAAAGATGTTCTTTGAAACCAATGAGAACAAAGACACAACATACCAGAATCTCTGGGACACATTCAAAGCAGTGTGTAGAGGGAAATTTATAGCACTAAATGCCCACAAGAGAAAGCAGGAAAGATCCAAAATTGACACGCTAACATCACAATTAAAAGAACTAGAAAAGCAAGAGCAAACACATTCAAAAGCTAGCAGAAGGCTAGAAATAACTAAAATCAGAGCAGAACTGAAGGAAATAGAGACACAAAAAACCCTTCAAAAAATTAATGAATCCAGGAGCTGGTTTTTTGAAAAGATCAACAAAATTGATAGAACGCTAGCAAGACTAATAAAGAAGAAAAGAGAGAAGAATCAAATAGATGCAATAAAAAATGAAAAAGGGGACATCACCACCTATCCCACAGAAATACAATCTACCATCAGAGAATACTACAAACACCTCTATGCAAATAAACTAGAAAATCTAGAAGAAATGGATAAATTCCTCGACAAATACACCTTCCCAAGACTAAACCAGGAAGAAGTTGAATCTCTGAATAGACCAATAACAGGTACTGAAATTGTGGCAATAATCAATAGCTTACCAACCAAAAAGAGTCCAGGACCTGATGGATTCACAGCCGAATTCTACCAGAGGTACAAGGAGGAACTGGTATCATTCCTTCTGAAACTATTCCAATCGATAGAAAAAGAGGGAATCCTCCTTAACACATTTCATGAAGCCAGCATCGTCCTGATACCAAAGCCTGGCAGAGAGATAACCAAAAAAGAGAATTTCAGACCAATATCCTTGATGAACATTGATGCAAAAATCCTCAATAAAATACTGGCAAACCGAATCCAGCAGCACATCAAAAAGCTTATCCACCATAATCAAGTGGGCTTCATCCCTGGGATGCAAGGCTGGTTCAACATACGCAAATCAATAAATGTAATCCAGCATATAAACAGAACCAAAGACAAAAACCACATGATTATCTCAATAGATGCAGAAAAGGCCTTTGACAAAATTCAACAACCTTCATGCTAAAAACTCTCAATAAATTAGGTATTGATGGGACGTATCTCAAAATAGTAAGAGCTATCTATGACAAACCCACAGCCAATATCATACTGAATGGGCAAAAACTGGAAGCATTCCCTCTGAAAGCTGGCACAAGACAAGGATGCCCTCTCTCACCACTCCTATTCAACATAGTGCTGGAAGTTCTGGCCAGAGCAATCAGGCAGCAGAAGGAAATAAAGAGTATTCAATTAGGAAAAGAGGAAGTCAAATTGTCCCTGACATGATTGTATGACATGATTGTATATCTAGAAAACCCCACTGTCTCAGCCCAAAATCTCCTTAAGCTGATTAGCAACTTCAGCAAAGTCTCAGGATACAAAATCAATGTACAAAAATCACAAGCATTCTTGTACACCAATCACAGACAAACAGAGAGCCAAATCATGAGTGAACTCCCATTCACAATTGCTTCAAAGAGAATAAAATACCTAGGAATCCAACTTACAAGGGATGTGAAGGACCTCTTCAAGGAGAACTACAAACCACTGTTCAATGAAATAAAAGAGGATACAAACAAATGGAAGAACATTCCATGCTCATGGGTTGGAAGAATTAATATTCTGAAAATGGCCATTCTGCCCAAGGTAATTTATAGATTCAATGCCATCCCCATCAAGCTACCAATGACTTTCTTCACAGAATTGGAAAAAACTACTTTAAAGTTCATATGGAACCAAAAAAGAGCCCGCATCACCAAGTCAATCCTAAGCCAAAAGAACAAAGCTGGAGGCATCATGCTACCTGACTTCAAACTATACTACAAGGCTACAGTAACCAAAACAGCATGGTACTGGTACCACAACAGAGACATAGATCAATGGAACAGAACAGAGCCCTCAGAAATGATGCCGCATATCTACAACTATCTGATCTTTGACAAACCTGACAAAAACAAGAAATGGGGAAAGGATTCTCTATTTAATAAATGGTGCTGGGAAAAATGGCTAGTCATATGTAGAAAGCTGAAACTGGATCCCTTCCTTACACCTTATACAAAAATTTATTCAAGATGGATTAAAGACTTAAATGTTAGACCTAAAACCATTAAAATCTTACAAGAAAACCTAGGCAATACCATTCAGGGCACAGGCATGGGCAAGGACTTCATGTCTAAAACACCAAAAGCAATGGCAGCAAAAGCCAAAATTGACAAATGGGATCTAATTAAACTAAAGAGCTTCTGCAAAGCAAAAGAAACTACCATCAGGCCGGGCGCGGTGGCTCACGCTTGTAATCCCAGCACTTTGGGAGGCCGAGGCAGGCAGATCACGATGTCAGGAGATCGAGACCACGGTGAAACCCCGTCTCTACTAAAAATACAAAAAAAAATTAGCCGGGCGTGGTGGTGGGCGCCTGTAGTCCCAGCTACTCGGAGAGGCTGAGGCAGGAGAATGGCGTGAACCTGGGAGGCGGAGCTTGCAGTGAGCCGAGATCGCGCCACTGCACTCCAGCCTGGGGTACAGAGCGAGACTCCGTCTCAAAAAAAAAAAAAAAAGAAACTACCATCAGAGTGAACAGGGAACCTACAGAATGGGAGAAAATTTTTGCAACCTACTCGTCTGACAAAGGGCTAATATCCAGAATCTACAATGAACTCAAACAAATTTACAAGAAAAAAACAACCCCATCAAAAAGTGGGCAAAGGACATGAACAGACACTTCTCAAAAGAAGACATTTATGCAGCCAAAAAACACATGAAGAAATGCTCATCATCACTGGCCATCAGAGAAATGCAAATCAAAACCACAGTGAGATACCATCTCACACCAGTTAGAATGGCCATCATTAAAAAATCAGGAAACAACAGGTGCTGGAGAGGATGTGGAGAAATAGGAACACTTTTACACTGTTGGTGGGACTGTAAACTAGTTCAACCATTGTGGAAGTCAGTGTGGTGATTCCTCAGGGATCTAGAACTAGAAATACTATTTGACCCAGCCATCCCATTACTGGGTATATACCCAAAGGACTATAAATCATGCTGCTATAAAGACACACGCACACGTATGTTTATTGCGGCACTATTCACAATAGCAAAGAGTTGGAACCAACCCAAATGTCCAACAACGATAGATTGGATTAAGAAAATGTGGCACATATACACCATGGAATACTATGCAGCCATAAAAAATGATGAGTTCGTGTCCTTTGTAGGGACATGGATGAAACTGGAAAACATCATTCTCAGTAAACTATTGCAAGGTGTCCCTCATAGGTGGGAAAAAAAGAATAACGGGGACAGGAAGGAAAAATCACCGGACTGTTGTGGGGTTGGGGAGGAGGAAACAAACAATTTTACATGCAAGGTACGTAAAGAAAGTAAAATGTGTTTTTGGTAAATGATTATAAGAAGTCATGAGAATGTGGATTTTTTTTCTGCCTAAAGTGTTAAAGGATTGCTTTTAAGTAAGAAAAAAAAACTAAAGGCTTAAACAAGTTGTGGAAGATTTATAAAAATTAATTGTCAGATTCTGTGTGTAAACACATTGGCTAAAGTTAAAAGGGTATTGTTCAGTTTTTTAATAAATTAAACATTGAAATAGAAAAACAAGTTTTTCTTAGTGCACTGATCTGCTCTTTCACACACACACAAAAAGAAACGTGGAGAGTTATAAAAGGGTTATAAGAATTTTACCTTCTGGTTAAACATTAAAAGTGGGTGTAAGTGTCTATAAGGTTTTATTAAAAATTGGTTTAACGTTAATAGTACATTAATGTAAAGGTGAGATTTGGCTTATTTACTTCAAAAATCATACAGAAAGCATTGTCAAATATAAAATGGTGTTTGGTTTTCTTTGGGCTGTATTTATATAAATGTGTTATTGGTATATATTCCAAAATCATGAGAAACTCCTCTAATTCTAATATAACTTAATGTATGTTATTAATAATTATAATTGTGATGTAAAATTTTGTGTGCCGCAGAAGTAACCAAATTTCCTTATCAACTTTGGCTGTCCTAAGACGTTTTGCCATCCACAAACAATTGTTACCTTGTTTTAATCCTCTTTAGAAGGTGATTTATAGTCAATTCTAGAACCCTAACAGGTGTCCTTAATTGCAGGTTTTCTGATAACTTTGGAGATTGTGACATCAGAATAGAGGGAAAAACTTTCAGAACTCTGAGAGAGAGCTGAAATGTTCATAACTGTCAAACAGATGTTAACTACGTGGACTAAACTGAAGAAGTCTAATCTTTTTTAAGTTTGCTTAAAATGCCGCTGATCCTTGGTTTTGCTTTTCAGAGTCAAGGAAACTTTTGAGCTATTTACAGCTTTTAGCAATTGAGTAAAGTATACTCCTGTGAACAAAATTTGGAGCATATTTTTTTCTCTCTACCTGATTCCTCCAAAATTTGGCAACTGTGAGTATTCTTAATTTGGGGCAATATAGTTATTTGCATAAGTGCAATAAGAATCTGTTTTCCTTTGTAACAGGACACAATTGGAGAAATTTGTTATTTTACCAAGGCTTTGACTGGAATGGTGTGTGGTGTTCTTTCCTTTAAGGAATCCAACTTGACTTACAGAGCCGATATAAGTCCCTTGGGAAACTGGCCTCATACCTTACCTACAACAGCCCCTGTACAGGGTTTCTGACCTGTACTAAGTAAAGAATGTCAGTTTCAAACAGGTCCAGGAGCTGCAAGTTATCTTGGAACCTCAAGAAGAAAGAAATTTACCCAACTCATAGATATTTGAGGGTACAAACCCATGGCTGAGTTTGGCTTTACAAAGTCTTATCTGAGATTCTTCTAGGCAACAGAGTTCCATCAAAACCAATTTAAAAAGAACTTATGTGAAAAATAATTATTCTTGCTGCACTTTATACAAATAATCATACCAAATATAATTAAACAAATCGGTCTTACCATAATTTGTCTTTAGTAAAAATCAGAAACTTGAGAGAGAAAGATTTTGTTTCAAGAACTATGGTACACTTGTTATTAAATTCTAGTCTCATTAGTTGTTTTTACGTTTGTTTCTGCAATGTAGCCTAACCCTGCTTATTCCTGTGAATCTACCAGTGATTTCTGACTGCTGTTCAGAAGAAACAAGAGGGGTGAGTAATGTAAAGATCCAGATCAATATTCTAATTCTCAGCACATTACAATCAGCTAACCACCCCATATCAGCTTTGTTCCAACAGTTACCCAGTTCATGAAAAGCCTTCTAATTTAGTTTACTTGGAATAACTTTGCTTTACTCTTGTAGAATATATTGCTGTTATACTCTTTGTGTAGAAATACAAAACAAGCTTACAGAATGTTTTCTTAAACTAAACACTTGTTAATCTTCCAGCTGTCACCTCTTGTTGAAACTCAAGAGTCATGGATGGCCCTCACCATACTGATGCTTTCTGACTGAGTACGCTCTACCCTGAACACAAGAGACCCTAACAGTTAGGCAGGAATAGCATTGTCCCTGTTCAGCCTGAAAAAGTTGCAGAAGATGGATCTTTATCTCTCTGCAGCTGTTAAGATTAAGGGTTCTCTTATAAAAGGGAGGGGACAAATGTCAGAGGCCATGTGAACCAGAACGACCCCAATCATTGACTTTTAGTTTTAGATTTTAGTCTCATCCTTGGAGAAAAATAATGAGTGTATGTTTTGGAGAAAGGGGCTGGACAGGGTCGTGGCAGAATGAGAGGAAGGTGAAGAGGTGCAAGGAGCCTTGAGCTTTTCCTAGAGATCAATGGTACTGACCCAGTCTGTGTCTCACAACTGGGATCACCACTCTGAAACAGAGCCTGGAGTCTGAGAGCAGTAAGGCTAGGGCTTGTGCTGGCCTTTGAGTCCTAAGCTTGGTCCAATCCCAGGTTGCCTATTTGCTGCCTTACAGAGAGAAGGACAGAGAAGGAAGATGGAAAAATGCCTCTTAGTGATGATGTTGGGACTGGCCTACCATATGTGTTACTTTACTTGAGGAAGCTGGAAATGGAGGACAGAAAAAGCTACCAGAGAACTAGAAAAGAGGGAAGGAGGAAGATGCTGTTTAAATATTCTGCCTGTCTCAATTTTGGCCTTAGCAAGTTTTGATAGAATGTCTGACTCAGCATGGGAAGAAGTTATTTTCTCATGTATGTGTCACTTGGTCCTTCAATCAGCTATCAGCTGTCTGAGTGCCCAGAGTCAGGCCACGTATGAGGCAAAGGTGCGGGGGGAGAGGATACCTCCCTGGGCCTGGGGTTACCATCCAGGTGAGCTCTATTCCTTTATTACTATTTTAAAAATACTAAAATATAGATTGAACATAATCATATGGGGTTATATATTACATACAGAGAATATCAGTTAGTGTTGCTTGGTTGTAGGTGACAAAGCCACTTTCAATAATAAGTAAAAAATAAACCTTTGCAAAAGATCAGGAGGAGCTGATGAAAGAGAAATATGGATGACTTAGAAAGGGAAAATACTACACTGGCTGCAGGAGCTGAACTTTTAGACACTGATGATAGTCCTCTTAGGGTGTCACAGGGTGAATACAGCTTCACCCTGGCCATTCTTTCTGTCCCCAAACTCAAAACTCAGATTACAAAAATGCAGTATCTGATTGGCTGCCACAGGTCATAGGCACATTAATCGGTCAGAGCAGGGGGGCTTTGTGTGATGGCACCACGAGAACCTTACCCCATGAGGGAAGACACCCCCACGCCCTCAACGCACACACACACATGAGAGGCATTAACAGAGGACAGAGCTTTCCATGCCAGGCAGTTACAAGGAAGACATGTTGATAATATGTGATAGGGGTGTCCCAGAGCCCCTTCTCATTAGATGCTGCAACACTGAAAACAGTTTCTGCTTCCTGTACATCATAGAGTCTCTCTAGATTGTTTTGTTTATTTTCTGGGGATTTCACTAGTTATGATCATAGTCAAAGGATCAGAGAGTTGAAATGGTGCTCAAAGATTGTCATTTTAGGCCATGCATTCTCAATAGGGTCAGTATTGCCCACAATGAGAGAGATTGGTTGTTAGAGATGAAAAAATTTAGATATTACAATGGATCGTGTCCCTCTAAAGGGCCACAGTACATAGACAGATACATAATATATATCAGTTCTTTAAAATTTTATGAGGAGAACAGTAGAAGTAATTAGGAAAATATATGCCTAAGAAGGCTCTTTAGGGCAGTGATTATAAAATTTAGAGCTAGTGATTAGACCACCAGCTCTAAATGTTACATGCAATCAGAATTTCCTGGAGACATTGATAAAAATGTAGACATATGAGTTTATGTCTACAATTCTGATGAATTAATCTAAAGTATAGCCTGAGTATCAATTATTTTTAAACATTGCCAGGTGATTCTGAAACCCTTCCAAGGCTGAGAACCACTGGTCTATATTTTTTCTATAGACAATGTAGTAACTAGACCACCAGCGGCAACAGCCATTGGGAGCTTGTAAATTTTAGGTGTAAACTCCACCCCGTGCTGCTGAATCAGAATATACATTTAAAGAAGATTGCCAGGTGATTCATATGCACAGGGTATGTTGAGAGCATTGAAGTGGACCAATGGTTATCAACCTAATTGACCACCAGAATCACCAATCACCTAAGTATACAGCAGCCATAGCCCACTCCAGAGCCCTCACATCCAAATCGCTGGCCTTTGGGTAATTGCTCTGCTACTTTTAAACATTTCCGTAGATAATTCTGATGAATATTCCTGGATAAAATCTAAGGACTGGATCTAAAAACATGATATTAATTATAAGAGAAGTAAAATGACTTATCCAGGAGTTTTAGCCACTCTCTATTCTCCCCATTGTTGAGGAAGGAATTCCCACTCTAGGGTTATGGGTGTGGCCAAACATGTGGCCTGGAAGTGGACAGATGAGACCCATGGCCATTGATTAGTAACATACTCATAGCCAGGCAGGAGGACACACGACGCATGCAGGGCCACATGGGGGTTGTACACAGTGAACGAGGAGAGAGGCAGGCTTTGTAGTAGCAAGAGGGTGAGGTGCCCCTGGTTCCTGCAGGAAAGTGTGACTGGCTTGTTTAAATAATGCTATGGGCTGGCAAGGAATTAAACGCTGCTACTCAGAAGTATGCAAGGACTGCTAATTATCTTCCTGACAAGGTAGCTTGTGTAATTAGGAAACCTTACCTGCATAAGCAGAGCAGGGTGGTGGTGGTGGGCAACGTGGGCTCAGGCTATGCAAGGCCCTCCTAGTTCCAGATGTCAAGGTGGCACATACTATTTATTGAAACTTAATGTCAGACCTTACACTATATTTGGCACCTTTATGCCCTGACCTAAGTTTAAACTATGGTGTTTTCTGATCTCACAGGGCAAACCCCAAAGTTGGGGTTCAGCCTGGGAGGCCACATGGGTTCTTGGCTTCACACAGGAAGGAATTAAAGAGTAAGCCAACTTTAAAGTGAAAGCAGGTTTATTAAGAAAGTAAAAAAACTAAAGGGTGACTACTCCATAGGCAGAGCAGCCCTCAGGGCAGCTATTTGGCTATTTCTACGGTTATTTCTTGATCATATGCTAAACAAGGGGTGAATTATTCATGAATTTTCTGGGAAAAGGGTGGGCAATTTCTGGGACTGAGGGTTCTTCCCCCTTTTTGACCATATAGGGTAACGTTCCCATGTAGCCACGGCATTTGTAAATTGCCATGCGCTGTTGGGCGTTTCCTGTAGTTTGCTAATGTATTACAGTTAGTGTCTGATAAGCACAACCAGAAGTCACTTTCCTTGCCATCTCGGTTTTCACGGGTTTGAACCAGCTTCTTTACGACATCTCATTCTACCAGCAGGCTCTTGGTGACACTGCAAAACCAGTCCTGCTGAATGTCAGCCTCATTCAGACTCCTGGAAAGTAGAATTATCTCCCTAGGGAGTGAAGTGGGTACTAGACCAGGAGGGTGAGGGCCACATGGTGGGGCAGTTGTCAAAAACAAGGTGTCTCTCGTTATGACCAATAAGGGCAATTGAGGGAACTGTGTGGCATTGGCACAGTGAATGCTTGTCCCCAGGAAGCATGAATGTGATTCAAGACTAGTCAATACCCTTGACCACAATGACACCCAGCATTAGACCCATTTGCTACTTTGTACTTTAATAAGAGTTCTTTGAAGAGTTGATTATGTCTCAATGAAGCCAACTTTTCAGGGCCTGCAGGGTAGGTGAAAATTCCAACAAATGGCTTTTTCAAGAGCTCAGCATTAGGCACTCTGGGGAGGGAAATGAGGGCCTTGGTCACTGCCAATAAAGTATAGAACTCCATGGGGATGAGGAGTTTCCTGCTAAGGCCTTGTTCTGCCACCCTTAGCATCTGTGGAGGCACCTATTACCTTCATTTGTACTGTGGGTATCAGTGACACAAGAGATCCCAGTGTTCTTTACCCCAAAGCAGGCAACTCTTAAGCAATGGGCCAAAAGTTTATAACTTAGGAACAGACAGCATAGCCAAAGACTGCTCAAGACAGGCTTCTCAGTCGCAAGAGGATGGAATGCCTCTGGTTTCCAGGGAAGGACCATTTGGCTTGTATGTGTGACTGTGCAGGCTAGCAGGGAGCATAAGGCCTCGTCTCAGAGATAAGAACTGTGCCTAGTCCCTTGATAAGGAGGCTTGTTTGACTAGGAGGCGCTATTCACAGAGTCAGAGTGGGGCCAAAACTGCATTGGAATCTTCAGAGCTGTCGTGGTTTCACCAAATGACAAGGCAGCACATCATATAGTTGTAGCTTTAGTTTTAGGTTTTATACCATACCGAGGTCAAACATAGGCCTAAATATTGACAGAAGGAGCTGGAGGGAAAATGGGTTGGTACAAAAGTAAGTGTGGTTTTCACCATTGAAAGTAGTAGTAAAGCCGCTATTACTTTTGCACCAACCCGATACATTACACTATTCTCCCACTACATAGCTCATAGTCTTCAAGGTGTATAGCCTCCCAGAACACATCCTCAGGCCAGATCCATGGAAGACAGTGGAAGGCACAGTGAATTCACAGTAGAAGTTGCCCACGATGTCAGGTTAGCTATATATTGGATTAGAGCCCTACAGTGTTTTCTTGTTGAGGTAAATGACACTAACATTTTTGTTGTTTGTTTACTGAGGTAAAACTCATGTAACATAAAGAACAGTTTTAAAGTGTAAAATTCAATGATGTTTAGCACATTTACAAGGTTGTGCAATCATACCTCTGTCTAGTTCCAAAATATTTTTATGATCTTTTCACAAGAAAAGTCCTTTACCCTTAGTCACTTTCCATTTTTTCTTCTTTCTTCCCAGACACTAGCAACCACTAATTAGTTCTCTGTATGGATTTAACTATTCTAGATATGAAACTATTCATATCTCTGTATGGATTTAACTATTCTAGATAAATGAAATAATATAGTACTTGATTTTTTGGGTCTAATTTTGTGCACATTATGCTCAAATAAGGAACACATGATGAAAATTATGCTAAGTGAAAAATTATAGCATGTATCTAATACTTCATTACTTTTTGTGGCTGAATAATATTCCATTATATGAATAAACCACATTTGTTTATTCATTCATGCATTTTATTTTATGTTATTATGTTGAAATCTCACTCTGTTATCTGGGCTGAAGTGCACTGGCACAATCGTAGCACTCTGGAGCCTTGAACTCCTCTGCTCTAGCAATCCTTCTATCTCAGGCTCCTGAGTAGCTGGGACTGTAGATGTGTGCCACCATGTCCAACTAATTAAAAAAAAATTGTAGAGATGATGTTTTGCTACGTTTTCCATGCTGGTGTCAAACACCTGGTCTCAAGCAACCCTCCTGCCTCGGATTCCCAGAGTTCTGGAATTACAGGTGTGAGCCACTGTGCCCAGCCCCATGCATGCATTTTAATCGAAGTTGGTAAGTAGCATTTCTAAGTGGCAGAATACCCAGAAGGCCCCTCACCTCAGCAGGAGGGGGAAGTCAGAACATGCGGAGTCTCCAATTTTTACCAACACTGCATTCTAACCAAGAAAGGTAGCAGCCTGGGCATGGTTAGGTGGGCAAGTGAACACTTTGCTTCTCTTCTCTGTCCTCAGCACCATCATCCTTTCTGACCTGCCCCTAACCCTGAAGAAATTGAGTTTATCTGAGATGCTCAAAACCTATTCATTAACCTTTATTGTTCATCTCCTCATCCCAGGAAGTTTTCTGGGCCTTAGTCTGAGGGCTGAGGACAGGCTGGGCTTTTCAACCAGCAGACTTTGTCTGGAGGCCCTGATTGCTATATTGAAACTCTTCTTATCCACAGCCAGAGAAAACAATGAATCTTGTTCAGAATCAGTTATTTTGAACTATTCATTGACATTCTTATTAAATAATCCCTCAGCCAGGCCCACTTCTCCCAGAAATGTGCACCAATATCTTCAGGTCACTAGAGTTTTTCCATTCAGGTTACAGACCTGTTCCTCTCTTTGGGTCTATTGGCGGGAGGAAGATGATGGAAGAGAGGTGAGAGCATCATGCCAGTTATTACTTTAAGAGACTCTTAATGAGGCTGTTGCATAAGTGATGGGCTGTACAAAGCAAGATGTATAAAGCTATTTGGATTTTAATTGAAATTGTGAAAAATGTGTGTTTTGTGAGAGGTGTTGTTTCCTGATGTGAAATTGCAAGATGTTTTCCTACTCAGATTAAACATATAAATGGATGAAGAAAGGCTCTAATATGGATTATGCATATTAAGATGATTTTAAGATATGGAGCTGTGTGCAGATATTGTATGTAGGAGTGGATGGTGGTATTCATATCACTCCAATCTATAGTGTTTATACACAGTGTTTTAAATCCATTTATAAATATATCACACAAACTACATCTTGTTTAAGTAGGTAGAATATAATGCTTCTTTGTATTTACAGCTAAATCTGAAGTATAGAGAAGGCAAAAATCTTCCATTTCTTACCAAGTCAGGATAAAAAACAAGGGGTCCTGATTTTGACATGGTGAGTTTCTATTACACCTTGCCCTGCCTAGATAGGTAACTTAGCCTGTTTTTAAAATAGCAGCAAATTGGAATGGAAAATGGTCTTTCTTTGAAAATATACATATTTTATAAAATGGTAGATATGGATTCAGAAAACAAGCCAGTAATATTGCAGTGAAAAGTACGTATGTGTGTGGTGGAGGAGGAGGTAGGGGAGAATAAAATTTGTATTTAATGACTCAAATTTTATTCCTAGTCTATCACTGTGGCAGTCAATGTACTTAGCTCACTAATTGGGCAATCACAAACACTTTTTTTTTTTTTCACTTCACTATAGGGTCTGGAAAACTCAATACTTATTTTCCTAAGCCGTTTTGACAGTAGGGGTAGTGATGTGTCATTTTTCAGATTATTGAATTGTATGTGATTATTGGGGGGTCTAGAACATTTTTTTCCAAATTGAAGAAATAGTTGAAACTAATGAAATATATTTTTATTTTTCTGCTGTGATTATAGATATAATATTGAGTTGGAGGTACCGTGTTGTCATGATGAAGTCATGAGCATAAAATAAAGGCCAAGAGAACAAAGAGAGACCATCACTCACACCAGCTAGCTCTAAATTAACACCGTCAGCTGCCTGTCCCTAGGTTGTGCATTTTGAGAAAATAATACCTCCTAATTTAAAGCTGAATGTATGTTAAAATTCTAGGGCCAATTAGGTAATTTGTGAATTAGACTTGCAACTAAATCTCCCAGATCTGGTGTTAAAATGGGAAAGATCCCATTTTAGAGAGCCCAATCGAGTTGTCAGGACAATTAGCTAGGAAATCTCACCGAAGTGTAGAAAAGTGGAGCCCCAGTAAGGGGTGATATGTGCTGCATCTCACCATTTCCTTCAGTGTTTTCTCCCACTGCTGATCAAAACCTAATTTATTGTTCAGACCGTGTGTATGCCTTTCTCTAAGTATGTTTATTCTGATATGAAATCATTTCTGTGAGCACAGGTGATATCGTTGTAACTGTTGACTGAGTGCATTATCTTTTTTTTGCGAAGGGTTATGACAGTCTCTACCCAAATCAACACTTTGCCTGATTCCACCAAGCAGGGGCCTAGGAAAAACAAAACAGGAAGCTTAGGCATCCTCATGCTTGCTGACACATGCTTGTGTGTATATATACAAACATAAGTATATATTTATTTATATATTAGATGCCACGACATCTAGAGGGGAAGTAATCCAGGGATTGGCTGGTGATTGATGTATATAATCAGGATTATTTTGATGTGCTAAGTTAATTTATATCTCACCTTATTTCATTTTCACAATAAAAACATTTACATGAAGGTTGATACTAAGAAAGGAAATGAATATAGTGAATATCAGAACAAAAGAAACAAAGAGGCAGTGTCGTGCATCAGCTTTTCTGAGGAATATATGCTTGCTTTAATTAAACATCATACATGTGTCTGAGCTTCCTTCCAATAGAAGCAAGTGCCAGAGGCTCTGCTCACATTGCATCTGTGAGGGGCTTGCAGTCATGGTCTGTGTGGAGGATTTGGGGACTTCAACATGGAGAGCTGCTCCTTCCTTCACTGCCCTGCCCAGCAGTGACAAGAACTTGCTTATGGCGGACTGTAGTGAGCAGAACCGAATCACAAGGACAAAGAGCCAAGCACATTTGCCGGAAGTTTAACTGTTTTCTAGAGAAAAAAAGGGATGAGCAGTTTTAGATTTGAGTATTTTTAGATTAACATACTTTGTTATGAGTGGTGACAGTAGGGAGAATAGTGCTTCATTGAATTTTGTTACCTGTTATCTCTTCATCAGGCACTATTTATATGATATCAACTCTTCCCAACAAGCCTAAAGAAATTCCAATGTCATCATAGAGTGAAGAAAATTGAGGCTTTAGAAAGGTTAAAGAATTTGCTGAAGGTCATCCAGGTAGTAAGAAACAGAACCAGGATTTAAACTCAGATCCAATTACACTCCTCTGGTTTTATTGATTTAACTCCAGGGCATTCTGTGTGCCATAACAATGGGGCATAGTCTCACTGCTGATTTTGACAAAGGCATTTGGGATATTACATAGAGATCCAACCCCTGTAACACCAAGGCCTCACAGTCAAAAGAGAGAACTATGTAAGGGAGAGTCCGTTCAAACAGAGGTATTGTAAGGGAAATGCAGCAGGCCCAGGGAATGTGTTGTGTCCAGGGAATCTTCAGCCCATACAAGGACAGCCTGGCTGTTCCATTTTCTATGAAGCTGGGGAATAGTACCGAGTTCCTCAGATCATTCTTCTCCTTACTCTTTCCCATAATTTCAGAATCATGCAAGAGTCAAGGGATTTCACAGATTTCAGAATTTCCAGCCCCTATATCTGTATTTATATTTATATGTCTATATATCTATATCTACATCTAAATCCATATATCTGTTATCTATCTAGCTATCTCCCTATCTATCATTATCTGTCAGTCATCTATCATCTACCTATGATCTATCATCTGTCTATCACCTATCGATATTAAATATGTAGAGAGACAGAGATACATACTCTCCAGGTTCTCTAGAGAGCCTATTAGAGGTAGTTACTAAATATGAGGGACAGGAAGCATATTTGCGAGGGCAGAGGAGCATCTTATTTCTCAAGTGTAGTGTGGAGTTCCGTGGAGCTCTAAGTGAGCCAATGTTTCAAACACCCCTAATGCACTATTCAATGGTTCCCAAAGAGGCATTGTCTACATCTGGCCCGCACTGCTGCAAGAAGGTCTGAGGCTTTGCATCAGAAAGGGCCTCCAAACCAGGAGGGCTGCGAGAGGAAAAGGGAGATGCCTTTTCTTCGGATTGGTGGGATTAAACTAGCTTAGAATCTGGATTTAAATAAAAAGGCCACGTGGCTGCATTCTCTGCAAGGTTTGAATTTGGTCCAAACTGAGAAGTGGATGTGCCTCCCGGAGAAGGTTGATCTTGAAAAGGAGAAACAACTGGGGTTAAGCTGAGTCTCTCAGGAGGCCAAGAGTGCTTCCTTTCTGGCTGTTGCTTGTGTTGGGTTGGCCCCCAGTCAGGGGTTCAAATGGCATCTCACTCCCCCATCTCTCCAACAAGTGGGCCAGTATCTACGGTCCTTCCTGCTTCTCTGCTCATCATGGGGATGATTGACTCAATTCAGAGCTTTGGCCAAGAACTGTCTCAGTAGGTGACAAGGGCAGCCTGCGCAGTGGCTCAGGAAATGGGAGGAGGCTTCATTTCCTGCATTTGGAGGGATAGGCTCAGCCTCAATTCTGTTTAAAATACTACTGAGAAAGATCACTGGACTGGAGTTTAACAGATGCTTATAATAACTGGAAGTTCTCTCTCACGCTACACGAAATCATCAACTGTCTGTGCAGGAGACTGGCTGTCTTACATTTGCTAGAAAAGAAGCCAGAGAAAATAGCCATAAAAACCAGTGTGGAGGGCTTGGATCAGCCAAATGAGGTCTTTTCTGATGTGGATAGACAAAGCCTTTTTCAGGAAGAAGGAGCACCTCCTGCTTGGTGTCTCAGGAATTTGTCTCACCTGATCTTATAAAAGGTCTTGTCAGAAAGGACCAAGAATGAAGCCCCCACGCAGTGCATAGCAGGCACATCCTGGACCCACGCAAGGTGATTTATGTGTGGTCACTTTTCTGCATCTGGCAACGACCCTGAGAGATGATGCAGGTGAGAACCTCAGAGATGACTGCACAAGGTTGCATAATCATACACACAGGAAGACTGATGGTTCACACTAACAGGGCCCTTGTAATTTGCCTGGAAATTCTCTAAGCAGGAGTGGGCAGGATAGAAATGGTGGCCTTCAAGCCCAGGTGACAGCTGCTACTTACCTTTCCCTGGACCCAGTGACCCCCTACTGGATATAAGCTTGGATAGAAAATAAAGTCTGCAGGTGAAGTAGAAGTGAGTCCCAAACAACCCTACACAGGGACCCTTCTCCTCCACAAACAGAAAAAGGAAGACTTCTCCTTCTTCAAGAACATCCCTTGTTCTTTGATATGACATTCAGAGACCAGTAGGAGGTGAGGCCAGTGTCTCCAGTCTAGGCCGCAGGAGTGAGTGTTGACAGCCTAGGGTTAAGGAGCATTGCACATGCATCAGTTGGAGCTGCTTTCAGCAGCTGATGAAATAATCACTGGCCAACAGTAACTTAAACAAATAGCACATGCTATTTTTCACATGATGAAAACTCAGAGGGTAGGTGGTGGCTCAGTGGCCTCAGATCCAAATCTCTGCAATTCCTATGACTTCTTCCGCTATTCTTGTCATATGGTTGCCATGGCCCTGGACATTACCTCCTCATTCAAGGCGGAGGGAAGTTGAGGGAGGAGAAGGGATTTTTCTTTATCAAAAAGGCAAATGTTCCCTGGCATCTCATGGCTAAGTGTTGGGTCGCATGGTGAACCTGAGCTCTGAGGCTGAGTGGGTGCCTTCCTAGGCTTTGTAGTGGAAGGTCACTAGGGGGAGAGGAGGCTGAGAATGGGCACTGGTCAGTCATCTAGGAAACCTAGACACTCTCAGGAAAGTCCCAAGAAAATAAATTTTACAAAGGGCTGAGCTCCTGTTAACTAAGGGAGGATAGGAGGGGAAAGTTGAGTCGTCTTCAATTTAGACATGAATGTGACCTTATTTGCCTCCCCTCTGCTACAGAGACTGAGCTCTTGCCAAAAAGCCAGTTCTCATCATCTTTAAGGGTGAGCCCTTCCAATGTGCTAAAAGGGACAGCCCATCCCTGCCTCCCTTCCCTCATTTCCTCCTACTCATTGATACACCAATGCTCAGATTCCCTTCACCTGGCAGGCAGGGCTCTGCATCAGCCTTCTGGCTGGTCGTCTTGTGTCTAAACTTATCCACATTAGCCTGCCCTCTCCATGATATCCAGCTGAATCTCACTGAAATGCAAATTTGACCATGTTACCCTGGTACTTCAAATACCTCAGCACCCCACTCTGATCTCGTTTTGAGAGTAAAGTCTAAGCTCATGGGCATAGTGCACAGGCCCACTGGACAAAGTCTCCCCCACACCCACTTTCCCTTCTGTCTTGACACTCAGCACAGCACACAGCAGTGTGCCACACTACTCCATTCATGCCGCAGATATGTGCGTTGTTTCCCAAACACCTATGCGGGGAGACCCATGCTCAGAGCCAGGGTCTGGTGTTGACCCAGCAGGGTTTGAAACCTGGCCCTGCCTTACTAGCAAGATGACTGAGGTCAACTATTCCATCTCTCTGTGCTGTAGGTTTTGCATCTGTTACCTGGAGACAGTGTTTTCTCTGTAGGCTGTTTTAAGGATTAAATGTGTTTAGTCAGCTAAGGCAGCAGTCTCTAACCTTTGTGGCACTAGGGACCTGTTCCATGGAAGACAGTTCTTCCATGTACAGGAGGGTGTTTCTGAATGAAATTGTTCCACCTTAGATCATCAGGCATTAGATTCTCATAATGATCACATAGCCTAGATCCTGGCATGTGTGGTCACTCCTATGAGAATCTAATGCCATGGCCGATTTGACAGGAGGCAGACCTCAGGTGGTAATGCTCGCTCACCCACCACTCACCTCCTGCTGTGCGGCCTAGTTCCTAACAGGCCACTGACCAGTACCAGTCCACGGCCCAGGGTTAGGGACCTCTGACCTAAGGCACTTAGAGAAAGCATGACAAATCTTCATTGGCAACCACCCTCTGTGGCCAGCATCTTTCTGCACTGCAGACCCTGGCCCATGCAGCCCTCTCAGCCTTGGCCAACTCCTGCTCAGAAAGCAGGGCTGAAGAGTGCAGTTGGGCTCAGCTGGACCAAGACTTGAATCCCAGGAGCACCTGGTACCATCAAAGTGATCTTGAGTTGAGCTTCAGTGTCATCAGCCATAAAATGTGAATAATCATAATTCCCACCTCATAAGGTGGTGGTGGGAATAAAATGAGAACATGTGTTTAAGCACTCAGCACGCTGCCTGGCTCACAGGAAGGGCTCAATAACCATTAACTGTCCCATTCGTATCAACGCCATGGAGGACTCCACTCCGGCATCTTTTTTAGGAGGATTTTCCTCCCTGCAATGGCTGTTTCCCTTTGCCTGTGCTGAGAGAGCCCTCTAGTGCAGCCCTTGTCATGTTCCAATGGAAATGGGGTGCATGTTGCTCTCTCCTACAAGAGCAAGACCCTAGACACCCCCAGCTCAGAGACCCTAGTGGATTTGGCCATATCTTGTGCTCATAAAATAAGTGTTCTGCTGAACCAAAAGGAATTTCTCCATCAAGAGCAACATAATGAAATCTTCTGATCAAGTGAGGCCCTTCATATTATAGGGTATCAAGAAGCAAACAACAACAACAAACCCAGAAAGTTGTTTGGCATAAGGCTCAGGAATGGACAGTCTTCTATGTAATTCTTAGAATTGATGCCAATTAATAGGCTGTGATTGTGCTGATAAATCATATGTAAAACATGCTTACAAATGCTTTTAGTATTTACTTGAAAATTTCCCAATTGTTTTAGTTGGTTTTTGGAAAATCACCACACAGAGTCAGTGTAAAGTCTGGAACTATCTTTTTTAACAAACACAGCATAATATTTACACTGAAATGCATTTTTCTTCAAAAGCCTCCCTATGAAGGCCACTCTTATAATCATGTGGGGACCAGCCCCTTTGGCATTGCCCTCAGCAGCACATTAGGTCTTGTGTTGAGGCACAGTTTTACCTTTTTATGGGGTGTTTGATTTTCGGAAATAGTCTAAATCATCTGGTGCCAACTCAGACCAGGCGGGGAATCAGGATGCCAGACAGACATGATGAAGAGCTGGATGTGGCCACAGAGTGATGGGGCTGGGCTCTGTGTGTAGCTGTTAAAACCGATATGGGAGGCTTGTGTGAAAGAAAGTCTGGGATGACTGGTTGAGAGTCAGTGTTGAGTAGGGAAGGAGATTGACTGCAGATGGACAGAGTCAGAAGCCTGGGCCTGCCATCAACCAGCTGTATGACTTTGGGAAGCCCCACTTCTCCGTCTTAACAGTGGGGATAACATCACTCTCCTGCAGCATCATATCATGAGTTAGAAATAAACGTGTGTACATGCGTAGCATGTGTTGGTGCTAAGCACAAGCAATTATTAATTTTAAAACGTTATGAGTGGCATCATTGGAATTAAGTATATAATTTTTCAAAAGGGTGATTCTTAAAGATAGCATGTACTTAGTTATAACATTCATTTATTCATCGTCTTCATTTTTCAGAAGTTGTACATTGAGTATTTGTTTTAGACCCAGTACTGTTTTAGGATGGGATATAATAAAATTATAATGAAAATAACAAATCCTTTGTCCTTCTATATTAAACAAAATAATATAGTGTATCGATAAAATGATATTTAAAAACCTAAAATAGAATAAGGAGGATTAAGAGGAACAGTAGGAGAGCTTCTATTTTTATATAGGGTGGTCAGGGAAGGCCTCCCTAGGCAAAGAAAATGTGAGCACATTCAAGGAACAAGCAGAGATGAACCATGTGGACCTCTGAAAGAAGAGAGTTTCAGGTTAAGGAAAGAATAGTGACAAAACCTTTGAATATGTTGTGTTGTAATAAATGGATGGATGCATGAATAGATGGATGCATGGATGCACAGATGGATGAATGAGTAAATGGATGATGCATGGATGGATGGATGCATGCATGCATAGATGGATGGATGGATGCATGGATGGATGCATAGATGAATGTATGGATAGATGCTTGCTTGGATTGATGGATGGATGGATGGATGGATGGATCCATAGATGGATGCATGGGCAGATATGTGGACTGATGCATGAGTGGATGGATGAATGGATGGATGGTACATGAATGGATGCATAGATGAATGAATGGATAGATGGATGCATGGATGGATTATGAATGGATGCCTAGATGGATGCATGAATAAATGGATGGATGCATGGATGGATGGATGGGTGGATGGATGCATGGATGGATAGATGGATAAATGGAGGTATGGATGGATAGAGGGATGCATGCATGGATGGATGGATGCATGGATGGATGGATGGATAGATGCATGGATGGATGGATGCGTGGATAGATGGATGCATGGATGGATGCATGAATGGAATGAATGGATCTATGGATAGATTCATAGTTAGATGGAAGGATGCATGGATGGATGGATGAAAGGATGGATGGGGGCTTGGATGGATGGATGCATGAACAGATGTGTGGATTGATGCATGGATCTATGGATGGAGGGATGGATGGATGGATGGATGGATGGATGGATGGATGGATTAATGGATGGATGGATGCATGGATGGATGGATGCATGGATGGATGGAAGGATGCATAAATGGGTGGATGGAGGGATGGGTGGATGGATGGAGGCATGGATGGATTCATGGATGGATGTGTGCATGGATGCATGAATGGATGGATGGGTGGATGGATGCATGGATGGATGGATGGATGGATGGATGGATGGATGGATGGATGGATAGATGGATGGATGGATTCATGGATGGATGCATGCACGGATCCATGAATGGATAGATGGATGCATGGATGGATGGATGGATGTAGGATAGATGGATGCATGGATGGATGGATGGATGCATGGATGAATGGATGGATGGATAGATGGATGCATGGATGGATTGATGGGTGGATGATTGGATGGGTGGATGGGCAGAAAATGGGTGGATGGATGGATGGATGGATGGATGGATAGATCAATGGACGGATATATAGATGAATGGATACATGGATGGATGGATGCATGAATGAAGAATTAGAGAGACAGAAACATTGTTAAAAGGAAAGGGATTACACTGTTTGTGTATGTAAACTCTAGATGGGCTGGTTCTGCACTCAGGTGCTCCCTGGGATTGTGGAATGCTGGACCACGCTGCACTGTTTCTGCTGCCTCAAATGAAATGAACTTATCAGAGTGCAGTTGCTAATTCTCATCACTATTCTCCAAAACAGAACCTCGGACATGGAAAGTCTTCTAATTTTTGTAAGTCTCACACTTTTCAATGTCTGAAGAACCAGCAGTCTAAATGTCAATGTCCTGGTGGCCACACTTTTCTAGTATTTCCAATGTACTTCTCAAGCCCAAAAGGATCAAGGCTTGAAAGAGGAATTCACCTCACTTGGTCATCCAGCTCTGGAGATGATGAAGATAGTCCCAGCCTACCTCCCACTCAGATGGCTCTCACTTTTCTAGAGAGCACAGGGAAGTATTGAAGAGAAGAACACACTCTGTAACCACAACCAATGAAACCACACAACAGCACAACAGGGTCTGCACTGAAGAAAAAGTTAACTGTTGATGTGGCATTTGTTTCTATTTAAGCATTTGGAAAACACAGACCCCAAAGGAAGCACATGTGTGGGAGTTAGGAACATAGGTTCTGTTCCTTGGGCAGTCACCTCTCTTCTCCAGTGATTGGTGTCCACATTTGTACATAAGAAGTCTGCATGCATGTGGAGTAGGCTTTGTGGTCAGACAGGTCTGGAATCATATCCCAACTTTACCTCCTGCTAGAATTTGGAAGGGGACAAGTATCTTCACCTCCATGAGCCTCAGGTTTCTCATCTGTAAAGTGGAAATAACAGTGCTTACCTGGTAGGGTCCCTGTGAGGTTTGGAGATAAGGCCAAGGGTGTGGTGTGGCAGAGCCTGGCATGGAGTAGGGTGCTCAATGAGGAGTATCCACGTTCAAAGGAGAAGCAGCCCAGCCCTGCCAGGTGCCTCACCTTATGCTTCTGTTGATATACCAGGAAGGCACGGAACCCTGTACTTCTGATGGTCATTGGGACTGGCAGTTACCAGAAGATGAGAACATGTGTGAATTGCCCTAATCAGAACATAGGTTGCAAAAACAACAGCCACAAGTAATAATAATCATCATAATAGTAAACCTTTATATAACATTATTATATGGCAAACACAGTTGTAAGTGCTTAATTTATATTAATTCATTTAACTCTTACATTGGTTGGCATGAATTCATCTGTATTTTACAGGTGAGGAAACTGTTGCACAGAGAGCTTAATTAACTCATCAAAAGACCACAATAAACTGTGCAAATGTTGGGATTCAAAGTCAAGAAGGCCAGTTTCAAAGTTTATGCTCAAAGCCACTACCCTTGATTGCCTTTTGAAAATGACATTTGTGCCATACTTTATGATTTGCAAAGCTCTTTCTCCTGTCATCTCCTCTTTGATCCTTTAATTAATTTTGCAAAGAAAACAGAGTAGAAAATATTGTCTCAGCTACACAAGAAAGGATACTGAGAATCTGAGTGTATATAGTCTCTTAACTGGTATGACCCTCTGTGAGAAAGGCACAGGGAGGATTTGAACCCAGTTTTGTCTGAAACCTGTAACCCAAGTCATCCGTTCTCCATGAAACCATGAAAGCATTCCTGAGTTCCCAGCTCCTCAGTCAGGAACCCATCTGAAGGACTGAAATTATTCCTCAGCAATGGCTCAAACCTCCACATTTCTCAGAATCACCTGGAGTGCCTGTTAAAAGAAGATCGTGGGCCCTCCCCCTCATAGCTTCTGACTCAGTAGACCTGGGGTGGGGTCCAAAAGTTTGCCTTTCTAATGAGTCCCCAGACGATGCTGATGCTGGTGGCACAGGAACTACACTCTGAGAACCATTGCTCTCTGTCAAATGAGTGTCCACGTGCACTCAGTGTAATGTCTCAGTTCTAGTCATGGCCAGAGATACAGTAGGGCAGGAGCAAAAGCGTACCTGAAAGAATGTCTGGTGAGCTGTACCTGAAAGAATGTCTGCTGCCCAGCCACCTCCAGCCTGGAGGGAGGGCAAAGGTGAATGGAGAGAAGGGCCCAGCAAGTCAAGGCATGACCTTGCCAAATGACTTTGTGCTAATTCCTTTCAAACTACCACCTGCTATACCCACCCAGCCATTTCTCAGAACCAGAGCAGAGGAGCTGACAGATCACACAAATGAGGCAGAAGTGCAGCTGATGTGGAAAATATCATGGTATTATCCTAATGGCCCTGCCATAAGACACAGTCATGGAGGAAATCTTGCCAGTACTGTTCCTGGCCATCACCAAGGAGTTACCTGGTTCACCTTCTTCCTGGAAGGGTGGGATGTTAAGGCCTTTCCTTAATGCTTTGTTTCTGAGCTTCCCAGACAGAAGTCTCTAGTTCTTGGTCCCCTGTCCCTGGAGTTACAGCCCCCAGCCCAGACACTCATCTTCCCTTGACCAGCTGCCTTGGAGGAACAGAGGGCATAGCACAACAGTCACCAGCCAGGGAGGGTCTCCTTAGACTCAGGAGCCACCTCGGAGACTCAGAGACACATTGACACCAATGGGGATAGACAGACCTTATCAGAGATGCCTGGGGGAAGGTCCCTCAGTGGGGTCAGCCTCAATCAAGATCCTGTGTCCTTCTCTCCAGCAGGCATTGCTGAGTTTGCTCCATCCATTCTTCAGTTGAACATCATAGTACGCAGCCCCTCTATCGCTAATGCATATGGGCATTTCTGTAAAGCACTGCTTTACAGAAAGTATGGAACATAAAGCTTATCCATTGAGTATTTAATTCATTTATTCATTCATTCAACAAACACTTTTTAAGCTCCTGCTATGCAACACTGACCAGGCTATTGGAGATATAAAATGAATAGGACAGACAAAGCCACTTCTCTAGTGGAACTTCTCTCATGGATTAATACAGGTTGATTGTTGTCACCTGACATTTTTTCAAATGCTCTTCAAGCATCCCCTTGTGGCTCATATCTGGCTGTTTGCCTACATTCACAAGGGGTAAACTGGGAAGCCACCGTGTGAAGCCAGCTATCCAAGGTCACCAGTGTGTGTGGAGCTGGTTTAAGACCAGAAATGAGCAAATGGCATTGAGCTCGCTCTTCCCAGGGCAGTTCTCTTGAGACAGAGCACAAAGCATGAGTCCTTCCAGAGCTCCAGGGCTGTGACTCACAGGAAAAGACTGTGAGCTGTCCATGGTTGCCTCTGCAACACAGAACCAAGCATGTCACACTCATTAGCACAGACCAGCCACCCTCTCTGCCATGGTGATAGTGGGACTGAAACAGAAAATCCAGCGGCCATCTTTCAGCAGCCAGTCACCCAGAAAACCCCCGCCAACTCCTTGAGGCAGTTCTGGGGTTTTCATCTATTTCTCCACAGGCCTTATGGGCATGGTTACCTGTGTTTGGGTGTCTTCTTCTCCTGAGTGAGAGCAGTTTTGCTTTATATTCTGTTCTTTGTTTGACCCCATTTTGTTTGTTTCTTTGTTTGTTTAAATCAAGCTGACTATGAAGGAAGTTAAGCATAATAATAGATTATTCTAAGAGTTTGACAGAGCTTTCCTATCATGCAGAAACATTGAACATAGGAGAGAAAAATCAGGAAAAATGTGTAACTTCAGAGAGAAAGGCATACAGAATAAGTAAAAGGAAGGCAAGAAAGATAATTTTTATATTGACTGTATAGACAGTGGTGTTGTGATATGGCTTTTTACTCTTATTCTGTTTTTCATTTTACACCCCTTATTCCCAGCCCAGCACTGAAGCCCACTGATGTCCAAGTAAGAAGGATGGATAATGAATGACAGAATCGACTGTGCTAAGACAGTGTGGGATGACTAACGAGGTTTCCCTCACAATACAAGGTGTGGATGGAGGGAGGGCTGTGACGGACCACGGGCAACTCTGGAAAGCAGGAGATGGTCTGTCTGGGTGGGTGAGCCAGGGCCGGGCTGAATCAAGCCCAGAACCTGTAGAGCAGCACCTGTCATTGGAAGGATTCCTTACAGGAAGTTTGAAAAGGAGCCCATCGCGTGGAGCATCTAGGATACATCCAGCACTGTGCCAGGTGCTCTCCTGTGAATAATAAGCACGTGGGTTGTCACCAAGCACTGCAGGATGTACCAGGCACTGAGCTAACTACTGTGTTTCTTATCTCCACTGGGTCACTGCAGTCCCTGAGGAAATGTCCCAATTGCTGTCTCAGAACCTGAGGCAATGGGGTTCACAAGGCTGAGGGACTTACCTATTTGCCAAAGTAAACCCCTGTCTGTCTGTCTCTGAAGTTAGTACTTTATCTACCTTCAAGGCACTGACTCCTGTGGAAATGCACAGAAATCAGGTGGCAAGAATGGAAGAGGGAAGGTGCATTTCCAACAGTGAGAATAGCATGAGCCAGGCAAGGACCCACAGGAAATCACTTGGCAAACCAAACTGTTGGTGTACCTGAAGAACCAAGAACACAGAGAGGGTGCCGGGGGTGAAGCTGGGGAGAAAGGCAGGGCTGGAGACTGTGAGTCTGCAGAAGCAGGGGCTGAGCGTGGAGTGGGAAGCAGGAGGGGCTCGCTGACAGCGTTGGAGGAGGACCACGAAGAACATGGCCCTCATCTATAAACAACTGCACACATGCTGAACAAACTTATGGATGAATGACTCAAATACCTTTTATTTATTTTTAATTTAATTTAATTTATTTTTCTTGAGTTAGGGTCTGTCTCTGTCACCCAGGCTGGAGTGTAGTGGTGCTATCTTCCACACCTTGCTAATTTTTATATTTTTTGTCGAGATGGGGTTTCACCTTGTTTCCCAGGCTAGTCTCGAACTCCTGAGCTCAAACAATCCAGCTGCCTTGGCCTCACAAAGTGCTGGGATTACACACATGAGCCACAGCGTCCAGCCTCAAATGTCTTTTAGAGCAGGAACTGGCAGTGGTGTGGAAGCCGGTGAAGCATGTGGAGGCCGTAAGACCTGCAGGAGTAGGTGCGATATGGACCTTGGGAGTCAGAACCCTGCTATGGTACAGATCTGACAAGTGGCTGACAGTCAGCAAACATCCAGGAAGGCTCCACCCAGTGTCACAGCCAAGTATTCTGAGCTCCAGGGGTACAGAGATACAGAGACGTGTGGGGGCAGCAAAGAAGAGCCAGCTGCTGGAGCATTCATTCTGCCTCCAAACCTCGTCCCCAAATCCTGCCTGTGGGTTTGGTATCATTTAGGGCCATGGGCTTGGGTGTACCAGGCAATAAATATCCACCCCCCTGCCTTTTCCAGAAATGTAACTGGAAGGGGTGTTAGATTGCTCTGTGCAATTTACATGACCACCTCCTATCCATCCCCAACAATCCCCTCAAAGGGTTACTGTGTCATTGGGTAACAAGAGTCTCCAACCTCACTTGGCTTGCAGTGTAGTCCTCTTGGCTCACTGCAGGGAGGAAGGGCATGGGGTGCTAAAGGGAGTTCACTGGCATCAGGCCAAGTACTGCGCACAGCAGACACAGAGAAGAACCTAGCCATGCCACCGGGGCCTGCAGGGGACTCATGGAAGCTGCCTCTCAGCCCTCCCTCCCGGATGAGGATCCCACATCCTCAAACAGCCTCCAGCCTGTGCCTGCAGGCCTCCTGCTGTGACACCTGCAGGACCCACACCCCACCCTGCAGGGGCTGCCCTGAACTTCCATAGCTGGGTTTCGGGAGTGTGAAGTGGAGTCTCCTGCTTGCAGCCATCTGGCAAGTGTTCATATTGAGGGGTGGCAGGTGAGAGAGCCATCCTGTTCAGCTATGGAAACAGACAAAGGAGACATGCTCCAGTGAGCATCTGCTGTACTTTGCAATGGCAGACCAATGGGGTATCCATTGAGGAGGATTTTGGAACAGCCAGTGGCTTGGTTTGTTAAGGGGTGTGGGTGAGCTGGATTGGGGGCTGTTGCTTTCTGTGACCCCCAGAAACACCGTAGCAGAACCTGTCAGGGCCACTTTTCTCCATGAAGCTGCTCCCACAGCACAGCCCAGGCCTTAGGGGGGCATAGTGTAGCTTCAGCTCCCCATTCAACAAGGACCCCGTGCTCCGGGCCTGAGGAGCCTGGAGAACAAACCTCCGAATGCGCCCCACTTCCTGGCTCATGCCCTGCTCAGTGTCCCCCGACCCCCACCCCTGTACTGGTGGCCAGGCTTGGCTTCTCCATCTTAGATGCAGTGTCTCTCTCCATCCACCTTGCCGATGACAGAGTGAACGTCCTAAAGCCCAGCACTGCCCTTGCTGCTGTGCCCAGAACCCACTATGTCCTCCACTGTTCAAGAGAATTCAAGCCTTTCCCAATCTGTTCCAACCTTATCCCTTCTTTCCCCAGACCACAGCCAGGGCCCAAGCCTTATTTCCCAATGCCTTATGGGAGCACGCACCCGCTGCCAGGCTGAACAGGGGCCATGTACTCTGGTCTATTCTGTGTTGTCCCACAACTTTATTTTGTATTTCCTCATCTCCACTGCCAAACCCCCAAACACTCCACTTCACATTCTTAGGTAACCATAAAGTGCAATCTTTCCTAGACAGTTCTGATATAATTGTTAATAGCATCCTTGTTGTTCACAAAAATTTCCAACTTAGACGACAGATTCTATGGGCATTCTACAGGCACACCCCTGACCCATGGCCCCCTCCAGGCCTGTGAGCAAAGGGGAGCCCAGCTGTCTGTCCTGCCCCATTCCCAAGGCCCAGCCGAGTGCCTTCCCTGGCACACCCTCCACTGCCTACAGCCGTGATCTCCCCATTGCTGACCCCAGGGTGCTGTGTGGCAGGGTGGCAGGGGTGAGAGCACACAGTTGATCATTCTTCTGAAGTGCACATAAAAAGCTAAGGTTACAGAGCATCTTTGTGGGTGCTCACCCTATTTTCTAAGAATTGGTCACCAAAAAAAGTGCTCTGTGGCCACTCAGTCAGGCCAGGTGGCCCCGGGTCCTAAGCAGGGCCTTCATCTGAGGGCAGGGATGGCCTCACATATCAGGCCCTTTCTAGGCTGCAAGACTGGACAATGTCACAGAGCCAGGGCCACGTCCACCCCAGCTCCTCACGGGCCACCAGGTCAAATGTCTCCAAGCCTGTGGACCCTGCTGAAGGTCCCAACCTTTCTGTCTGCTCCTGAAGGCAGGCAGGACTAGGGCAGCCTTGCCGATGCACAGGGGGTGCAGCTGAGGCAGGCATTTGGGCTTGGTTAAGTCCAAGACCTGCTGAGTGCCACCAAGTGCTCTGTGATTCTCCAGGAGGATCCTGGAGGTGCCAACAGTAGCATCAGAACTGCCCGGGTCCTTCAGGCCACAATGAACTTTGGGAAGCCTTACAGGCTGCTTCTTGCGCTGGACTCAGATGAGGTGCCGACATCTAGGAACGGGAAAAGAGAAGGGAAAGAGGATATTTTTCAGGACTGGTTCACCTGCCTTCCTGGTTCCTCCAGGACCCATTACTCTCCCCAGCTCCACCTCCGCAAAGGTCACTCACTCCATTTCTATCCAAGAGGCCTTTGCCACAGGCTTTAGCTTTTACTGAGGGCCTATTCCCAAGAAAAGAATCTCAAATGCCTGGAGAGGCCGCTTTGGGAGAGAAGCACTTGCCAAAACCCACTCAAGTCTCCCCAACTGCCCTTAAGCCTAGACATAAGTAGACAGGTCTGCCGGGGGAGTCGGCCCTACCCTTGGCAGATGCCAATGGCTCCTCTGTGCCCAGGAGGCCTGGCCAGTAGGAGGGGGGTCTCCCACCAGCTCCCACCCCAAGCTCATGTCCCAGATAAGACAGGAGGTGATGAAGCTGCCTGGGTGTGCCTTCTGCCAGCCTCTCCCTCAGGGAGGGGAATTTAGTGGGCTTGGATCTGGCAGAAAATGACTTCCCAGGCTCCTTGCACACCTTGCCCTCCACAGGGAAGCCCAAGCAGAGCTGGGAACTAAGGCAGAGACAGGGGTCTGGTGGGCCACGTTGGGGAGCACAGCCCTCACCCCCAGAGCTGCAGTGTGGGGGTCCAGGGCCTGGAGCAGGGAGGAGGCTGCAGCTCTGAATATGCTTATGGAGGATCTGGTGCTCAGCTGAGATCCAGAAAATGCTTCCCTGTCTTCTAACCCAAGCCCATCTGGTGTCCAGGGCCCCTTGCCATGTCTTTCCCTCATGGAAGTCTCCAAGGCAAGCCAGGTGAAGCTAAGAAAAGAAGAGTCCCTGGGTTGGCATTTTCCCATCACCAGGTGTGTTTCTAAGCCCTGCTCTGCTTGCTTTTCTCATCAGCTGCTCCTGGGCCCAGCTGCTCAGACTACACGATGCAGCTCTCCCAGACACCCAAGGGGACTTAAGTATCATGATGAGGAGCTCCAGAAGAAAGTTATTTCGTGGCTGTGATATTGAAAAAAAAAAAAAAACTGAGCAGAAAGGGAACTTGAATTAAGCATTTCATGAAAATGAGAATACTGCATGTGGATCATTCAACCACAATGTCCTCATGGCCCGTCTCAAAGCCCGGAAGCTCACCTCATCTTAGCCAAGCCCTGACCCAGGGCCTGTGGCTCTCAGAGTCCCTGAGTCCAACACTGCAGAGGCAAGGCACCTCCAGGACACTGCTGCGCACCAGATGATCTCGAGCCCACCAGTGGGTCCTGCTGTGCTTCTCCCGTGTTCCTGGGCACATCTGTCAGAACCCCAGCATGGCCCCACTGTCCCAAGCCCACAGTGACTCTGCAATCTTACCAGCCCAGGGGTGGCTGAGATGGCAAGAATGTAGGGTTTTCACAGAAAGTACAGGATGGCAGGTTTGATTTTTTAGTTTGTCTCATGCAATTATTGAAATATATGTATACAAAAACTAATTTATTATCTAAAATTCAAATTGAATTTGGTGTCCTCTGTTTGTATTTGGTAAATATGGCCATGCTGCAGGTGCGGGAACTCGCTCCTGAGCACACATTGCTGCTCATTTGCCTCTGCCAGAATTCTGTCCCCATGACACAACCCTGAACTTCTCCCCCAACGCCATACTCACCTCAGCCCTGGATGGCAGCAAGTTGAGAACAAGTGGCTTGCTTTGCATGGGAGCAACTTCCTCTACCGGCATCTGAAATGGCTCTGCTGCTGGTGGGCCAGGGAGTGGAGAAGCTGCCCTCAATCTATTACGTGGGGCTAAACCAGACTGGCAGAGTTACCTGTCACCATGGACACAGAACAATTAGTGCTTTTCTGAAAAGGGTAGGATTAAAAAAAAAAAATTTCAGTAGAGTACACTGTTTTTGTTACATGGGGTGTTTGAATGAATTGTGAAGACACCACAATAGCATTTTGTAGGTGAGTAAGCAGAAGCCTGGGTCGCCTAGCTCCTGCACTAAGCACTCTGCCAGTCCACACTGCTCCCTGAGTCTCCCTGCCGGGCCTGGGGCGGTGGGAGGCAACCGTCGCAGCCAGCAGAACTCTACCACAAAGCTCTATGGATGCTTCTAGATCCTGGACCTTCAGACTCTTCTCTCCTGAGATCCCTCTGGAAACTCATCTGTCTTATTCCCTCTCTGCCGCAACTGCCCATGGCTTCTGACTTTGACTAGCAAAATTCAATGCCTCTGGCTTACAATCTCCCTCCGTGCTTCAATGAATGTGCATCTTCTCTGCGTTTGTTATCATTTCCTGTTCAATATGCTCAGCAATGAGAAAAATCAGAGCATTTGAAGCAAGGAAAGCTGCAAAGGCTCACGGCAAGTGCTGTCTCTGGTGTTCACAGAGCTGGAATGGAGAGTCACCTCCCTGGTCTTTCCTCCCCCTGGGTGTGGTTTCTGTTTTTCTGGAGAGCTGCCAACACCCCCTCCGTCAGCCTTTATGTAAAGAATCCTCTCTTAATTCCCACACCTGGGCTAAGAGGACTCTCCCACTCCTGGAGCTCAGTCCCTGCCTGACCCTGTGACCCATGAGAAGTGGACATCCAGGTGGGCAGTGGTCCCCAGGTAGGTGCGGGGGCTGCAGCAGGGTCAGGAGAAGAGGACAGGGAGCGTCCGGCTCCTTAGGAAGGGGAAGATGGACCTGTGGCAAGCAAGGGCCTCTGGCTGCAGGAAGTGACACATGCAGGTTGCCATACAGGGTCCGGACTGTCAGCGACGCACAGAGAATCCCAGGGAATTAACCTGAGAAGAATTCTGTCTATAAAAGAAGAGACCTGGCACCTTCCCATTGGCAGCAGCTGACTTTAAATCTTGGTCTCCCTGGCATTTAATTAGCATGTCTTTTTGAGTACCAGACAAGGGTCTAAAAACCTAGGGGAAGAGAGATATGGGTATAAAATTAACATTAGAAAGTGGAAAAGCCTTAGACGTGAACTGAGATTCCCAGGACTCTTGTTCAAAATTACCCACAAACACTCCCTGAAGGCGGTTGGGGCTGCAACATTCACAGGTGAACTCACTTTTTGGCATTTACATATACAAACCTGTAAATGAAGAAATGGCCTGATCTTTGTAAAGGTCCCCTTCCACTATGTTTCTCTAGAAACATTCCTGTGCTTAAGGAGCTCACCATCCAGCTGGAGAGCCAAAGCCCCCATTTGAAAGAGCTGATTACTCTGCAGGGAGCCCCCATCCTCAGGGCTACTATTTTGGCCAGAGGGCACTGTGCCTGATTCACCATTCCAAAGCTCTGGGACCTGGTGAGATTTGGGAAAGCCTGAAGCATCTCCTCCCCAATTCCACTTGATCTCATCGTTTGGACAAATGGCTTTACAGCTCCATCAGTGCTCTGCAAAGTGAGGTCACAGATTAACTATTATCAAGAAGTAGGAAGCAGTAGCAGATGATCAATACTGTTCCTGCTCTCCCAGTGCAGACCGACTTTACTGGGCTTTTTTTCTTTTTCTTAAAGAAGCTGCAGATCCACCTGGACAAGATGAAAAAAATGATGTTTTCTCTATGCTCTCAATGGAGGCAGCTTTGTTCTCTCCCTTGGGCTAGCTCTGAGCATCTGTTGTTCACAGAAGCCTCCAAAAACACAAGCTAATGAGGCCCTAGGCACCTTGCCTCACTGATGGGGCACCTGCCTTGCCTCTTCGTTTACAGGTTGGTGGAGATAGGAAGACAGCATACTTGCCCTTTTTCTCCACCCAGGGACAGGGGAGCTCTGTTCTATTCTGTAGGTACCTATTCAAGTCTATCTATGAAAAGGTGACAAGCCTGGTGGCTTTAACCAACACTGGCCCTCACCTTAGCTTCACTTTGATCTTCCAGGCCAGCCTTCAGCTGTGTCAGCTCCCCAAGTGCCAGGTCTCAGGGACAGCTGGGTTGCTACAGAGAGACACTGACATCTGCTCTCTGCTTTCTGGTTCAGAAGGAGGAAGGGGAAGAGGATGGCAGGTAAAGTACAGCACAGCACAGAGATTGACATACTGGGTTTAAGGCTCAGTCAGACCCTGGTTAGAGTTTACCAGCTGTGTTACACAGGGTAAATCACTCAACCTCTCTGAGTCTGCTCTCCTTCCTCTAAAGAACAGTGAATTGTTTCCACTTAGAGGGTTGATTAGTGCAGTGTCTGGCATAGTGAGTGTTCACAGCATTCCTGTCATTGCTGTGCTGCTGTCATTCTCTTAATGTAGAGCCAGGATGCACCTGGAAAACAAGCATGGACGGGGGCAGGGCCATGGCACAGAGGAGGTGAGGGACATCTGAACTGGGGGAGGTGATCATGGAGCATGGCAGCTCCTAGAGCTGTGGGAGTCGGGGGGCGAGGTGAATCTGCATTTCTGACCCAGGAAGAGAGAACAGAATTCATCTCTAAGTACCATGTCCTGTGTTGCTGCCTGAGGAAGTGATGATAAGCAGGCTTTGGGTTTGAACCTGGGAAGGTTACTGAGACCCACATTTTTTTTGTCACCATCTTTTTTTCCCTAACCCCTTCTCTTCTCATGGTAAAACCTTTAGCCTTAGTCTCCGCTAAAAAATGTAAACCCTGTGAGCATCTCATGGGTTTCTAAACCATTCAGACCTATCAACCTGGAGGGCAGACAAAAGTGCAGTCCTTTTAGTAATGTGCTGTGTGGCCTAACATGGAGCTGAGCCTTCAGGAACTGTGGGAAAGGAGGCTGCATCCCACCCACACGGAGCCCCATCCCACAAGTGCTTCCCTAGTGCCCGGAGCCTCCCCAGGGGAAAGGCCACTCAACCTAAGAAGACAGCCTCATGTGGAAGTTCTCTGAAGAGCTTTATTAGAGTCTTGTTATTACTAAGCCACAAAGCTTAGTAACACAAACACGCATGCACACACACACACACACACACACACACACACACACACACACCCACCCCTTTAATCATGCTGCAGTGAAAAGTCAGAGGAGAATATTTCAAAAATTTGGATATGGAAAGCCTTTAACTGTCTCCAGGTGAAAGGGTTTGGGTCAGATATATTTATCCTTCACTTCTGCCCAGCTCTGGCTGCAGAGGAGGCTCAAAGATGACTTTTCAACTTCTAGCTGCTTCATTGCTCCAAAATCCTAACTACCACAGGGAAAAAAACACAGAAAGACCACAGCACAGAAGCAAGTGACTTGCAAGATTAAACTACATGCCTGACCACACATGAACAGTGGCAGCATGGCACAGACACTGTGGGAGACACGCACATGAGGTCAAGCCCACATGCACAGTGACCACAGGAACTCCCAGCTTGGTGGCTCCCATTATCCCAGAGGCCTGCACGGAAGCAGGTGAAACCCACAAGGGCCCTGCACCTATCCCCACTGAGGCATAACGTGTGAACCAAGTCCCACATGGGGGTGTGGGGCCCCCAGAGTACACTCAGAGCCACCCAGGAATATCAGAGAACACACCCACTTGGGTGACCAGAGCTTGGTTCAAGACTCAGTTGTGCTGTTACCAGCAGTGAGGCTGGATTTCCAACCCAATCTTCAGGTTGCAAAGCCGACATGCATTCCACAGGGCAACCCGCCTCCTGCTTTGGCCTGGAGCTACTCTCCATCTGAAAGTTGATGGACAGTGATAGTTAGCCTCATCAGTGATAGGCAAAATGATCCCAGAGTCCACCTGGGAGTGCCTGTGGGGCTGAGGGAGGCCCTGGAGGGAGGTGGATGAAGTCCAGATCTGGAATTCTGAACTCCAGCCTCCTAAGCCGCCAAGACTCTCTGGACTGCTGACCCTGCCCTCAGCAGGAGTTGAAGCAGCAGGACCACCCAAGGTTGTGCCTGAGATCACCCTCTGTTCTTGGTGGCCCTGGCTATCTGAGTCCCAGGCACTTGTCGCCATTTATTTATTTATTTATTTATTCATTTATTTATTTATTTATTTTTGAGACAGAGTCTGCTCTGTTGCCAGGCTGGAGTGCAGTGGCTCTATCCTGGCTCACTGCAATCTCCGCCTCCCGGGTTCAAGTGATTCTCCTGCCTCAGCTTCCCAAGTAGCTGAGATTACAGGCATGCACCACCATGCCCAGCTAGTTTCTGTATTTTTAGTGTGGACAGGGTTCCACCATGTTGGCCAAGCTAGTCTTGAACTCCTGACCTCAGGTGATTCACCTGCCTCAGCCTCCCAAAGTGCTGTCATTATAGGCATGAGCAACTGTGCCCAGCCTCCCTTCTTCTATTCACAGTCGGCTCTTCTTGTTTTACTTGCATCTGCTGGGCGAGGTGTCAGAGCCCTGGCATTGGGAAGTGGCCAACTCATGGGTTGGCAAACAGAACTTACCAACAACAGTACAGGTTTGAAAAAGGAAAGTTTATTAGAAAGGAATCACACTGCAAAAGCGTGCAGTGAGGTGCCTCATTGAGAGAGGACTGAGTGTGCCACAGTGAATTTTCCTTAGGAGCATTTATGGAGCTTAAGAGGGGAGCTTGAAGGTAATTTAGGTCACATTAGCCACATAGGTCATAACAAATGATTACATTTGTAGACATTTTGTGCCTTACTGTCAGCAAGCATTGGAAAATGAGTTTCCACGTGGCATTTCAGAGACGTACAGACACAACAGCTACTTATAAAAGTTGAAAGAGGCCTGGAACCAGATGCCGACATAAGATACTAGAGAAATTTAATTACTTCTATATTCTCACATAAGGAGTTTTGTCTCTGGATGGCCTGCTTGATGGTCACCAGGGGGTCTTTTCTCCCATCTAAATTCCTCAAATTATAAGCTTTTTACTCCATTCTCTGTTCAGTGGTCACCAGGTGACTTTTACTCTCCTCAGCATCTGCCACCCTTTCTAGGCTGTAAATCTTCCTGAAAGCAAGGATAATATCTGTATTAGTCCATTCTCACATCACTTTAAAGAACTGCCCAAGACTGGGTAATTTATTAAGGAAAGAGGTTTAATTGACTCACAGTTCCGCATGACTGGGGAGGCCTCAGGAAACTTCCAACCATGGTAGAAGAGGAAGCAAACATGTCCTTCTTCTCATGGCAACAGGAGAGAGAAGTGAGGGCAGGGGAAATGCCAGACATTTAGAAAACCATCAGATCTCATGAGAACTCACTCACTATTATGAGAACAGCATGGGGGAAACTGCCCCCATGATTCAATTGTCTCCACCTGGTCCCGCCCTTGACATGTTGGGATTATTACAATTCGAGGTGAGATTTGGGTGGGGACACAGAGCCAAATCATATCAATATCTGAGCCACCTCTGTATCATTTCCAGTGTCCAGCCCTGTGATTTACACTCAGAAAGTGGTCATTACAGCTTAAACATGTTAAACATGTGAAATAGCAATACTTACATTCCTTTGACCCTCAGATCAAACTGGGCACAAAGGTGGCGGTGTTGCTTGACTTTTTGTAGAAAGAAAGCGTGGACAGTGGGCAAGGCACTGAGGTCTGAGGTCCAGGCCCTGGAGACTTACAGCTGGGGTACTTCTCAGTCCACTCTGGGAAGGATGTCCCAACTCAGTGGCAGCAGGCAAGACAAGGCCTCCAAAACTCAACCTAGCAGCCCCTCACGCTGAGTGAGATAAAACTGCAAAAATATGTAATTAAAAATCAAAGCTGTTGGAACTTTAAATTATTTGGGGGCTTAAAAGATAGTGATTATGGGATGGAGTCATGTGACAGGCAGCTGTAACCTCCCTTCCTCTGACTACAGGTCAACCTTTCCTTCACCTGCACTGTTTTGTAAAATGCTGTAAAGGACTAAAGTTTGCCAGATAGGACCCTTCCTTCTTGAAGGTTGATCTTTATTATGGATTAACTTCTCTCTCACTTCTCTTACACGAAGACTTCAAGGCGATGATCCTATTTTCTAAGGTGGAAAGTAAAATATACTTTTTTTTTTTTTTTTTTTTTTTGAGACGGAGTCTCGCTCTGTCACCCAGGCTGGAGTGCTGGAGTGCAGTGGCGCGATCTCAGCTCGCTGCAAGTTCCACCTCCCAGGTTCACGCCATTCTCCTGTCTCAGCCTCTTCGAGTAGCTGGGATTACAGGTGCCTACCACCACGCCCGGCTAATTTTTTATATTTTTAGTAGAGATGGGGTTTCACCGTGGTCTCAAATATACTCTTTTAAATTGCTGTAACTAATCAGGTTATTGTAAATCATTAACTAGCCTTATATGAAAAATGTAATCCTGTTAAATTTCTTTGTTTTCTGCCCATATAGGCAAAACCTTAACTTTCTAGCTTTGGAATGCTGACCAATTCCTTGGTGTCTGGGTTGCCTGCATGGCTATTCTCAGCTTTGTGCTTGAATGCACTCTTTAAAAGTGGGTTCTGGGCTGGACGTGGTGGTTCACACTTATAATCCCAGCACTTTGGGAGGCCGAGGCGGTTGGATCACAAGGTCAGGAATTTGAGACCAGCCTGGCCAACACAGTGAAATTCCGCCTGTACTAAAAATACAAAAATTAGCTAGGCGTGGTGCTGGGTGCCTGTAATCCAAGCTACTCGGGAGGCTGAGGCAGGAGAATTGCTTGAGCCTGGAAGGCGGAGGTCCCAGTGAACCAGGATTGTGCCACTGCACTCCAGCCTGGGTGACAGAGCTAGATTCCATCTCAAAAAAAAAAAGTGGGTGCTGATCCTTTTAATTATTTCAGGTAGACAAGACTATTGATCCTTCCCCTCAGCCACTGTCTTAAAATTGGGTTGCTATTTATAGTCAGCCTACATACAATATATGATAATGTTCATTTGGACTGCTGCCAAATGATTTCTACTGATCACTTAGGTAGTGGTGTTGTCTCTGACAATCCTCTTATTTTTACTTCAAATTTCTACATTTTCCAAACCTTTATCTTCTGGTATGAGCTTATAAAACATAATGCTAGAACTAAGTGAAATAGTAAAATCACAACTTAATTGGTCTCTGGGGCTCGATCAGCTCAGGATTCAGAGGAGAGAAATGCCATCTGTCCAGTCAGGGACCAGAGCCCTCTGGAGGAGCTGGAGTCCAGTTTCCCCATTAGCAGTTCCCAGCACAAACGTGACCTGCTGAAAAACCCACCAGGTCCAGAGGGATTGGTGTCAAATAAAAGTGAAACCAAATTAGTTCAGAACACATTTCTTCTTTCTGAGATAAAATCATGTGCCCTTTCCTTGCCCACTGGGCACATTCACACTTATTGCCCCATCGACCCTCAGGACACCCCTTTGAAGCTGGGTTAGCATCTGTCTGCAGGGATAATAGCAGGCCTCAGAAAGCACACATGGCGGCTCCAGACAGACCTGGGGATGATTCCAGTTCCTCCACTCAGCTGTGTCTCCTTGTACACATTAGTGAAATTCTAAGCTCCTATTTTCTCTTGGGGATAAGGCATTGATGTAGTGATTAAAGGAGAGAAAAGACATAGCAAAGGGCCCACTGGGCTCAGAGTAACTCTCCATGAGTGACTGTTGTCACACCCTCATTGGTATCACAGGAGGAAATGGGCTTAACGGAAGGCTTGTCCTGTCTTGTTGCCCAGTCAGGCAGTGGGGGGATCCGGTGCTCAGGGACTCAAATTCATTCCCCTGATAAAAGTGTGAAGAGGACGGCATGTTTTTAAGCTTAGCAAAGAGCGAAGAACCGTGGAATTAACCCCAGTGGTGAAGGAGAAGCCCTAGGAGGCCCCAGGCAGCCTTCACAGGAGCAACCCAAGGCTTCATATCCAGCAGATTCCTTTGTCCACGGTGACCTCTGTCTCCTATCTCCTGACCTCTGCCTCAGCCGTGTCTGTTCAAATGGAAGTGGATATTTTTCCTGCATGAAGTCTCCTGGGGGAAAGTCTTTGAATCCTAGTGCCCTGGGGACTGAGAGCATCTGAAGTGACAGCATCAAGGCCCAGAATGCTGACTGAGGGTTGACATCTGCGAGGAAATCACTTAAACCCTCACCCCTCTGCTGGCTTGTACCTCCCGCAACCTGGACAGTGGGGCGGCACCCAGAGCACTGGCTTAATTGTGAAGATAGGAGTCTGCACTCCAGCTCTGCCTTCTCCTGACAACTAGGTGATCTTGAAGATTTACTTTGATTCTCTAAGCTTTGATACCCTCCTCTGTAAAAAAAAAATACAGTTTGAGGAATTAAAAATGAATACTTTTTTAAATGACCTGCCACAATGAAGTGATCAACAGCATGAACTTTCTTCCCCTTTTCCTTTTCCCCTTAAAATTCCCCCTTCATAATTATGGATTCTCTATATCTTCAGTGCAGAGTTCTGAAACAGTGGAGGTTGATGTGGTAGGGGAGTTCAGTCCAGGTTTTCTGTAGCTATAAAAGGTGGGTACCATGGTCATGTTCCCCACAAATTCATGTTGAAACCTAATCCCGCCCAAAGTGATGAGTTGAAAAGTTGCGGCTTTTTGGAATTAATTAGGTCGTGGAGGCGGAAATTTTATGGATGGGATGAGTGTCCTCTTCAAAGAGGCCCAAGAGAGACCCTTCATCCTTTCCAGTATGTGAGGACACAGTAAGAAGGCACCATCTATAAACTAGGAAATGAGTCCTCCCCAGGCACCAAATTTGCTGGTGACTTGGTCATAGATTTGCAGCCTCCATAACTGTGAGCAATAAATTTCTGTTGTTTATAAACCACTCAGCTTATGGTATTTTGTTATGACATCCAGAGCAGACTAAGACAATGGGTGACTCTTGCTGCAGGAGTGTCAAGGTCTCGTCAGTGTAGTGGAGGGGAGGGATCTCTCCCAGCCCATGGCCTGCTCTGATTACTGGACCAGGGACCCTTGTGCCCTCAACACCATTTACAAGATGGCTTCAAGGCTGCACCTACCAGGACACATGGCCCCTGCTGGGAACGTAGAGAAAGCTGACATGTGCAAACATCACTCACTCTTCTTCCACCTTTGCTCTCTGTTCTCTCATTGTATTGATCAATTCATGTTCTAGATCCTACCGGGGCCAAAATCATCTTCTCTCTTCCTCTTGCCCCACTTTAACTTGTTTGAAAAGAGAAAACTCCTCCCCACCATTGGACAATAATTGCTTCACCTGGGGTTGAGGAGAAAGGCAGTGTGAGCTTGCCTTGGAGGTCAAAGCCACTGAGAAACCTGAGCCCCGCTGGCTAGTCCTGCCACTCCCAGCAGTGCACACTGGCCTGGAGGTGCTTCACACACAGGCCCAGAGTTTTCTCTTCTGGGCTGTTATGGAGAAATGGCCATCCTGGAGAAAGAAGAAGCTGTCTCACAGGGACTTCCAGGCCCTGGCGGACAAGGGAGGCTCACTCAGCAGGCCCAGGCTCAGCTAAGACATCCCATTCTCAAAGCCCGGGGGACAGAGGCAGCTCCCTCTCCCCAGAGTTGTCTCTCCAGATCTCTGAATCCTGGCAGGAAGGGGGAGAAGCCCTAGCATTTTGTAAGAGAAGGGCAGGCTTATGGTTCAGCCACTGGATTACAGACACTGTCCTGGACTTCTGACCCTGATGATACCTGAACTTACAGCTGAGCATCCTGTCCTGGAGTTCTGAGTAGCTTCTTGCTTTCTGTAACTCCTTCCTGACTGTGCCATCCACTCAGTTCCCATTTCAAGAAGCCCCTTGTGGTTGACATTTGAATATTACCTTGGAGGAGTCAGCATTATTTCATATCTTCAGCAGTGTTCATCTTTTTCCTGCTTGAAATGCCTTCCCCTCCAGTATTCCAGGATCCCACACTCTCCACCTCTAGTTCTGTCAGTCTCTTACCAGCTTCCCCTACTCTGTCCCTTCTCTCTAGGAAGTGTTCCTTTTGTACAAATAATGACCATATCTTTAGCTTCAGCCCTGACTTCACTCCTGGACTCTAGGTTCATTTATCTATCTGCCTCTACCTCCTCTGCAAGCATCTCAAATTGAGAAGATCCAAAAAAAAAAAAAATTGTTGAATTCACATATCCAAAAACTATTTTGCCCATATTCCTTGTTTTTGTAAATGGCATCATCACATGCTCATTCCTGAGACCAACACCCTAGGGATCATTTATGGTTCTTCTCTTTCCCTGGAAACACTGGTCTGGCCCATAGGAGATTTCCTGAATTCTACCTTCTAAGTCTTTTCCTAATCCAACCATCTTCCCTGTCTCCATTGTGACCAGTACCATTCAGCACACCATCATTTCTTGCCTGGACAAAACAACAACCTCTCATCTAGCCTTTCTTTCTTCCCTCTGAAATAAAATTTTATTATTCCCTCAGAAGGCAGACTAACTTTCTGAAGTGTGCATCAGATTGCATGACTCCAGTGCACACTGAACCTGATTCTACAGGGCCCCATGAGAGCCAGTCTCCTGAGTCATCCAGCTCACCTCCACACCTCACTGTGTCCCAGCACACTCATCCTTGCCCTCTTTCAACATCTCAGGGATGTTTCTCTGCCTGGAGTCCTCCTTCCAGGGCTGCACACATAGCCACCCGCTTCCCATCACTCAGGCTGGAAAATCACCCACTCAGAAAGGCCTCCAACAACACTAGAGTCAGAACCTCATGTTTCACCCCACCCTGGTTTCTCTCTCTTTATACTCTATTTAGATTTATATTATCTTTCTCTTTTTTCCCTCCTTTTTTTTTTTTTTTTTGAGATGGCGTCTTGCTATGTTGCACAGGCTAGAGTGCAGTGGCTATTCACGGGTGTGAGCATAGCTCACTATAGCCCCGAACTCCTGTGCTCGAGTGATCCTCCGGCCTCAGGCCCCCGAGTAGCTGAGCCTACAGACACATGCCATGGTGGCTGGCACCTATTTAGATTTTTCCACAGCACATATTAGTATCTAAAATTGGCTCAACATGTTCATTATTTACTTATTTATTGTCTTTCTCCCTGACAGTAAACCATAGGAACATGTTCTCTGAGGTATGCCCATTAAAAAATTGTATGTATGCCTGTAACCCCAGCTACTCAGGATGCTGAGGTGTGAGAATGACTTGAGCCCAGGAATTTGAGATCAGCTTGACCAATCTAGGAAGACCCCATCTCAAAAAATATATATTGCATGTATTGGAAAATTATTATAAAATTATGGTTTTATTGAATACATTGCATGTAGGTATTTTGTGTATTGTATGTATATGTAACATATGCATAACCTAACATTTATTATATTAACCATTTTTAAGTGCACAATTCAATGGCATTAAATGCATCCACACTGTTGTCCAAACATCACCATCTTCCATCCCCAAAACTTTTCCATTAACTGAAACCCTGCACTCATTAAACATTAACACTTTACTCCCCTAAACCAGACACTGGCAACTGCCATTCTACTTTCGGTCTCTATAAACATGACTACTCTAGGCACCTCATAACATTTTGTGATTGTTTTCTCAAAAATAAATATGAAATTACAAACCAAAATGTGTTATATGTATATGTGTGTATATTTGCTCATATATTCGATTTACCAGAAACCATCGTTTTATGTGGGTGTGGGGAAGACCTTGTCCAGTGGGCCTGTGCACTGTGCCCTTGAGCTTAGACTTTACCCTCAAGGAGATCAGAGTGGGGCATTGAGAGATTTGAAGCCCTAGGCTAATATGGTCAAATTTGCATTTCAGTGAGATCCAGTTGGATATCATGCAGAGGGCAGGCTAATGTGGATAAGTTTAGACAAAAGAAGACCAACCAGTGGGCTGATGCAGAGCCCTGCCTGCCAGGTGAAGGCGATCTGAGCATGCATGCATCAACGAGCAGGAGGAAATGAGGGAAGGGAGGCAGGGCCAGGCTGTCCCTTTTAGTGCATTGGAAAGGCTCATGCATAAAGAAAATGAGAACTGGCTTTTGGTCAAGATCCCAAATTCTCTGTAACAGAGGGGAGGCAAAAAAGGTCACATTCATGTCTAAATTGACGATGACTCAACTTTCCCCTCCTATCCTCCCTTAGTTAACAGGAGCTCAGCCCTTTGTAAAATTTATTTCCTTGGGACTTTCCTGAGAGTGTCTAGGTTTCCTAGATGACTGACAAGTGCCCGTTCTCAGCCTCCTCTCCCCCTAGTGACCTTCCACTACAGAGCCTAGAAAGTCACCCACTCAGTCTCACAGCTCAGGTTCACTGTGTGACCCAACCCTTAGCCATGAGATGCCAGGGAACATCTGCCTTCTTGATAAAGAAAAAACCCTCCTCCTCCCTCAACTTTTCTCCGCCTTAAATGAGGATGTAATGTCCAGGGCCATGGCAACCATATGACAAGAAAAGTGGAAGAAGTCATAGGAATTGCAGAGATTTGGGTCTGACACCACTGAGCCACTACCTACCCTCTGAGTTTTCACCATGTGAAAAATAGCAGGTGCTATTTGTTTAAGCTACTGCTGGCCAGGGATTATTTCATCAGCTGCTGAAAGCAGCTCCAACTGATGCATGTGCAATGCTCCTCAACCCTAGACTGTCAACACTCACTCCTGAGGCCTGGGCTGGAGACACTGGCCTCACCTCCTGCCTACTGTTCTGTAAATGTCTCACGGAAGGACAAGGGATGTTCTTGCAGAACAAACAGAAGTCTTCCTTTTTCTGTTTGCAGAGGAGAAGAGTCCCTATGTAGGGCTATTTGGGACTTACTTCTACTTCACCCGCAGACTTTATTTTCTGTCCAAGGCTTATATCCAGTAGGGGGGTCACTGGATCCAGGGAAAGATAAGTAGCAGCTGTCACCTGGGCTTGAAAGCCACCACTTCTATCCTGCCCACTCCTGCTTAGAGAATTTCCAGGCAAATTACAAGGGCCCTGTTAGTGTGAACCATCAGTCTTCCTGTGTGTATGATTATGCAACCTTGTGCAGTCATCTCTGAGGTTCTCACCTGCATCATCTCTCAGGGTTGTTGCCAGATGTAGAAAAGTGACCACACATAAATCACCTTGCGTGGGTTCAGGATGGGCCTCCCATGCACTGCGTGGGGGCTTCATTCTTGGTCCTTTCTAACAAGACCTTTTATAAGATCAGGTGAGACAAACTTCAGAGGCACCAAGCAGGAGGTGTTCCCTCTTCCTGAAAAAGGCTTTCCCTGTCTACCCACATCAGAAAAGACCTCATTTGGCTAATCCAAACCCTCCACACCGGTTTTTAGGGCTATTTTCTCTGGTTTCTTTTCTAGCAAATGGAAGACAGCCAGTCTCCTGCACAGACAGTTGCTGATTTTGTGTAGTGTGAGAGAGAACTTCCAGTTATTATAAGCATCTGTCAAACTCCACTCCAGTGATCTTTCTCAGTAGTATTTTAAACAGAATTCAGGCTGAGCCTGTCCCTCCAAATGCAGAAAATGAAGCCTCTTCCCATTTCCTGAGCCACTGTGCAGGCTGCCCTTGTCACCTACTGAGACAGTTCTTGGCCAAAGCTCTGAATTGAATAAATCATCCCCATGATGAGCAGAGAAGCAGGAAGGACCGTGGATGCTGGCCCACTTGTTGGAGAGATGGGGGAGTGAGATGCCATTTGAACCCCTGACTGGGGGCCAACCCAACAGAAGCAGCACCCAGAAAGGAAGCACTCTTGGCCTCCTGAGAGACTCAGCTTAACCCCAGTTGTTTCTCCTTTTCAAGATCAACCTTCTCCGGGAGGCACATCCACTTCTCAGTTTGGACCAAATTCAAACCTTGCAGAGAATGCAGCCACGTGGCCTTTTTATTTAAATCCAGATTCTAAGCTAGTTTAATCCCACCAATCCGAAGAAAAGGCATCTCCCTTTTCCTCTCGCAGCCCTCCTGGTTTGGAGGCCCTTTCTGAATGAAAGCCTCAGGCCTTGTTGTGGCAGTGCAGGCCAGACATAGAGACGATGCCTCTTTGGGAACCATTGAATAGTGCATTAGGGGTGTTTGAAACATTGGCTCACTTAGAGCTCCATGGGGCTCCACACTCCACTTGGGAAATAAGATGCTACTCTGCCCTCACAAATATGCTTCCTGTCCCTCATCATATTTAGTAACTTCCCTTAGTAGTCAGGGCTCTGTATAGAACCTGGAGAGTATGTATCTGTATCTCTCTCTCAACATGTTTTAAATAGACTATAGATAGATGACTGACAGAGAGATAGATAGATAGATAGATAGGTAGATAGATAGATAGATAAGAGGGAGATAGATCACAGATACATGGATAGATTTAGATGTAGATATAGATATATAGGCATAAAAATATAAATATAGATATAGATGTGGGGGCTGGAAAGTCTGAAGTCTGCGAAATCCATTGACTCTTGCATGATTCTGTAATTATGGGAAAGAGTAAGGAGAAGAATGATCTGAGGAACTCGGTACTATTCCCCAGCTTCATAGAATTTGGAAGAGCCAGGCTGTCCTTGTATGGGCTTAAGATTTCCTGGACACAATAGATTCCCTGGGCCTGCTGCATTTCCCTTACAAGACCTCTGTTTGAACGGACTCTCCCTTACATAGTTCTCCCTTTTGACTATGAGGCCTTGGTGTTACAGGGGTTGGATCTCTATGTAATATCCCAGATGCCTGTGCAATAATAAGCAGTGAGACTCTGCGCCATTGTTATGGCACACAGAATGCTCTGGAGTTAAATCAATAAAACTATAGGAGTTAAATTGGATCTGAGTTCAAATCCTGGTTCTGTTTCTTACTACTTGGATGACCTTCAGCAAATTCTTTAACCTTCCTAAAGCCTCAGTTTTCTTCACTCTATGATGACATTGGAATTTCTTAAGCTTGTTGGGAAGAGTTGATATCATATAAATAATGCCTGATGAAGAGATAACAGGTAACAAGTATTCAGTGAAGCACTATTCTCCCTACTGTCACCATTCATAACAAAGTGTTTTTAATCTAAAAATACTCGAATCTAAAACTGTTCATCCTTGCTTTTTTTTTCTAGAAAACAGTTAAACTTCAGGGAAATGTGTTTGGCTCTTTGTCCTTGCGATTCGGTTCTGCTCATTACAGTCTGCCGTAAGCAAATTCTTGCCACTGCTGGGCAGGGCAGTGAAGGAAGAAGCAGCTCTCCATGTTGAAGTGCCCAAAACCTCCACACAGACCGTGACTGCAAGCCCCTCACAGAGGCAGTGTGAGCAGAGCCTCTGGCACTTGCTTCTGTTGGAAGGAAGCTCAGAGACAAGTGTGATGTTTACAGCAAGGAAATATTCCTCAGCTAAGCTGATGCATGACACTGCCTCTTCGTTTCTTTGGTTCTGATATTCATTATATCCATTTCCTTTTTTAGTATCAAACTTCATGTAAATGATATCATTGTGAAAATGGAATAAGATATAAATAACATTAACAAATCAAAATATCCCTGATTATATACATCAATCACCAGCCAATCCCTGGATTACTTCCCCTCTAGATGTCATGGCATCTAATATATAAATATATGTATACTTATGTTTGTATATACACACAGAAGCATGTGCCAGCATGCATGAGTATGCCTATGCTTACTGTTTTGTTTTTCCTAGGCCCTTGCTTAGTGCAATCAGGCAAAGTGCTGATTTGGGTAGAGACTGTCATAACCCTTTGCAACAAAAAGATAATGCACTCAGTAAACAGTTACAACGATATCACCTGTGGTCATGGAAATGATTTCATATCAGAATAAATGTACTTAGAGAAAGGCATACACACAGTCTGAACAATAAATTAGGGTTTGATTAGCAGTGGGAGAAAACACTGAAGAAAATGGTGAGATGCAGCACACATCACTCCTTCCCGGGGATCCACTTTTCTCCACTTGGGTGAGATTTCCTGCCTGAGACCAATGCTTTCATCGCACTGGTGAAGGAGAAGAGAGAAAAGGCATTAGCTTCAATTCCATAAAGATCCATAGAAAGAATCAAGAAAAAAGATGAGGGCATGAAATCTGGGCACACTAGATTTCATTTTATGGTGGTGACATAGCTGAAAATAATTGATTCACATTAAAACAAGAAAAAGACTCCCCAACTGCTAAAGAAAAAAAGCTAATCATATTTATTTTTTAAAATCCATTCGTTTTAATCTTGTTTTCTCTTTTCTCCAACCTGAGTAAACTCAGTTTTTCTCTCTAGACTTAGACCTTTCTTCACTAAGGTGCGATCTAGTTAGCCCTGTTTGTCGCTGTCCAGTGCCAAAAACGGCTCCCTTCCTGACCTGATATGTAAGCAACAGTTATATGATTAGCCTTGAAAAATCAGCAAATGAGTCTTGGCTCTTGGAAACAATTTTTTTTCTGCTTCAAATAGTATGGACTCTTTATAACCTACAAATAATGAAGACAAAAAACATAAAAGTTTAGGCCATCAACATCACTTTAAATCTTCATAATCAAGGCTGTCAATGCATCACTAGAACTGCATTAAAGATAAGAGTACCCAAGCTGGTTTTGTACTTACACAATGCTTCTTCTTAGCTCAAGCACATAGAAAATACAGAGTAGCTGCCTTTCTTTTACTTCCTGTAAAGTGAGACATGCAAGTGGCATCATTTACCATCCATCAGAATCCTGGAAAGCATATCTACAAAATATTTACTCTGCCACACTTTAAAGGCCTTATAGTGTCAGGACTCTCCCATTCAAATGTAAATACTTCTAGAAAAGGAAAAAATTAAGCTTTAGCCAGCATATACATATTTTCACATGTACACACAACCCGAAGAAGGATAGTGGCACCCAGCTGAGCTTTAAAATATTCTTAAGTGCTCGTGTGAAGGAGCTAAGCAGGGTGCCATAATAATTAAGGGGAAGGAAGGGTCTAGAAAAATATGATGAATGAGTTCTATAGACAAATATTACCCAATTCATTTTTCTTAATAGAACTTGAAAGTCTATTTGTCTTTTACTCATTCATCCAGCCCAAGTACAAATCTATGCCTGACCTTGAGATCTGCCCAGCAAAGAGTTTTTTGCTTCATTTAGCAATGCTATGGATATATTCGTCTCCCAGGAAGGAGGAGGAAGTAGTAGTGATGGAGAAGAAGGTACAGAAAGGTCTCCTCTATATCAGCCTCTGCCACAACCTTGTGCATATTTCTTAGCTAATTGTCCTGACAATTCTATTGGGCTCTCTAAAATGGACTCTTTCCCATTTTAACAACAGATCTGAGAGATTTAGTTGCAAACCCAATTTGCAAATTCCATAATTGGCTCTAGAATTTCAACATACATTCAGGTGTAAATTAAGAGGTATTATTTTCTCAAAATGCATAACCTAGAGATAGCAGCTGATGTTATTTTAGAGATAGCTCATGTGAGTGATGGTCTCTTTGTTCTATTGGCCTTTATCTTATGCTCATGACTTCGCCATGACAACGTGGCACCTCCAACTCAAAATTATATCTTTCATCAAAGCAGAAAAATAAAAAAATTCATTAGTTTCAACTATTTCTTCTATCTGGGAAGAAAAAAATGTTCTAGGCCACCTCACCCCCCGCCGTAATCACATATAATTCATTAGTCTGAAAAATGACATATCATTACCCCTACTGTCAAAAAGGCTTAGGAAAATAAGTATTGAGTTTTCCAGTCCCTAAAGTGAAGTAAAAAAAAAAAAAAAAGTGTTTGTGATTGCCTAATTAGTGAGCTAAGTACATTGACTGCCACAGTGATAGAATAGGAATAAAATCTGGGTCATGAAATACAAGTTTTATTCTCCCCTACTTCCTCCTCCACCACGTACACATATATATTTTCCACTGTAAGATTACTGGCTTGTTTTCTGAATCCATATGTGCTGTTCTATAAAATATGTGTTTTTTCAAAGAAAGCCCATTTTCCATTCCACATTGCTGCTATTTTAGAAACAAGCTAGTTTACCTATTTAGGCAGAGCAATGTGTAAGAGAAACTCACCATGTGAAGAACATGAGCTGTTATTTTTTATCCTGATGTAGTAAGAAATGCATGATTTTTGCTCTCTCTATACTTCGGATTTAACTGTACGTATAAAGAAGCATCACCTTCTACCTCCTCACACCAGATGTATTTTGTGTGATATATTTATAAATAGATTTAAAACACTGTGTATAAGCTCTATAGATTGGAGTGATACCAATAATATCACTGCCCACTCCTACATACAATATCTGCATATAGCTCCATGGTTTAAAATCACTTTAACATGCGTAACCATAATTAGAGCCTTTCTTCATCCCTTTATATGTTTAGTGTAAGTAGGAAAACATCTTACAGTTTCACATCAGGCTACAACACCCCTCACAAAACACACATTTTTCACAATTTCAATTGAAATCCAAATAGCTTTATAAATCTTGCTTTATACAGCCCATCACTCATACAACAACCTCATTAAGAGTCTCTTAAAGTAATAACTGGCATGATGCTCCCTTCTCTCTTCCATCAACTGCGGGTCGGGGCAGGTCATGGAGTTCCTGGCTCCCGAAGGGGTGCATGTCTCTCCTCGAGGGGGCACCCCGAAGTGGCAAGAAGTCCCCCGGGGAATCAGGGAGAAGCGCCCAGGGTTTCAGGGGGAGGTTGAGGCAGGTGGCGGAAAAAAGCAGCGAGTCCAAAGAGGAGGCCAGGGATCCCCCAGCGGAGCTCAGGGCCTTCCTGGCAGCCCGCGCTCCCAACCCAGGGTGGGGGTTGTGGAGTCCCTTGCTCCCGCTCAGGGTACGTGTCTCTCCCCGCGGTGGCACCCCAAAGAGGCAAGAAGCCTCCCGGGGGATGGGGACAGGCGCCCAGGGTTTCAGGGGGAGGTTGAGCCAGGCGGTGAAAAAAAGCTGTGAGGCCGAAGAGGATGCCGGGGGTCCCCCAGCGAGGCTCAGGGTCTTTCCCGTAGCCCCTGCGCCCGACCCGACGGGGTCGTGGAGTCCCTGACTGCCACCCTGGGTGCGTGTCCCTCCGCAGGGGCACCCCAAAGGACAAGAAGTCCCCCGGGGGATGGGATCAGGCGCCCAGGGTTTGGAGCGGGAGGTTGGGACAGGCCGCGGATAAAAGCGGCGAGGCCGAAGAGGAGGCCAGGGGTCCCCAGAAGGGCTCAGGGCATTCCCGGCAGCCCCCACGCCCGACCGGGCCAGGGGTCTTGGAGTCCCTGGGTCATGCCCTCGGTGTGTGTCTGTCCCTGCGGGGGCACCTGGAAGCGGCAAGAATTCCCCCGGGGACCGGGACAGGCGCCCAGGATTTCCGGGGAGGTCGAGGCAGGCCGTGGAAAAAAGCGGCGAGGCCGAAGAGGGGTCCGGGGGTCCCCCATCTGAGCTCAGGGCCTTCCCGGCAGCCCCCGCGCTTGACCGGTCAGGGGTGGGGGGTCCTGGAGTCCCTGGCTTCCGACCGGGGTGCATGTTTCTCTTCGCTGGGGCACCCCGAAGCGGCAAGATGTACCCCGAGAAACAGGGACAGGAGCCCAGGGTTTCAGGGGTGGTTGAGGCAGGCCACCGAATAAAGCGGCGAGGCCGAAGAGGAGGCCGGGGATCCCCCAGCCAAGCTGTGGGCCTTCCCGGCATCCCCAGCACCCGATCTGGGGGGTCATGTAGTCCCTGGATCCCGCCCGGGGTGCATGTCTCTCCCCTGGGGGCACCCTGAAGAGGCAAGAAGTCCCTCAGGTAACAGGGTTTGGAGTCCAGGGTTTCAGGGGGAGGTTGAGGCAGGCCACGCAAAAAAGAGGCGAGGCCAAAGAAGAGGCCGGGCGTCCCCCAGCGGAGCTCACGGCCTTCCTGGCGACCCCCGCGCCCCACCCGGGTGGTTCATGGTGTCCCTGGCTCCCACCCGGGGTGCATGTCTTTCCCCGCTGGGGCACCCCAAAGAGGCAATTAGTACCTGGGGGGAAGGGACAGGCACCCGGGGTTTCAGGGGGAGGTTGAGATAGGCCGCGGAAAAAAGCTGCGAGGCCAAAGAGGAGGCCAGGGATCCCCCAGCGGAGCTCAGGGCCTTCCCGGCAGCCCCTGCGCCCGAGCCTGGGTGGTCCGTAGAGTCCCTGGCTCCCACCCGGTATGCATGTAGGGCCATGGCCATGCATACCAGAACCCTACAGTCCAAGGCTGAACAGGAAAGGAAGGTGGTGATATGGAGCCATCTGAAAGGAATGCAAGGTCAGAAGCGTTGTGCTTATCTTTATTTTCACTATGGAAAAACAGAAGGCATGTGTGCACGGCTTCCAACATGGGCCGGCGGTCCCCAAACTTGCATGTCTCAGGATCTGCAGAGCTTGGAAATGTATAGATCCTTGGCGAAAGTCCTGATTGAGGAGGTTAGGTGAAGTATAGATTTCTGTAGTACAGAAAAATAAAAATTCCATAGATGGTTCTGATGTTCAGCCGATATTTATAAACCACTAAAATAGACCATTGAAAAACACTACTGATTTTAAGGATATGGGTATGGAAAAGGATTTAGGAGATGCCCTGACATTCTCTCTCTTCCAGAACCTTATTCGTTTCTTTATAAGCATGTGCCATGATCGGTAATGTCACATTAACTTGTTTTGTATATGTCTCCCTCACTAGAATGTCAGCTTTCTAAGGGCAGGTATTGTGGCTGCTGTATTCACAACTACACTCCTGGTAGCAGTGTCTGGTAAAGCACAGTACCCAATAAATATTCACCGAATGAATAATGAGGAGCTGACTTTATGTACTTTTTATTGTCTTATAGTTCAGATAATGGCTAGATTTTTTTTTTCTGTAAAATAGATACAGCGGTACAAACGTGGTTGGAAAATCTATGAACACTGTTGTTACAAGTGGTTAGTCAGGCATGGCTGGGGCAGGAGAGGGCTCTCCTGCCATCCACCGGAAATTTCAGGTGATCATCAGGTGGTTGTTCAACAACTATCACATTGCCTCTCTAAAAATGATAGTTTGGCAGCTGGTGTCAGGGAGAGACAATCTCTTGATGGTCCACAACTGTCACACTAATGTGTTAACTGAATGCAAGCCCCAGGGAGAGGCAACTTCCCAGATAAAGACATTTGAGTTTGGTAGTAAAATCTCAGATATTGGGCAAGTGAGCCTAGCAGGTGCATTAAGAGACAAAATGGCAGAGTATGACCTTCCAGAGGCTGGGAAAGAATCAGTAGCTGCCTCCTTCCCAAGCTGCCTGAGAATGCCCAGGGCATCTGTTATAGAATTAAACTGCTGTCCACTCACCTGATGCAGTAAAACCAGATAACCTACATCTTTCTATCTTTGCAGTGATAGAAAGAAAGGCATTTATTGCAGGGCATCAAGCAAGGAGGATCTGGAAAGCTCCTACTTAAGACACAAACTCCCCAATGGCTTGTAGGTAAGGGATTTTAAAACCAGGAGTACGTTTCAGGAAAGCAGAAGCTACAGGCAGAATCACAAGTCAATACACAGAAGTTACACATTTTTGCTCTGAAAGGATGGGGTATTTTGAAGTGGGGCACACAGGTCATAAGTAGATTCAAACATCTTCTGATTTGCAGTTGGTTAAGGTAGAGAACCAACATTTGTTTAAACATTTGGGGACAGTAGAAGAATGTTAACTGGTTATGGGGAGTGACTTTCTCAAAGCCCCTCAGGAAGAAACTTAGAACCAAGGGTCCAGTGGATCCATTCTGTGGGGGTCTTCTGTGGGGATCCAGGCCTCTGAAAGACAATCAGGAACATATGCTAAGAGGTTATCTTTGGTTTATATAGGGAAAGATAACATCTGTGGGACTCTAACTTCTTTAGCTATTGTTTTATCCTACTGTTACCTTCTTGTTTAACAAGTCACCTATTTACTTCTCAGGGCTCGCTTGTTGCCTGGAATTTCCCTTGAAGGAACTTAGGAGTTTCCTTTATTTCATGCTTGAGGTCCACAGGCCCTTTAAGAAGTAGGTTCTTCTTTTGTCTCACACCCCTTGCCCCAGCTTAACATAGCCAAGAATCTCATAAAATTCAATGAAAATAAAACATCTGTGTGTCTCATTTGGGAAGAGGCAACTATGTAGCTTCAGAAGTCACAGCTGCTGTCAGATGAGCTTCCTTCTTGAGTCTCCCTGAGGACTGCTGTAGGGCACCTGTCCCCATTCTAAGGACTAGAATCCCAACCCGCGGGACACACCAGGCCACTTTCTAATTCCATGGGAGGTCTTGCATTTCTCCTGCAGGCCTCACCTCTGGAACCTCTCCCTTCATGCCACCCATCTAGCAAAGTACCCCTTCCCAACTGTATGGCCATACCCCCCTGTGTGGCTGTGACTCTTCAGACCGAGTGGGGGTTCACTGTGGGATTCTGCCCCTTTCCTCTGAGCCTGGCTCAGCACAGGCTGCATGGCAGACACCATCTGTCCACCCATCAGTTTGTTATTGGAGAGGGGTCCTGATCCAGACCCCAAGAGAGGAATAATTCAGGGTGGGTCCACAGAGTAATATGAAAGTAAATTTATTAAGAAAGTAAAGGAATAAAAGAATAGCTACTCCATAGGCAGAGCAGGGCGTTCCTGAAAGCAAGAGGAGGAACACGTCTGCCTCAGGTCCAATGCCTGTTTATATACAAGATAGTGAAGCAAAAATCATGGGACGAGGGGAATGTGCTCCACCATGAGGGCTTGTGACAAAGCATTGTTCATCTTGTGTAAATACTGTCTTCCACAAGAATCCATTTTGTTATCTTTAAAAAGAAACTTATTTGTAAACTAAGAGTACTTTTGCTCTTAAGCTATCAGGACATTTCCTGGGTCTGTGAAGTCCTGGATCTCTTTAGTAAACATTATTAACTTGTTCCTTTAGCTGCAACCATTTTGTAACTAAGAACACTTAACCTCCTGGGAGTGCAGCCCAGCACGTCTCAGCCTAATTTTTCCCACCCCCTATTCAAGAGGGAGTCTCTCTTGTTCCAACACCTCAGTCAAATTCACACTTATCCTCAACTGCTCCCTCCCCAGCCCACAGAGCCTGAGGAGAAGCACAGGGGGTTCCTCCCCCACACCACTGAGTTTCCTGCCCACACCACCCTCCTATAGTCTCAAAACGAGGTAGTTTATTAAAGGATTCAGAGAGCCCCATCTTAGGTGATTCTGTTCACAGCCTGAGGACTGTAAACCAAAACCAAACAAACAAAAATTATAAACCCCTAAATTAACTAATGGATCTTCCCTTCAGCCAAGGGCACTCCAAAGTTAACCTGAAAAATTAGTTCAGGTCATGATGGGAAGTGGGTGTTGGACATCCCTCATTATATCCTCCTTTTTGGAATTTAGGCCCAGCTGACCAGCATCAACATCAACACAGAGACCTTAAAACTGATAGAACAGACTCTAAGTCTGATAAGAAACATTTACAGTCTATTCTCTCTAAAGCCTGCTACCTAGAGGCTTCAGTTGCATGAGAAAACCTTGGTCTCTACAGCTTCTTATGGTAAGCTAGACATTCCTTTCTATTAATTCTACATATTTAGTTAATAACCAACTGCCAATTGGAAAGTCTTTGAATCTGCCTATGACCTGGAAGCCACTCCCTGCCTTTTCAGTTGTCCCACATTTCTATATAGAACCCATGTACATCTTACATGTGTTGGTTGATGTCTCATGTCTCCCTCAAGTGTATAAAACCATGCTGCAGCCCAACCTTCCTGGGCACATGTCTTAGGATCTCCTGGTGCTGTATCACAGGCCATTGGTAACTCATATTTTCCTCAAAATAAATCTCTTCAAATATTTCAGACTTCAACTCTTTTCGTGGACAGAACTAAACTCTGATTTCTTTTACTTCTTGCTCAAATTCCTATCTAAGTGGTCTGGGGAGACATGCCCCACAGACCATAAAATCTAGTTAGGCAGATTTGTATTAATCTGGTACAATGTGACTTATTTCCACTCTGACTCTGGTATTGCATCATGTGACAGATAGCCGACCATGAAGGAAATCAAAATATTGGAAATAGCCCTGCAAACAGTCTTTTGTCAGAGAAACTTGCGTCTGTAGAGAATCTCCATTCTGCAGCCAGGCCTCCCTTTTCAGCCCTTTTCTGGATCTAGGAGAGAGCCTGACATATCTTAAGTTCTGAGCAGAGACATTTGCCATCTATTCTGCCTTGAGGAAGACCATCTATGAGGCTTAATCTATGTAGCAAGAACTTTGGCCCCACAGCCCCCTTATCTTACCTCAGGCATTCTTTCCTACCTCCTTCAAGTCTTTAAGACAAAGCTTAACTCTGTCAACCAATTGTCCACTAAAGAATCCCTAAAACCCACCTATGACTTGTAAGTGGCTCTGCTCTACCCTATTAGGAGATGTCCTGCCTTTTTGGAATGAACCAATGTATACCTTCCATGTATTTATTTATGATTTTACACGCAATTCCTGTCTCTCTGAAATGTATAAACCAAACTGTAACCTGACCACCTCAGGCACATTTTCTCAGTACCTTTTGAGATTGGGTAACCCCAGGCTGCATTCACTGATGTTGGCTCAGAATAAACCTCTTTAAATATATTTTGATGCAAACTGTCTTTTTCCATCATCAAACCTAGGCATGAGCTTTTGCTTCCTCCTTCTTGCCAGAGAGATACAGTCTTTTGGCAAAATTACACAAACAAGACTGTTTTGACACTTTTCTTTCTTTTTTTTTTTTTTTTGAGATACAGCCTCACTCTGTCACCCAGGCTGGAGTGCAGTGGTGGGATCACAGCTCACTGCAGCCTCAACCTTGTGGACTCAGGTAACCATCTCACCTCAGCCTCCCAAGTAGCTGGGACTACAGGCATGCACCAGCACACTCATCTAATTTGTTTATTTTTTGTAGAGATGAGTTTTCAGCATGTTGCCTAGGCTGGTCTTGAACTGCTGAGCTTAAGAGATCTCCCCACCTCAGCTTCCCAAGGTGCTGGGATTACAGACACGAGCCCCCATGTCTGGCCTTTGATACTTTTTAAAGAAGTTCTTGGCTATTTCTGCTTCTAATTGCTCGCTCAAGAGGTGCCTTAGTTCTTTGTAGGGTAAGCTGATGTTGTCTCTCTACTGCTTGTGCCCAAACAGGAAAAGTGATCAGTACTTCTTCTTAGATCAGGACAGTATTTTCATCCCAGAGGGGCCTGTGAGGGCCTGTGGGGAAGAACCTGCCTGCTCCTTCCCAGATGGGTCCTTGGGAGAGTCTCCCAGCTCTGCAGCTGGCACTCAGAGACTTGGTGTGTGCAAGATGCTGTCAGCACCTGCTTGCTCTTCCAACTTCAAGTGAGGGCGAGGGTTGTTGGTGAGGTCTCCAGGACCAGATTGATGTCTGTAAGCTAGGCAGGGTCCAAAACCACCATGACCAGAAGGCCTGTGTGTGAATACACACTTGGTATCTGATGGCCTAATTAAATTACATCTCTGCAGGGAGGTACTGGAGAAAATTGCCTTGAAGAGAGGACTAAAGGAGCAATCAATTAAGAAAACCACTCACCTCCAAGGATCTGGAGAAAGCAGTTTATTCCCTGCTCCATATTCTGGCCACACTGAACTCTGCATCCGCAGGTTTCCTCAAGTTTTGTAGACGGCCTTTGCAGCAGAGATGTGAGTAGCTCATCTGGGAGAGAGGCAGGCACCGGGAGCACTCATGAGGCTGTGGGCAGGAGGGTGAGGTCATCGGGGTGTGCAGGTTTGGCAGGTGAGGCTGGGAGGGTCCTGCATGGCTCCTGTGACAGCTGTCTCTGTCTCCAGGAGCTCCAACCTGGCTGGCATCAAAATTCTAGCCACACCATGGCAGCTTCCCTCCAGCGAGTGAGGAGAGGGGCTATTCTGCTGAGTATGAAGGTGATTCTTCCATGAATGAACTTTCTGAAGGCAGGAACCTTGAAAGGCATCTGTAACTCAAAGCAACAGCAGGAAAGAGTGGGGTTATCACCCAGAGATGCTGACAGCAGGAAAGAGTGGGGTTATCACCCAGAGATGCTGACAGGGAGAAGCAGATGTGCTCACTTTGATACATTTCAGAGACACTTGTCCGGAGGCATTTCATAAAAATCCAGGAAGCCACAGCAGTAATTTCTTCTCTTTTCAAGCCTCTAAAAGTCTTTGTCAGTGCTCCACGTTGCTAATCATCAGGGAAATGCAAGTTGAAACCACAGTATCACTTCACACCTGTTAGAATGGCTATAATGGCATGGAGGACAGTATGTAAAATCCATTAAGCCACGCACAGAAAGACAAATGCTGCATGATCTCACACATATGTGGAATCTAAGAAATGATCTCATGGAGGCAGAGAGTGGAATGGTGGTTGCCAGGGGATGGGTGAAGAAGAAATGTTGGTCAAAGGGTATAAAGTTCCTGTTAGACAGGAGGTATAAATTTTAGAGATTTATTGCATAGCATGGTGAACATGTTTATTAATAATGTATTATATATTTAATAATTGCTAAAAGAGTGTATTTTAAATGTTCTCACCACAAAACCAAAAGTAGGTCAGGTGATGGATATGTTAATTAACTTGATTTACTCTTTCTACAATGTACACATATAGCAAAACAACACATTCTATCTGTAAACCCTAAAAATCCGAGACGGACTCAGTTAATTTAGAAAGTTTATTTTGTCAAGGTTGATGATGAGTGCCTGTGACACAGCCTGAGGTGGTCCTGATGACATGTGTCCAAGGTGGTTGGGGCACAGGTTAATTCTATACATTTTAGGGAGATATGAGGCATTAATCGATGTGTATAAGATGTATATTGGTTCAGCCTGGAAAAATGAAACAACTCGAGGTGAAGGCAGGACAATTAGAAGTGGAAGGGGTCTTCTAGGTCACAGGCAGATAAGAGACAAATAGTTGCATTTTTTTGAGTTTCTGATTAGCCTCTCCAAATATGGCAATCAGATATGCATCTATCTCAGGGAGCAGAGGGATGACTTTGAGTAGAATGGGAGGCACATTTGCCCTAAGCAGTTTCCAGCTTGACTTTTCCCTTTAGCTTAGTGATTTTGGGCCTCAAGGTCTATTTTCCGTTTACATTGCCCTCCCCCCTTTTCTTTTCAAGATTTTTGGAGAAAGCATTTTAAAAGAAAATGAGTCTCTGGTCTCAGTTTTGTCTGATTTTTCATGGCTACGATGGTTTATTCTTAGATGTCTAGTCTCAAGTTATTAGAAAAGCTCATTTTTTAAAATTTAATTTTTTTTCTTTTAAAATGGAGTTTCACTCTTGTTGCCCAGGCTGGAGTGCAATGGCACCATCTCGGTTCACTGCAACCTCTGCCTCCCTGGTTCAAGCAATTCTCCTGCCTCAGTCTCCCGAGTAGCTGGGGTTGCAGGTTCCTGCCACCATGCCTGGCTAATTTTTGTGTTTTTAGTAGAGACAGAGTTTTGCCATATTGGGCAGGCTGGTCTCGACCTCCTGACCTCAGGTGATCCACCTGCCTTTGCCTCCCAAAATGCTGGGATTATAGGCATGAGCCACTGCGCCTGTCCCAAAAGCTCATTTTTAGCAGGTTGTGAAGTCTTACATCCTATGAAGAGAAAATAGAAAGAAGAAGAGAGAAAATCAACAACAAACAAAAGAACAATCCAGGAAAATCAATATATGCATGTTATTCTTAAGCCCATACATCAGTAGACAGGTATGAAAGTGGCTTATATATGTAAATAGGTTGCTGTTATTTTCTTCAGAAGTTTAAGTTGTCTGGCTTCAGTTTCCAGGGCTTTATAGAAAGCACAGCTTAGTTTTCAGTAACTCCGAATTAGGAAAAATGGGGGAAAAGGAAGAACAAATGTGAAAACCTTATTTTGAAAATTTGTAGCCAAGAAAAATTAGAATTCGATTTAAATTGTAGAAAATATCAATCAGGAAAAGAGGAAGTCAAATTGTCCCTGTTTGCAGATGACATGATTGCATATCTAGAAAACCCTGTCATCTCAGCCAAAAGTCTCCTTAAGCAGATAGACAACTTCAGCAAAGTCTCAGGATACAAAATCAATGTGCAAAAATCACAAGCATTCTTATACACCAGTCACAGACAAACGGAGAGCCAAATCATAAGTACACTCCCATTCACAATTGCTTCAAAGAGAATAAAATACCTAGGAATCCAATTTACAAGGGATGTGAAAGACCTCTTCAAGGAGAACTACAGACCACTGCTCAATGAAATAAAAGAGGATACAAACAAATGGAAGAACATTCCATGCTCATGGGTTGGAAGAATCAATATCGTGAAAATGGCCATACTGCCCAAGGTAAATTATAGATTCAATGCCATCCCCATCAAGCTACCAATGACTTTCTTCACAGAATTGGAAAAAACTACTTTAAAGTTCATATGGAACCAAAAAAGAGCCTGCATTGCCAAGTCAATCCTAAGCCAAAAGAACAAAGCTGGAGGCATCACGCTACCTGACTTCAAACTATACTACAAGGCTACAGTAACAAAAACAGCATGGTGCTGGTATCAAAACAGAGAAATAGACAAATGGAACAGAACAGAGCCCTCACAAATAATGCCACATATCTATAACTATCTGATCTTTGACAAACCTGACAAAAACAAGCAATAGGGAAAGGATTCCCTATTTAATAAATGTTGCTGGGAAAACTGGCTAGCCATATGGAGAAAGCTGAAACTGGATCCCTTCCTTACACCTTATACAAATACTAATTCAAGATGGATTAAAGACTTACATGTTAGACCTAAAACCATTAAAATCCTAGAAGAAAACCTAGGCAATACCATTCAGGACATAGACGTGGGCAAGTACTTCATGCCTAAAACACAAAAAGCAATGGCAACAAAAGCCAAAATTGACAAATGTGATCTAATTAAACTAAAGAGCTTCTACACAGCAAAAGAAACTACCATCAGAGTGAACAGGCAGGTACAGAATGGGAGAAAATTTTTGCAATCTACTCATCTGACAAAGGGCTAATATCCAGAATCTACAATGAACTCAAACAAATTTACAAGAAAAAAGCAAACAACCACATCAAAACGTAGGCAAAGGATATTAACAGACACTTCTCAAAAGAAGACATTTATGTAGCCAAAAGGCACATGAAAAAATGCTCATCATCACTGGCCATCAGAGAAATGCAAATCAAAACCACAATTAAATACCATCTCACAGCAGTTAGAATGGCCATCATTAAAAAGTCAGGAAACAACAGATGCTGGAGAGGATGTGGAGAAATAGGAACACTTTTACACTGTTGGTGGGACTGTAAACTAGTTCAACCATTGTGGAAGTCAGTGTGGTGATTCCTCAGGGATCTTGAACTAGAAATACCATTTGACCCAGCCATCCCATTACTGGGTATATACCCAAAGGATTATAAATCATGCTGCTATAAACACACATTCACACATATGTTTATTGTGGCACTATTCACAATAGCAAAGACTTGGAACCAACCGAAATGTCCAACAATGATAGACTGGATTAAGAAAATGTGGCTCATATACACCGTGGAATACTATGCAGCCATAAAAAATGATGAGTTCATGTTCTTTGTAGGGACATGGATGAAGCTGGAAACCATCATTCTCAGCAAACTATTGCAAGGACAAACAACCAAACACTGTATGTTCTCACTCATAGGTGGGAATTGAACAATGAGAACTCATGGACACAGGAAGGAGAACATCACACTCCAGGGCCTGTTGTGGAGTGGGGGGAGGGAGGAGGGATAGTATTAGGAGATATACCTAATATTAAATGATGAGTTAATGGGTGCAGAACACCAGCATGGCACATGTATATATATGTAACAAACTTGCACGTTGTGCACATGTACCCTAAAACTTAAAGTATAATTAATAAAAAAAAAAAACCACACAGTGCAGGACCAGGAGGACCTCTGCCTCCTGTGGTCCGGGTGCATGGCTGACAGCTGTGGTGGCCTTAGGTCGAGGCTGGAATCAGAGTGCCCTGAACACATGAGCTGTGCTGGGGACAGGTTTTGTTGGGCCCTCTGGCTGGAGCACTTTCTACTTCTTTCTGCTTTACCAGCTCTTGTTTCTGTGATCTTGTGGGCTCCTCCCCAGCTGGCCTTGCACAAGGGACTTGAAAAAGGCAGAAACAGGGAAATAGGGTGCTCTTATAGAGCAGAGTGCAAGAAAAGCTGTCATGGGCCTGGCTCCCGAAGACTGGGCAGAGCGTGTGTCTCTCCCTATGAGAACTGTCACTATTAATGAAGGAGTAGAAGGCAGTGATTCAATTTGTCTCATAGAGGCTCCACCAGGTAGCGGACCCTGTTGGGCCTATCTGAGGTTTTCAGCAGAGTCGATCTGCCTTTTGTTTCTCTAATGTGGCAAATGAGTTGAAGAGAGAATGAACGAGAGAGAGGCAGCAATTGTAGGTGTGTTCACAGGAGTCTCCGTGTTCACAGAGACCCTGTTCTCTGGTTTGCAGCTCTTCCTGTGCCTCTGTGTTGGTGACAGCAGCTTCTCTGCTGATGGGCTCACAGCTGATCCATCAGCCCATGCGACTCTCTGCAGGGCGGCCTTGCCCTCCCTCCTCAGGGCACATGCAGCACAGCGGGGCACAGCCTGGGAGCTCACATGGGGTGCAGACTCACAATCCCCTGTCACTGGGCTGTAGACTTCTTGGTCGGCACTGCCTCTCCCCTGAGCATCAGTCCCCAGTGTGCCTGCTCCTTGTCCTGAATCTCTCACAGTGCCGGACTCCTCTAACATCCTGGCCTCTCTTCCCTGCTGTGGCTATTGGAGAGGCATGTGAGTGAGCCTGGGTGCTGTGGTCTTTGGCACCAGGGAGCCGATTGCTTGCTAACACCCTGATGGGGGGATGCCACCTGTGCATGCCCCCTGAGGCTGTGTGTTCTGTGTTGAGGACCACGCTTGGTCAGTGTGAGGTGAGGAGTCAGCTGGGGGCCTGTCCCCTCCTGGGCTGTAAGCTCCTTGAGGGCAGGAGCAGTGCCCAGGTGGCTCCTCTCTCCAGAAGTTCTCAGCACCATACTTGCCCCAGAGTGAGCAGCTTTGCATGTGGGCCAGAGACCCCCTTTCTCTTTCCTCAGGAACTGTGAGCATTTATCTGGATGATTCATCACTAATGACAATTTTATTAATCGCAGAGCCACGTGTGACAACAGGTGAGAGTCAGTGCCTGTGTTTTCACAGATAGCTTCTTTTTAGTTTTTATCCTGGTATATTCTGTTTTTCACTGTAGCCCTCAATGGGCTCCGAAATGACTATCTACTTAAATACCACTTTCTGGCTTATCCTATTAGAAGATTTTTCCCTACTGCTTCCAATAAATGGGCAATCATTTACTGTTCCCTGAAGACTGAAATTAAGAAAGCTGGGCCAGGCACAGTGTTCTCACAGCTGTAATCCCAACACTTTGGGAGGCCGAGATGGGCAAATCATGAGTTCAGGAGATCGAGACCATCCTGGCTAACACGGTGAAACCCCATCTCTACTAAAAATACAAAAAATTAGCCAGGCATGGTGGTGGGTGCCTGTAGTTCCAGCTACTTGGGAGGCAGAGGCAGGAGAATGGCATGAACTGGGGAGGCAGAGCTTGCAGTGAGCCAAGACCGTGCCACTGCATTCCAGTCTGGGTGACAGACCGAGATTCTGTCTCAAAATAAATAAATAAATAAATAAAAATAAATAAATCTGTTTACCAACTGAAAGAAAAATGAAGACCAAGAGAACAAAAAATTATTAGAAGAAATAAATGGAAGTAAAAATGGTTTTATCACTTCAAGTGATAAAGATTTTAAAGCTCTCAGCATCCAGTTCTCAATTAACAAATTCACAATTCAGTTCTGTAGTTAGGGTTTTCTGTGGTCAAATGAAGCAGAATTATTATAGGTGCTCAAAAAGTTGTTTCAGAAGATTTTGCAACTGGGGAATAACTCTTTCCCATCAATAAACCAGAGCTGGCAGGCCACCAGCAGCAAGGGATTGATAACTCTATGTTCAAAGAGAGGCATGTTTAAGGGGCTCTCTCCAGCCCTCCAGGCAAAGAGGATATTTCTCTAAGGCTAAGTACTTCTTTAAAAAGTAAATGAGACAGTCATCAAAGGTTAGGTGCTTGGAAGGTAGGAACTACAAATGCAATGAACCCAAGGACTCCACGTGTAGGACTGGAAATGCATTTTCAGAAGTGCTTTTCAGAAACACACACACACACAGAGTAAACCAGTGATGGCAGTAAAACTTAGCTTTATGAAAACTCATTCAATTGTGATATTCTGAAATAAACAGTTCAGAATATGTCCTGTATTTTAAAGCATTAAAAATATAGTCTTTCTAATATTTTACCTTTTTGTCTTTTTAGCTTTGTGAAAAGATTCATATTTGAATATAAACGTAAGTATGTATCTATCTATCCATGTACAGGGTGTAGAGTACACAGACACATAGCATGGTCACCAGGAGGCAGACTCTGAAGCCAGACTGCCTGTGTTAAAATACAGCTCCATGTATAAGCTGTGTGACCTCCAGCAAGTTAGTTGAACTCTCCATATCAGTTTCATGGTCTTTCAAATAGTCCTGCCTCATACAGTTCTTGGGAGATTAAATGAGATAGCCTGTAGCTCAGTCAGAACCACGTCGGACACAGCCAATGCTCATTGTCAGCTACTCTTAGGTGTAAACAGACACACATGACAAAATGGGCAAATGTGTGAGCATGTACTTAGACACACATGTGCAGGTGACACCCAGGCACATCGGCATTGAGCTGCACACACAGTCACAGACAACCTCACACACACCGACACCTGTGTGCATGTAAATGTGTTACTAAACACATTTATAGTTAAAGTCGCTGAATAATAGAAAAGACTAGGAGTCCCCCCACATTCTTTTCTTTTTCACTGTGGAAACATCCACTTCTTTGAGTTCATCTTTGTGCTTGACTGAGATTGTCCCAGACAGAGTGGGTTTCTCTTTTGGGTAGAATTTATCCCAGTGCATTTAGTCTTCTAGTGTTACTACGGTGAGAATTCCTCCAGGACAGGGACGGTGTTTTCATTTTAGTTCCTCTAGCTGGGGCCTAAGACCTCTCCTCCACCATTCCCTAACACCTCACACACTGAGGTTTGCCTTTCAGTCTAAACTGAATGCATTTTTTTTTTTTTTTTTTGAGATGGAGTCTCGCTCTGTCACCCAGGTTGGAGTGCAGTGGCACTATATCGGCTCACTCTAAGCTCTGCCTCCTGGGTTCACACCATTCTCCTGCCTCAGCCTCCCAAGTAGCTGGAACTACAGGCACCCACCACCACGCCTGGCTAATTTTTTGTATTTTTAGTAGAGACGGTTTCACCATGTTAGCCAGGATGGTCTCGATCTCCTGACCTCGTGATATGCCCGCCTAGGCCTCCCATGAATACATTTTTTATGAATGAACAATAAACAAATGAGTGAGAGAAGAGCTGAATGGGCTTCAATCACCTCATGGACGACGCTTTTCCTCCATGGGACTTGTTGGGTGTGTCAGGAGAATGCCAGCCTCAGTCAGCAGTGCTGTAGAGCCCATTGCTGTGGCTGCTTCCCCACTGCTCACTGGCCTCTGGCTGTGCTAGCTGTGTTGAGACGCAGGGGGCAACCACTTATGTTTGCCAATCTAGAACTTGTGGTTTACAAACTTTGCTTTTCTCCACAGATAAAAATTATACTTTTATTTGAAACACCTGAAGAAAAAGCCTCTTGTCATTTATGTCAAATTTCAGAACCACAGTAGGCCAGAAAGATATGATCCCAAGCAGAAGCTCATGAGGGAGGGGCACCCTGGATAACAACCTCATGGAAAAGGATGATGGACAGCTGCACACATGTGGGTGAAATGTTTGGACAGAGGCAAATTGTGCACGGTCATTTCTTTTTTTTAAATGCAGACTTTTGGGGTGGTATTTCTTTTCAGCTATACAAAGAGGTAAACAGTGCATTGTGAGGGGGAAAAAAGCAGAAATTAAGCAGTTAGGTTTAAATTGTACATAAAAATAATCTGTGAACTTGTCTAAGAAAAAACCGTTCATATCCTGCTCTTAGAGATTCTGATTTTATTGTTCCAAATGTTTTTCAAACCTAACATGCCATTTGAATCTCACAGGATCCTGGGAGGAGAGACAGAGAGAGAGAGAGAGAGAGAGAGAGAGACAGAGACAGAGGAAGGAAGGAAGGAAGGAAGGAAGGAAGGAAGGAAGGAGGGAGGGAGGGAGGGAGGGAAGGAAGGAGGGAAGGAAGGAAGGAAGGAAGGAAGGGAGAGATCTGTAAGGAGATCCCAACCCATGCACCAAGCAGGCTTCTGGGGTGGCTGAGTTGGCTCCTCTGAGAACTTTGGAGGTTTTGGGCCCATCATAATTATGAATCTTTTTGATCAGTGTTCTCTGTTGCTTCTCATTGCTATAGTGAATTTCTTCTCTCCCAGGCTGTGCCCAAGCTCTGCCTGGATGAGAGAGAGAGAGAAAAAAAAAGAGAGAGAGGAGAAAGGGGAGAGAGAGAGAGAGAGAGAGAGAAATGTTGTTCAAATAAGTTTTATCCCTAGCTCCTAGCACAGCATTTGGCAAACAGCCAAAGCTTAATAAACAGGTGCTGATTGACTCCTTAAAGAATAGTTTTTAGTAGTTATGAGTCTACAAAACACTTTTATAGATGTGGCCTTCATCTGGATAATGCATTTATCCAGATATTATCCAGATAATATCTGTATCTATTTGGCTTCGGGTTCAGAGAATGAAAGGGTAACAAGAAATTCAATATTATCATTTTGTTTCTGAGTTACATAGGGAAAAACAAGTCCAGAGACTATAACAAGCCATGCCCAAGTCCAGAAATCACTCGAGTTTCCCACACAGCCCAGGCCTTACTCGTGCTTTCCCCACTGGTGTCCCTCTACCTGAAGCAGAAATTTGCCAGCCCTTATTGTCACTTTCCTTACTTCCTCCAGGGAATGAAAGGCAGAGGTGGAACAGTTCCAGAAGTCCAGGATGTTAGAGCTGGATGTGCCTTCAAGGCTGAAGGGCCCCCAAGGCCCCCACTCACCACTCAGATGAGAAAGCAGAGGCCCTTGCGACAGAGTGACTTTTCCTAGCTTTATCCCATGCTGGTCCATGACCTTGAACGAATCCCTTCTCTCTGAAGCTCACTCTCCTCATCTGTAAGGTGGTCATAATAGTATCTAATTCATTGTATTGCTGCAATGAATCAATAGGAAGCTTATGAACATCACACCTGACTCAAGGTAGATATTCAAAAGTTGTGAACATAAATGTCAGGGATGAGGTTAGAACCCACTTCTCTGATGATCAGCCTGGTTTATTTACTACAGCAAGCTCCTTCTGGAAAGAAGTCACTCCCACCTGCACACACACCCATTGCTGCACAGTGAAACTAGGCAGGAGTCCACGCTTGCTAAAGGGCAGTGGCTTAGACCTTCACCACAGCAGAGGGGGGCATTGGGCAGGAGGCTGAGGACCCAGGCTCCAGTCACAGATCCACAAGGGGGTGGGTCTGCTGGGCAACATAGGCAGGACTCTTAAGATTTCTGCACCTCCTGTTCTCATGGGTCAAACAGGATCAGAATGTCTGCCTTGATAACTTCACAGGGAGGGCACCTCCTTAGACCTAAGCAAGTGGGGCCTTGGCCCAGAACTCCATGTCTCAGGGGCCCTAACCTGGAATTGCCTTGAGCTAAATTTTTTAAATCCTCTTTCTGTAGTTAGGACCCACCAGGGTTGACAGTGTCTTCTGAACAGGATGCCCTGAACTCATACCAGGACCCACTTCTTCCATATGAAGGCAAGTTCCAACCCTCATGGGGTTGACAAGATGCCTCCAGGAGGAGCTATAGGACTTGTTCAGTGGGATTATCCCAGACACCCAGGTCGAAGAGAGTAGCCTAGTGAATAGATTTCTCATGGGGTGGATTAGAATTTATCTCAAAGAATCAATTAAGACTGGGCTACTAGAATGGTAACATATTCATTTTGAGTGACTCTCACATTGGGCACAGGATGAGTTAGTTTAGGGCTCCAGCTGCAGATGCCTGACCTCTAATACTTGGGCTTGAGCCATGTGGGGACCCATGAGGGCTCTGGCCTGTCCATATTCTGACTACAGTGTCAGCTCTAGACTACAGCTGTGAGGGTGGCAGTGCTGGTGGCAGCCATCGTTTATCCTATGCACCCTCTCCCTCTAGTATACAGGGACATCACCCTCTACATGGAGATCCCAACCCATGCACCAAGCAGGCTTCTGGGGGTGGCCACAGTTAGCTCCTCTGAGAACTTTGGAGGTTTTGACCCCATCATACTTATAAGTCATTTTGATCAATGTCCTCCCTTGCTTCTCATTACTATGGTGAATTTATTCTCACCCAGGATCCACCCAAGCCCTGCCTGAACAAGAAACATGCATCCCCTGTGTGAGTAGGTCCACAGCTCTCACTCCTCCATGGGCCCCTTCCTCTCCTCCCTGCTGGTGCTGAGTGGCAGGCAGGAGTACAGCCAAAATTGGAAGAGATCACGTCTGGCAACATCATGATTATGGCCTAAAGAAATCAAAAGAAAAATGGCTGGTTCTCCACGTGTGATGTAAAATTCTGAGGGTTGGGTTAATATGGCCAGAAATTAAATTATCGTTTGCATCCTGCGTACTCTGGATACACTTGAATCTATGGTCACTGTGAATGAAACACCACAATAACTTTTGGGAAAGTTACTGGCATCCAGTGTTCATGGCAGCAGGGCGGGTGACACAGCATCATGAGTGAGACAGATTCAGCACCAGATAAGTGGCATTAGGAGACTGCAGAGGCAAGGTGACCTGTTTCGTTTCCATACAAATAAGTTCTGAAGAGCCATAGCACTGTGAGTAATAACAGTATTGCTGCCCTCTTCTCCCATTGGGAGATATGAAATCACCCAGGAATGACATATCTGACAAGAAAGAAGATAATTGAAAGGAAGAGACGGTGCCATGCTCTACTAGAATCTTCACGTGCACGATAAGACATGAAGCAAATATGCAAGCATCTCTTCTCTACCTTATTCTAATTCTTCTTGATAATTCCCTCTAACTCACATGGGCACAAAAATTGTGCAATATGTCATTTAATGAAATTGTTTATATTGACAGGTCTCTGCACACAAGGTGGGTGTCCTGAACAGAGATTTTAAATATCTAATCTAGGAGTAGATATAAATGGTTATAGAATGTAAACAATGCTAGCTGAATGATCAAGATTATAGAGTCTGGCCTGATGGACACAGAACACAGGATTCTGACTTCTTCTTGGGTATTTTCCCTGAGTCTTTACCTGATGGTGTATCATATTGAGAAACAAGATCCATAGGCAGGCGCCCAGCTAGGTTCGTTGGCCTGCTGAAAACCCTTCTGTTGCAATCCCACTCATGGAAATATCTTCCATTTGTCAGAAAGGACAACTGTGTGGCAAGTTACATTGGATTAATCAAATATTTTTAATAAGTCTGATAAGGTTCCATTTTTGCCTTAAAAATAAGGATAATGCTACCTGGTCTGCCTTATAGGAAAATTGTTAAACTCAATAATGATTATGATGATTATAATAATGATAATGTTGGTGATGGTGATAATTTTGGTAATGGTGATGGTGAGGATGATGATATTGCTGAGGATGATATGTTGGTGATGGTGATGATGTTGGTGGTGAGAATGATGATGCTGGTAGTGGTGATATGTTCGTGATGGTGATGATGTTGGTGATGGTGATGATGCTGGGGATGGTGATGATGTTGGTGATGGTGATGATGGTGATGTTGGTGAGGATGATATGTTGGTAATTGTGATGATGCTGGGGATGGTGATGGTATTGGGGAGGATGATGATGTTGGTAATGATGATTATGTTGCTGAGGGTGACATATTGGTGATAGTGATGATATTGGTGTGGATGATGATGTTGGTTATGCTGATGATGTTGGTGAGGATGATACGTTGATGGTGATGATGTTGGTGAGGATAATGATCACAGCAACAGTGCAATGATGAAAACACTATTTATGGGGAGATACGCAGTGATAGGGGCTACAATAAGCTCTCTGAAAGCATTGTCTTGTTTAGTCCCCACAACAGTACTAAGAAGCAGGTATTAATGTCTCACTATCACATGCGGGTGGTGGGTGCAGAGGATCTGAGCAGTGTGTCCAAAGTCACCTTGCAGCTGGGATGACAGCAAGTGCAAGGCAAGTAAAGTGTGTGAGGACAATTGAAACAGGAAAATCCCAGCAGATGTGACATTGTCTTCCAGGTGGGTCATGTGAACCACATGGAAAGCTCTGACTGCTTGTTGGTCTATCTGCCTCATCCTGCACTGAATGTCTCCAGAAGTACTGGTCCTTCTGGGCACAGAAAGAGAGAAGCCCAGGCCCTGAATGTCTGTGGCTTCCCTCCTGGATTTACCACTTGTGCTTTGGATGCCTTGGCTCCTGACAGTGAAGACAGTGCAGAATATGGTGACATTCAGCAGAAGCCTCTGTCAGAGCTCATGAGCCCCCCATAAGTTCTGACTCCACCATATTATTGCTGTTGGTCAACATGTTGTCTGTCACCACATGGAGAGCTCTGCAAAGTTGACAGTGGTTTATTTATCATTCAAGCTCTCAGTGCATAGCAGCTCAGTGCGGGATCAGGGTAGCACTCAGAAGAGAGAGGTGGAGTTGTATTCCAGAGGACCCCAACTGCCCTCGCCTTTGTTGTGTGGGGGGGATGATGGTTTTGAATAGGCTCCTGTGAAAAGGGAAGGAACTTCACCCAGCTAGCAGGAGGGGCTGCAGGAATCCAAGCCCTGCACTCTCCTGGATAAGGTGATTCCTAGAAATCCAGCTTCCTGGCTTGTCCCCCCCTTGACACCTCAAGAAGTTGTGCCAGAGTCTTGTGCCTCCTCTGTGCCTCCACTGGTAAATGAGCCTGATCACTTCCTTTGCCCCATGGAAACAGTGAGCTAGGCAGTCTGATAAAAGATAAGGGGCGAGGCTCAGGGGCTCCGATATTTGCCTCCAATAATTGCTTCAGTCTCTCACTCATTACCAGAGCTGTTCCAGTGTTGCATGCAGTCATGTCTCTGAAGCCTCCGCCTGGCTGCTTCAGTCCTGCCCAGGCTCCTGCAACAACGTTGTTCACCAAAGGCCTTCTTCCTCCAGTTCTTTGGCCACTCCTGTGGCTGCATGGAAAGGGCCTGAGGCCGGTGCTCACCCAGCTATTCTTGCAGGTTCTTCCCCATGGCCCAAGTTTATCATGCCTCCCCATCAAGGCACAACCCCCTTGGCCTCATTGTGCAAACTGAGGGGGGGCCCTTATATGGAGTGTAAAAGAAAAATAAAATCTTAAGCCCCCCAGTTGACTGAATGGACTCCCTTTATGCCAAGGAAAACCTGAAAAACTGAATTCCCAGCCATAATGGGAAAGGGGGTTGGACATGCCTTTTTGTGCCCTTTTGGAATATAGGCAGAACTGACCAGTATTAACATTAAAAGAGAGATCCTGAGACTGACTAAACAGAAGCTTTGTGGCAATGAGATACCAACTTCCAACCTGATTCTGGTATGACATCATGTGACAGATAGCAGACCCTAGAGGAAATAAAAATACTTTACCCTAAAATAGATTTATCTTATATATTTTGAAATGGCCCTGCAAAGCTGTTTTTTGTGGAAGAAATTTGCATCTGTAGAGAATCTCCATTCCTGCAACCAGGCCTCCCTTTCTAGGTATTTCCCAGATCTCAGAGAGATTTGCTGAGACTCTCACACCTCTAAAGTCTGAAAGAGACATTCACCATCTATTCTCTCCAAGGGCTGCCACCTAAGAGGTTTCATCTACATAACAATAAGTGTGCTCCATGAACAGGGTTTCTCAGAACCTCTTGAGACTATACCCTGAGCCATGATCACTCATATTGGCTCAAAATAAGCCTGTTTACAATATCTTACAGAGTTTGCTTTTTCCTATTAACAAGGGCAAAGTCCCCATCTCTATCTGACCATTTTAGTCTTTCATTTTTTTATCTCTACCCACTAAGAGGCAAAGAAAAGAAAATCCACATTACTGTATCTATAATTTAGTGTATACTTTAAAAGCTGATAATTTATATGAAATAAATGCTCTATAATGCCATATTTCAACATGCTAAAAGTGGGCTTATTGGAAAATTTTTATTCCATTTGATTATCTAACTTTTCTTATATCTCAGGAATGGGGATATTCTTACAGTATATTTCTTACAGTAACCACAAAAGAAAATGGTTGGGGGAAAATCCAGTGCAAATTAAATAAGTGCATTAAAAGCTTTCTGGGTCTCTTCAAGCTAAATGATCCTCATGGCAGTGGCATGAAAGCGCCATTCTTCTGTGTCTGTTGGTTGAGTTTCAAGTCTAAGGGCAAAACATTAAATATGGGGGGTAGAGGTCCTTAAAGAGTCTAAAACAACCTTGATGCCTGGTCGATATCTCCCTCCTTGACCTACCCTGTCCTCAGCAAACCAGGAATGTGGTTTCTGTGCAGCACTGGCATTCTCAGGGCCACCACCTGCCCACCTGCACTGAGCACCCCTCTGCTCAGCCACTAGGGCTGGGCTCCCTGGCCACCGAAACGGTCCTGGATAGGCCTAGTGGGGTAAAGGCAAGCCAAGGAGGATGCTCTGTTCCCTCTGACAGGTGAGAAAAGGGCTTCAGAAAGTCACCTGGTAAGAAATGTCAGCCCCAGGGCTGAGGTGGAATGAAGGTGTCAGCAGCATTTGCTGCATCAAGGTCCTGGAGACAGAGAGCCCTGCAGCTCCTGGCATCCCAGTGCAAAGAGCCCACAGAGGCCCCTGCAGAAGGAAGTGCCTGGAGAGCCCTTTGGGGCCTCCCCCATTCTGTCTGCATTTCATCTTCTCAAGCGGGCATCACCATGTCAATTTGAACAATCGGAGCAGGGAGAAACAGAAGGAGAGCCCTTTGTTGGGAGAAGCAGGGCATGATTCAGCTTGGGGTTCTCACTTTCATTTGCTGTTTTTGTTTTTGTTTTTACTTCTATTTACTTATTATTTTTCCAAACAGACCAGGATACTAGGCACTATCATGTGGCTTGCAGATTGTGGGGAGGTGTGGAGTGGAGCAGGACTCAGCTCAGACCTACTTGGGGTCGTCCACCTCTAGCCTCATGAAAACCCTGGCCTGGGGCTTTGGGCCACACCCTGATGTACTAGAAGTCACAGTGAAGCAGGAGTTCAGCAGGCCTGCTTTCACAAGATACAGGTCACAAAGTCCCCGTTGATAAGGCAGGAGATAGTAAAGAAGCTAGCCAAAACAGTTTACAGTTTACAAAACCTGGACAGTTTACAAATGCCATAGCAATGACTGGAAGCCACCCCATATGGTCGAAAGAGGGAAGAACCCAAGGGGCTCTCCAGGCACTTCCTTCTGCAGGGGCCTCTGTGGACTCTTTGCACTGGGATGCCAGGAGCTGCAGGGCTCAGTCCCAGGAATTGCCCACTCCTTTCCCAGAAAATTCATGAATAACCCACCCCTTCTTTAATACATGATCAAGAAATAATCATGAAAATAGCCAACCAGCAGCCCTTGGAGCTGCTCTAACTATGCAGTAGCCACTCTTTTATTTCTTTCTTTTTTTTTTTTTTTTACAGCTTATTTTATAATAGTATTTTATTAAGGAATTAATTTACATATACTAAAATCACAAATCTAAACATGAGGAATGTTGACAAATGTATGCAGCTACATAACCATCATCCAGATCAAAATACAAAACATTTCAATCACCCCAGAAAATTTCCTCAGGCCCCTTTTCCATTCAATTTGAATTCCCCGCCCTCACTCTAAGCAGCCACTGTTCTGGTATCTATCATCAAATGCTAGTTTTGCCTGGAAGTGGCTTTAATATAAAAGTAATTAGATAGTATGTTATGTCTGGCTTGTTTTGCTCAACTTAATGTTTTTGAGATTCATACAGGTTGTTGCATATATCAGCAGTCCTTTTTTAAATGAAGAGTATTCCACTGACTATATTGCAGTTTGTCTATCCATTTTCCTATGGATGGAAATTTGACTGTTTACAATTTTGTGCTATTATGAATAAAGCTGCTATGAGCAGTCATTTTTCTGAGGTATATATCTAGGAATGAAATGGCTGAATCATAAGATAGTGCAGGACAGTGCTCTAGGTGTCCTTGGACAAACTCAACTGTCCCCTCTTTCTCACTTGTACTTCTCAAGAATAACTGTACTGTGTGCTGGGAATGTAACATCCTGGACTAAGTGACTCTGAGAAACACTGTGACTTTACAGATGAAATAATCTACAAAGAATCATATATTTTCTTGTTAATCATATACAATTTGCCACAGATACTATATTTTCAGTGACTTCTATGAAAATGTTTGTTGTTGAAATGTATGCATGACATCTTAAAAAAATTGATATTTATTTTTTGTTTATCTTAAAAGGTATAGAGAAAAAATGATTGGTATGGTTATCTATTACTCCTGTATATCACATTTCTCTATTAGCCACAGGTCTGATTCCGGTTGTTTCCATTCTTTTCCAAGCAGTGTGTTAAAATTGAAAGGCTTGAAGTATTCTAGGCGATGGAAATCAGGTTTTTGTCCTTGTTGCAGTTCATGCTGAGGTACAGGGTAAAGAGCTTCATAACTTCGTTGATCTTCTGATCCATGAATTGCAAATGAATTGAATTTTGTCACATTTGGTGGAAAATAACTCCAAGGGAGATAAGCTTTGCCTTCCCATTTTGTCTCTCCTCTGGACACTCTGAATGATAAAGGAAGTTCTTGTTTCCACACATTTCTTCTTCCAGAAAGTAAAAGCACTAAATGCTGTCCGTGGGGACAAAGTTCAACTTCTAAATACTGCTCAGTTATATCATTCAAGAAAAATGCTTCCACAACTTCACAATCCCACAGTTCATTGAAAGGTTTTCCTGGTTCTCCAAGTGGGGCTGGAGGATCGTTGAAAAATGGAGCACTAATGTCCATCATCACTCCTCTGTCACCTGGATTCAGCCTGATAAATACTGGCTCGTGCTTCACTGGAAAACCATCCCAAGTGTGTTCAATTTTAAAATCCATCTGAAGACTCTTCTTGAGATGACCAAATCCAAACCCAGAACTCCTCCAGAGGTACAGCCTTGGTGGGAGATTCTGAAGACGCCAGTCTGGCTTCTACCCCTAGCCGCAGGAACCTGCATCCTTTACTTAGTCCACAAAGGCTTAGTATATTAGTAACCCAAAGATAGTGAGGGCATTTAAACTGTGTATTTCATTCTCTACTCACGTTTGCATTTTGGTTTTTGTTTGTTTGTTTTAAAAAGGTTGGGCCTCATCGCCTGGAGACACTGTCCCACCAGTTTGGCCGCCGCGCCAAGCCGGTGTTTCAGCCCGCTGTTTTCCAGGTTCTCCTTTTATTTCTTTACTTTCTTAATAAACCTACTTTCACTTCACTTTGTCAGCTCACTCTTGAATTTCTTCCTGTGTGAAGGCAAGAACTCATGTGGCCTCTCAGGGCCGAACCCTGATTATGGGGTTCACGCTGTGACAAGAGGACCAAGGGCATGTTCGTAGGGCTTCTTCAGGACAAGCCTTCACATTGTCACAGATTTGCTGCAGAGACAGGAAAACCTCAAAAGATGCTTTTCAAACAGAAAGACAGAAAAAGGAGAGGATACAAAACAGCAATGTGCAATTGAGTCATTGAACGTCTGTGCAAACTAACCAATAAACCAACCCTGACAACCTCCCTCAACTGCTTTCGACACAGTTATTATGCTTAATATATTTATTGTAACATTCTTGTCATGTTTGGCTTTTGCAAACTGGGTGAGTTGTCATCTTGTGGATTTGTTTAACTTCAAGGTAGCTAAACTACGATTAGCTGGGAAGTTAGTCTTTTTATTCATTTGCTTTTACTGTCACATTCCCCCACAGGAAAAGAAAGAAAGTTAGAAATTTATTTTTATGGGTGGTTTTTATTTTTTAAAATATTTTCCTGTCTGTTTCTTCATAGTCCTCTCCAGAAAAAAAAAGAAATAGTGCATTTTATGTGAGGTGATGCTCTTAGACAGTGGGAATGAGGGTAGAGCTTGGGGCTTCTGGAAATCTCCTTTCTTCTGAGACCAGTGTGCATGATAGATACACATGAAACAAAGAATAAAGGAACAGCAGGAAAATGTGCCACTATTGTGGTTACAGCTTTGAGGCAACACATAAAAGTGCCAACCAGACACAGGTAGCAACAGATGTATCAATCACCAAAAAAAAAAAAAAAGTTAAATTAAATCAAGTGAAAAATTTCAAATGAAGTAACTGTTCAATGAAAAGGAAAAAAAATAAAAATCACATCTGCTTATATGGCAATGAAACATGAAAGATTCTGCTAAACATTTATGTTGAAAATTAAGATGGAGGTAATCTATGCACACTCATCCAAAAATAGAAAAGGAATTAGTGGACCAATGCCAATGTTAATTTTGAAAACCTCAAAAAGAAGAAAATTAAGATATGGTTGATAGGTTCTCTACAATATAGCAAGAAAACTCTGCCCAAATTCTAAAAGACACAAAGTCTACTCAATTTAAAAACAAATGGCACGTTTCTGTTTCTTAAAAGACATACGCATAATCTGTGAGTGCATGTTCTACTTTAGGGACCATTTGAATTAAGATCCTCAAGTTCTTATGAATGTTTTAGAAATATGTACAGTAAATGAACAAAGCCCATAGTTATTTAAGGATAACATTTAAGATTATTTACTAAATCTTTAATACTAAAATAATAGTACATGCCATCCAGTCATAATCAAAAAAGCCAAGGTGATTATGGAGTATTGAGGCTGAAAAGAGCTAGATCTAAACCAACCTATTCTGGACTTCACTGTCAAGGAAAAGAATTGAGAGGAAAATTTTCAAAAAATACTTATACTTGTGAGATTGGTGATGGGAAACAATCTGTGAAATATTGCCATTTCTCTGGAGTAAAAATGTTAAATGATTCGTTAGCACGATGTTCCTTTCTCTTCACACTCAGAGCTTTCTGATTTGCTCCTCATATCTCAGGCATGCTGAGGCTATAATGTCTTTCCGTCTACCTTAGGTTTACTATTTTAAAATTGATTTTTGATGTTGTGAACATGAATTGTGTATTAATACAGGAGAATGGGGTGTGTATTTCTGAAAGTCCAGAGTTGTAGGGGCAAAGAAGAGATTTCTGGAGTCTCCTGCATGCCTGCTTACAGAGGTTTCCTTCCTGATATTGTCAACTTCTAGAATTCTTGCTCTGGCTCCATTTTAAAGCCCTGAGCACAGTTAAATGTCTTTTCCTGACCCTCATTTATACTACCATGAGGCTCCTTTGTAACATGAAATGTGCAATGTGACCAATTGTTGGCTGCCCAAATAAACATACATTAGAACTTTTCACTCTGGCCTCCTATACTGAAACATCATTCACATTTAGTAAAGGAAGGGGCACTCTGTTAAACTCACCACACTCTTTACTTTATGGAGTCATATAGAGATATTCCACTAAGTCCTTTTGCTTGATCCCATAGAGACCATCCTATGAAAACTGAATTAATATGAAAGCAGGTAGAGTGAATATTCATTAAAGTCATTTACAACAACATCCAATAGTGTCTCCAAGTGGAACAGATATTTAGAGACCAATTTGGCAGGAGATAGGATGGGGAAAGAGAGTGGCTGATGCATGCTGAGAAGTAGTAGGAACAATCCAGTTTTTAAAATATTGTTCTTCTTGTTAAGAGTCTGTTTATCAGGTTAAACACAGTCAAGTGATCACTCAGTTGAGTCTAATAATTCAGTAACTGAGAACAGATGGAGAATACATGGATATGTGTCTGTGTGTACACTCACATGCAAAATCAGTTGCCCTGACTTTATCTTACTTACATCAATCTATCTACTGATTTTGATAGGAAGAATATGTATTTTAGATACCTCAAGAATATCTCCTGAAATACTTCCATATTCTTGCCTTTTGAAGAATCTTTTTAAAGGAAGAAAAATAATTATTAGCAAAGAATCCACATTCCCAATGGCTCCATTTTCATCTCCTTAATCCAGTGTTAAAATTCATGGCTTGGGAAAAGTGGGATGTTTACAATGCCTATCAATACCATTGATCTATACCATTAGTTTTAATAGCCCGTTCACTTGAACAGTTTCTAAGTATGTGGTAAAAGAAACTAAACTAAAATAATAATGCATTGTATTTGAAAACATCGGTATCCTGTACACAAAACTTTCATAAGTAGTTCTTCCTAGATTGAAACTAGAGCTAATCCATTTCCAAAATCATCTATATTTTTCTGAAGACACACAAAAAAGGTTGCTACAGATAATTGCCATAGGCTGCAAATATTCTAATTCATCCAATATTTCTCTCTTGCTGCATGTTGTATAGATAAATATAATGCATCAATATTAGGATAGCATATATTTTATTAAATGTTAATGCAGAATTCTAAATTTTCTAGCATTCACAGAAAAGCAAGCTACTGATAATAAGTAGTATTTAAAGAGAAATCTTATCTACTACAATGAATTGAGAAATCCAGGATATTAAGACCACAAAAATGATTGTTTAGATTATTTAATTATAGCATAACAGGCTTTTCTGCTGATAATGTTATAATTATGTTTTAATAACCCAATCTCAACCAACATAACTAAAGCACAAATGATGAGCACAAAAATCCATCTCATTTGTAGCTCAGACTTGTAATTCAAATTTAATTTCTCTATTAGTAATTTAGTCTGATTTTTATAATTCATTAGAATAAGTCAATAACTGACTTAGAAATCACTTCTGATTTTAAGTATTTTTCCACAGAAACATTAACAATACCACAAGCATTAAAATGTTGAGAAATATTTGTATATGATGATGTCAGTGGACGTTCCTTTCCTCAGCTAATAAATTCTAGTATGAACTTTTCAGATCTGTACACAAAAATGGATCATAAAAATATAATCATGGCAGAAACTACGTGGCAATTTTATGAATGTGGAGAAAGAGTTCAAATAGTACTTTAGTACTGTACTGTGTCCATGCAAAGCTTCATTCAAACAAACAAAAACAATACTGAATTTATTATGTTAAAATCTTTAAGGACACTCTGGTAGATGAGATCATTTTCCTGCATTTGTTCACACTCTCTCCTATCTCCATCTCTAAGGGACAGATATAATTCCCCACTCCTTGACTTTGATCCTTGCTGTGTAACTTTGCTTAAGCTAAAGGGGTATCTTAGAGGATTTAAGGCAACAGAAGCCTGGCATGTTTTTGCACAGGCAGGTTGCACTCCTGACTTTTGCCACAACAACATGCTTCAAGTACCCGGGAGGGCTGAGGAGGATAACAAATACATGGAACAGATCTGGACACCAGCTGCAGCTTCAAGCCAATGCTAGCCAAGCCCAGCCTAGATCAGCTGAACTGCGTCTGACCAGACGTGCATGAACAAGGAAGGCAACGCCGTGGACCTGGGCCAGATGAGCAGCTTCTACATTGGCCTGGGTTCCCGCCTCCACTGCAACATCTTCTCCTACGACTACTCTGGCTACGGCGCTAGCTCGGGCAGGCCCTCCAAGACGAACCTCTACGCCGACATCAAAGCCGCCTGGCAGGCCCTGCGCACCAGGTGAGGGCGGCCCCCGGGGGCAGCTCAGCCTGGGCACACCCGAGAGGGGACCAGGCCGGGGGCCGGGGGGAGGGCCGGGCGTCCCTGAAAGGAAGGTGGGCGGCCTTGCAGGAGGGGAGCCACAGTGGACGCATGCGGCCAGAAAGCCGGACAGGTGAGCTCGGGCGTGCGGGTGCCGCCTCCACATGGCTGAGGTGTGGCCACGTGGTTCCCCCCCACACCCTGGCCTGTGGAACCAGGCTCCCTGGGATCCCCTGGCCTGAGGACAGGAAGGGGGCTAAGCTTGTCACAGGGGCGTGGGCGCCACCTGGCGGCAGGGGATGGATGGTGTCTGGGGGTCTGTGCACGTGTGGCTGGGAGCCCATGGGCCGAGGCAGCACTTGGGGCCAGGTGAGGCGAGGCTGCTGCATCGAGGTCCCGAGGCCTGGCCCATGAGGCCTTGTGGCTGTAGACTTGGCCATCCCGGGGCAGGGCCTGCAGGGTCAGGTGCAGACCAGCAGCACACACCCAAGGTCTGGGCCAGACTCGATTCCAGATGGAGCCCTCCTAATCATCCAGGTCCCCAGCCCTGCACTTGCCTGGGCCCTTCACCGGTGTTTGAGCACCGCCCGGGCCAGTCCTGCTCTGGGCTAGCAGACCGGCGTGGGCCTCTGGAGGCCTTTCTTGCTCGCCACTCTCTGGGGCTGCCTCCTCCTGGCCCTGCCCCACGCTGGTCTGACCCGCTCCTGCAGGGGCTAGGCGCAGCTCTGAGAAGTCAGAGGCCCTGGGGAGGTGGGGTCTTCGTTGCCTTGGCGATATCCCAGGCAGTCCCTGCTGTGGGCCTGGGAGCTGGGTCCCCTGGCACCACCCCGGCTCTGGGGCTCTCCTGGCAGTGTGGGGCGTCGACACCAAGCACCACTTCATGCGGTTTCCTCGGCCCCTCCTGTCTCTGCTGCCCAGGCACTGGCACAGTCACACCCGCCATGGCCAGCTCTGAGCTCTGTCTGCTAGGCCATCTGTCCTGCTGCCACTTTGTCCTGCATGAACCTTGGCCCAGAGCCGTGAGGGGGAGTCCAGAGCGGGCCCAGGGCCTCCACTGGGGATGTGTCTTGTTTGATTGTCTGAGTGGTGACATCCAGGTGGCAGCTGGGGGCTCCTGTCTGGAGCAGATGACAGGGCTGGGCTGGCTCAGCACACTACTGTCCATGGCTGCCAGAGAGCAGGCCAGGGAGGCTGAGGCAGAGCTAGGGCCACAGGCACAAGCCAGGCAGCATCCTTTGGGGCATGGGTGAGTAGTGAGCTGTGGAGTGCTGCCAGGAGGCTGGGATTCCAGGCCAGGGAGGGGGACAGCCCAGCTGGTGGAGTCTGAATGCCAGGCAGATGGGACGCACACCTGCCCATGCTCCTGCCTCGCAAGAGGGCATCTGCCTGGGATCAGAGCCTGGAGCATGTGGGAGGAGAGTTCTGGGGTCCCGGCATCGGCAGGTTGGCAGATGGGTCCTGTGTGGTTGGGACTGGGCATGAGGAAGTCTTGGGACTGGTGCTAGATCAGCTGGGCCAGGGGCCGCACACCAGTGACCTGTGGGTAGGGGTGGCCCTGGGTGGGAGCTGGTGGTGCTGAGGTGGCTGAGGACTTGTCCACTCCCAAGGGAAGGCGCTGGTGGGAGGAGTTGCTGCCCCCGCAGCCGCCACCCTCTATGTTGACCTGGGTTGGGCTGGCACCTCACTGGGCATGGGATTCTGAGAGTCCAAAATTGGGTGGAGACATCTGGGGACACAGCTGCCTGCATTCTTCATGGCCAAGGGGGTAGGCAAGGGCTGCAGGGAGGAAGAGTGTACCCTGTCCCGGCCAGTGCACCAGGAACGGCTTTCTAACCTGGGCAGGAAGGCGTGAAGCATTCAGGATGTGTGGGGCACACAGTTCCCAGTGTGTGCCTAGGGGTGACCAGGAGGAGGGGAGGCGCCAGGGCTTCCCCTACCCTAGCCCGATGGGAGGGGGACACCCTAGCCAGGATCTGCTAGCAGATCCTGGCTAGGAAACGCCAGTGAATCGTAGTGCCTGGGAACGGGACCAGGCCGCCAGCTCCGCCCACCGCTGCGGTGTTGGGGGATTAGGGGTGGCCCTTGGGACTGGTGTGGAGCCTGGGCCTGACCCACTGACTTGGCTGAGCAGGGAGACTGGAGAGTCGCATCCGGAGCTAGACCCGGGGACGCCCCCTGGCGGGAGGTGTGCGCGCGCGTTGGAGGCCTAGATCGACCCCGCTCCGGTGCCGCCAGGTAAGGCATCAGCCCGGACAGCATCATCCTGTATGGGCAGAGCATCGGCACGGTGCCCACCGTGGACCTGGCCTCGCGCTACGAGTCCGCCGCGGTGGTAGTGCACTACCTGCTCACCTTGGGTCTGAGCGTCGCCTTCCGGACACCAAGAAGACCTACTGCTTCGATGCCTTCCCCAAGTGAGCAGGCTGGGGCGGGGACGGGGTCGGGGGTGGGGACGGGGACGGGGACGGGGACGGGGGCAGGGCGGGGCGGGGCCCCGGCCGGGCGAGGTCTCACCTGCCCACGCCCCTCCCGCAGAATCGAGGTGTCCAAGATCACGTCGCCCGTGCTCATCATCCACGGCACGAAAGACGAGGTGATCGACTTCTCGCACTGGCTGGCGCTCTAGGAGCGCTGCCCCAAGGCGTGGAGCCGCTGTGGGTGGAGGGCGCAGGGCACAAAGACATCCAGCTCTACAGCCAGTACCTGGAGCGCCCGCGCCGCTTCATCTCCCAGGAGCTGCCCAGCCAGAGCGCCTAGCGGCCACCAGGGCCCGAACCGGACGGACCTCAGCAATAAAGAGGCCTCCGGACCTCACCCCGCGCCGGCCCCCCAGGGACTGAATGTGGACCCCCGGGCGGCCCGGGGGACCCCGCCCCGACCCAGGGGCCGTGGATAATGTACAGGCAACAGAGCTATGCACTCCTTTCCTTTTGGAAGCAAGAAGAAAAATCGTGAAAACGGAAATTAAAGATTTAAATTTAAAAAAAAAACACAATGTTTATTAATATACTCCAAAGGTTTTTTTTTTTTTTTTTTTGAGACGGAGTCTCACTCTGTCGCCCAGGTCGGAGTGTAGTGGCGCGATCTCAGCTTACTGCAACCTCCGCCTCCCAGGTTCAAGCGATTCTCCTGCCTCAGCCTCCTGAGTAGCTGGGACAGGCGCGTGCCACCATGCCCAGCTAATTTTTTGTATTTTTAGTAGTTACGGGGTTTCACCGTGTTAGCCAGGATGGTCTCAATCTCCCAACCTCGTGATCCGCCCGCCTGGACCTCCCAAAGTGCTGGGATTACGGGCGTGAGCCACCATGCCCGGCAGTTTTGCATAGATTTTTTAATGCAGAATCATTGTGGCAATGGGTAATGGCTACCAAGGTGCCATCGTTCAACAATCCTGTTATTCAGTCATCACATCTACTATGTTTAAGCCATAATATCTTCTAAAATGAATTATAACTATATTCTAATTGAAGTAAACGGTATCACAATATTTCACTAAGTAATCTCTGCTAGTTCAGTCTCTATTTCATCTCAATGGAATGCCTTCTGAGTTCCTATAATTGTGACTAATTCTCTAAGACGACATCAGAAATATCGCTATCAACTATGAAACCTACAAAGGGGATTCCTGTTTTTCCTTTTTATTATAGAGATGCTTTTTTGTTTGTTTTCTGCAAACAAGCATGGTCTTAATCAATTTTGTATGCCCAAACCTAGGAGAGCCCCTGATTCATAATGAGACCTCAATAAGATTTGTTGAATAAAGTGAAAATATTATTTTCAGCTTTTCCTCACCACTTTCTTCAAAACAGACTAGTTCATAACTGAAATAGGCATTGTTTCTAGAAAACATCACTCCAACTGATCCCCTCGTTTAATCATTTTTGTACTCCCTGAATCTATCATAATACCTGGCACATAGTGGGTAAGTAATCAATATTTGTTCACTGAACTAATGGAAGGATGAGTGAATGAAACAATACAGGCATTTTAAAATTATACTTCAAGATTGAAAGCATATTACTTGTCATTAGAGTGATTTTAAACAGTTATGTTAAGTATATGATAATTAAGAAGATTTACTTTCCTGCTTCATTTAAATTTTAAATACAGTGATCAAGGTAATTATGATTTTCATTCATTTATTCAATAAATGTACATTTAATTTTTTTATCTCACATGATAGGTTGATACTGGTCAAAGACATTACAATGGTATTATACATAAAGATTTGTTTTAAATTTACAATATCTTGTTTTAAATTTACAATATCTTGTGAATCCACAAAGTTTATTTACAGGTTGGGAAATATACTTTTTAAAATGTCAGATAATGATATTTTTATTTTCTATATTACCTTCTTCTTATTATTATTTTTGATACAAGATCTCACTATGTCACCCACGCTGGAATGCAGTGGCATAATCGTGGCTCACCACAACCTTAACCTCCCAGGCCCAGGTGATCCTCCTACCTCAGCCTCCTGAGTTGCTAGGACTACAGGTGCCTGCCACCTTGCCCGGCTAACTTTTTACTTTTTTTTTTTTCGGTAGAGATGAGTTTTCACCACTGTTGCCCAGGCTGGTCTTGAACTCCTGGGCTCAAGCAAAATGCCAGCCTTGGCCTCCCAAAGTGTTAGGATTACAGGCATGAGCCACCACTGTGGGGCAGATAATGACAGTTTTTCAAGAATTGGTGAAACATTGTCCTTCAATGAATTAGTGCAGAAGCATGAAAAAAAATCTATTATGACCAAATCTGTGAAACAGACATTGAAATTAGTATTCTAATAAGGCTTTTGTGCTTTTTGATGATATAAAATAATTTTGCTATGACAATACAGTTACTTAAATGAGAAGTATCAATAACTTGCTTTGATACATTTGTGATATGTTTCACTTATTTTTTTAAGAAGGGAAATTATTAAATTTAAACTATATATGTAAAGAGTGCACATCAAATATTTTAAAACCCTGAAGAATTAGGTCTTCATTTTAATAATTATTAAGTGTCTTAAGAACGTATTTATTTTCTAGAAATGTTGAGCCTCTTCTTGGGTAATGTGATTCTTTTAAAAATTTGAAAGGATTCCTTTTTACATTAAAAATGAATGTATACAATAGGAAGTTACCAGGATAAAGTGAATTTAGCAGCTATCTTGCTTTGTTATATGTGTTATAAATTAAAATTATATTTTCATAATTAAAAGCCAAGCTCATTTGCTTTTATGAGACTAAGAGAAAAGGAGTATTAAATGAAGTTAAATTAGATTTTACCATCTTTTTAATAAGTTTCAGGCCTGATTTGATAACATATTCCCAGATACATAATTTAAAAATGATCTTTTGGCTGGGCGCGGTGGCTCACGCCTGTAATCCCAGCATTTTGGGAGGCCGAGGCGGGCAGATCAGGAGGTCAGGAGATCGAGACCATCCTGGTTAACATGGTGAAACCCCATCTCTACTAAAAATACAAAAAATCAGCTGGGCGTGCTGGCCGGCGCCTGTAGTCCCAGCTACTCGGGAGGCTGAGGCAGGAGAATAGCGTGAACCCGGGAGGCGGAGCTTGCAGTGAGCCGAGATCGCGCCACTGCACTCCAGCCTGGGCGACAGAGCGAGGAGTCTCAAAAATAAATAAATAAGTAAATAAATAAATAAATAAGAATTTAGTGAGAGCTGGTTATAGTTTGGAACCTCATTTGTGAAATAAAGCATATTTCAAAATATTTTAAGCAGAAATACATTTAAGTTTTAGCCTATAAATTACCAGAATTTGTCCTAGTCACCTAAATAAAAAATATAAAAGTTCTACATTTTAATGTCCTTTCAACACCTTATGACCAGAAAACCCAGCAGATAAACAGCTCAAGTCTTCATGGGAAATGATAACATATAAGATCAACAGCATTGGCATAAATAAATTTTTATCCAACACAAAACAATTACATACGCTTTAATCAAAAAGAAATTACCAATGGCCAACCCCAATCCCACTACTTTCAAAAAAAAGTCCTCAAACTTTCCAGTTGAATGTACACTGATGGAAATGGTTATTTTAGGCAGACAATTTATTTTTTTAAATGAAATGTCTAATAGGGAAGTCAGTGCATTACACTACCCATTCCAGAAAGCAGCCATCCATTGAATTTACTCAAACTAATTGCTGAATTAGATGACCATGGAAAGTTATTGAGGGCGTATCCAGCACTTTCTTCTGAACCAAAACTAAATCTGTTTTAGTCGCTACTGCATTGCTATTCAAAATCAAGAACTGTGGAATCTCTCTGGAATATTAGTATCACAAGCCTGGGGAGGTGACAATGTCATGTAATGGAGTTGTGGGGAAAGGAGTCAGAGTGTTGTGGCAATTCCCCGACCAAGGGAAAGAGTCTGTAGAAGTTCATAGAATCAGCTGACATGCTATGGTCAAAGAACTCACAATTAGCAATTGACCAATCAATTATGATTAATTCATTCTGTATGACTATTATAGGCTATTAAAAATAGGAAAGGGTGTTTCTAAAATGTATTTCATAACAAGTGATTTAATGATAAAAGCTTGGACAGTTTTCAGAATTCAAAAATTCTGAGATACTAATATCTTTAAAAACTCCTGTCAGTGTGTGTGTGTGTGTGTGTGTGTGTGTGTGTAAACACTACCTGGGTAATCATCTATTGAGATTTAAATTAGAACATTTTCTCAGTGTATCACAGTTCTAAAGGTACTATTTATTATATTGGTATCCTAGGAACAGAGTGAAAACAGGCAAAGAGGTAATTTAGCACAGTGTTTTTCTACTAAAATCAGAGTGTCTCTCATCTCTGCCTGAATCCACTACATTGTGATTACTGAAATACATATTATAGAATATCTACTTATTTTGTAGATTTAGGCAATGATTATGATTATTGCTTTTCTCACATCTAAAAATCAAATTTATATTATACATGAAGACATTTTGTAAAGAAGTTTTGGTCTCTATAAAAATGAATGCTTAATAGAAAAGTAATATTATTTTATGTTATTTGAATTGTTAGGTTTAAGAAAATAAAATGTTTTTTAAATCTGTTACTTTTAACAACACTGTAACATTTATTGGTTTTGCAATAAAATAAATCCAGAAAATTGCTGTGATATTTATTACTTTTTATGTTTCTTATTGAAAGTAGGTCAATTAATTTCTAAGCAATGGGGCATAATTGTCAACTAACAGTGCTCAAGCAGTTAGGATTTTAACTGCTGACATTATTTTCTTTGAAAAATGATAGATGTCATTTAGTGTTTAAAGATAAATTGCTGCATAACTGTGACTTTTTTGCTGATAACTTTGCCATAAGCAAATATAATATGACCAAGAAGTTTCAAAGTAAGTTTACTAGGTGAGCAAATCTAAATTTAAAAGGCTCTCGTATTTCCTCAACCAGATATACTAAGATCAACCAAATGTTGTTTTCAATCTATAATATTAAAGGGCAATTGAGTCTGACTCAAACATCTGAAAAAGTTAATGTTAACACTTAGGAATATGTCTCCCTGTAGGAAAATTTTCACTGGCCATGGGCTATACCACATTTATCACAGGTCATTTTCAAAGGGACAAATATTGCCTATTTCAGAAACAGGTCTGGAATGCAGGAAACTGCTGGAAAGTAAGTGAGAGTTTGCACAATGGCTGACCTGGAGGAAGATGTCAGTCACAGATGGAAAAGGGAGGTGCATGACTCCCCTCTGTTGCCAAGGTTCCCATTCTCAATTCAGAAGGATTTACAGAGGGGGTGAAGGAATATTGAAGTTTCTGAGATATTCCTTAAGGACAAAGCTATAATCCAGTTAACTATTTACATCAGATCTCAGCTTTTTTTTTTTTTTTTTTTTGAGGAGGGTGCGGAGGGGATGTGTGCAGAACATACATATAGGGCTTGTCCTAAAGGATGAAATAAAATTGTGTATGCTATGACCTCTCTAGGAAGCCTCTAAACTTTTCTTATAAATTGTCTTCTAACTAAAATATTTTTTGGTCGTCCTTGGAATACTCCCAGGTGACACACAGCTCAGGCTAACATTTCTACAGGACTGCTACCTTGATCTCTAGAGAGTCCAATGATGTTCCATACCAATATGTCTCAGAGTCACTGCCAAGCTTCCACCCACACCCTTAACACGCAGAGAAAGCTGACACTTTCTGTTAGCTATAATTTTCCTTGAGAAAAACGTGGCAATATGTATTAAAATACAATTATTAGTTTCAATATGTAGAATGTATTACAAGAAAAAAAAGATGCCAAAAACATTTTATGTCTGCTGATGTTCCTATTAGTCTTTATTATCATGAAAAACTGGGCACAACCTAAATATCCAACTTTAGGTGACTGGGTGAAGTAAAACTGTAATCTTTCCATATGATAGAATAATATGCCAGCACTAACAACCAGATAGCAGGATATTTAATGCCATGGTAAGGTATTTGTTTTGTGTGGTCAGGTGAGCAGCTCAGATCATAAAATCAAATTTAAAAAAAAGTATGATGTTTTATATGTATAATTAAGTATAGAAAGCCTAGTGGTTCTTTACATAAGTTTTTCTTTTTTAAAATGTTTATTATAAAATGTTTTATCCATTCATAGATTTTTGCAGTACAATTTTTTTTTATGATTCCATTGTCTTATAGTCTCCACTAATAGTTTTTGTGTGAATTTATACTCTAAAGGAAAGGTGACAACCTTATACGATCTCAGAGCTTAAGTACTATCCACATGCTGATGCTTACAAACATACACTTCCAGTTGTGTGGTCTCCCTGAGTTCTGCGCATCCCTCTTGGGTATCTAATAAGCATCTCACAGTTAACAAAACCACTGATTTCTAACCAATCCTAGGGACCCTCTGCCAGGCCTGCTCCTCTCTCAGAGCTCCTTTTCTCACTTAGTGACACTATCATCCCACCAAACCTCGCTATCATCTTTCTTCTACCTCACAAATTTCCAATCCATTAACAAATCCCAATAACCCCACTTCCAATATTTCTCTAAATCTATGCACTTCTCAGCTTATCCACTCTTATTATTCTAGTTCCAATTATGTGGTCTTCTGTCTGTATTACTTTCTTTTTTCATTCTTGCATGCAGGGTCCATTTTTCATAGTGAAGTCCTCATAAAACATAGATTAAATTGTATCAGCTTCTGCTTATAGTTTTTATTTATTTATTAAATTTGTGATGTATTTTTATTTATTTATTTATTTATTTTGAGACAGAGTCTTGCTCTGTCACCCAGGCTGGAGTGCAGTGGTGCAATCTTGGCTCACTGCAAGCTCTGACTCCTGGGTTCAGGCGATTCTTCTTCCTCAGCCTCCCGAGTAGCTGGGATTACAGGTATGTGCCACCAAGCTCAGCTAATTTTTGTATTTTTAGTAGAGATGAGGTTTCACCATGTTGTCCAGGCAGGTCTCAAACTCCTGACTTCAGGAGATCTGCCCACCTCAGCCTCCCAAAGTGCTGAGATTACAGGCATGAGCCACTGCGCCCAGCTAGCTCTGCTTACAGTTTGTAAATGACTTCTTAGTCTACTTAGGAGAAAATATAAACTCTTTACCAGAGTCTACTGGACTCCTCAAAACATGATGTATGTTTATCTCTTCCCTTTAGCTCACCCCGTTTTAGCCGACTGGCCTTCTGTTCTCTGAGTAAAATAAGTTTATTCCTACCACAGGGCCTTTATACCTGCTTTGCCTTCTGCCCCAGACACAGTCCTCACAGGTTTTCCCATGACTCTTTTCTTCTCCTTATTCAGTATCAACCCAAACATCTCCCCCGAGTGGCTTTCACCAGCACATTCTTCTTAAATATCTTTCCTTACCTCATCCTGTTTGGTTTTGTTTATAACAGGTGTCAGCTACAATACTGGTTTTATTTGTTTGTTTATTTACTTTTTTCTTACAATGGAAAGCCCATAAAAGCAGGGTTGTGTCTGCTTTATTCACAACTTTAACCTCAGTGCCTGTACAGAACCAGGACCATACTAGAAACTCAATGAGCATTTGTTGAGTATTTTGAATGAATTAATTATTAAAACATTAAAAAGTGATATTTTCCAAGTAAAAATCTTTTTCTACTTCTTTAATGACTCTAATTGCAGACAATTCAAGGTAGAAATGAGGTTCATATCAATGGCAGGCCGAGAAAGGTTTTTTTGGCTGAGCATATGCAGGCAATTTTTGCTATTGTAGCTGATTTACTTCCATGTACTTTAATACAGGTATGTCCCTATTGTGAGAGATGGCATTTTCATAGTACAAAGGTGAAAAGTAAACTTAATATTATAATAAAAAATAAAGTAAATTTTATACAAACACTAAGAGGTGATCATCTAAATCTACAGTTTAGAATCTGAAACTTCTTCCTATGTTGACATCTTCCATGGCCCTACTCCTAAATTAATAAATTCTGACTTACAGAAGGCTATTTTCTGAATCCTTTCATAGCTGACATTGTGGTGGGTGCTGTTAGCCATCCCTTGATATTGACAGTACAATGGCCATCCCTGCCAGGGCACGTGTACATTATCAGTAGTCAAAAGTTTGGCAAAGTAGGCCAGGCATGGTGGCTCATGCCTGTAATCCCAGCATTTTGGGGAGGCCAAGGCAGGTGGATCACCTGAGGTTGGGAGTTCGAGACCAGCCTGAGCAACCTGGAGAAACCCCATCTCCACTTAAAATACAAAAAAAAATAGCCAGGCCGTGATGGCACATGCCTGTAATCCCAGCTACTCTGTAGGCTGAGGCAGGAGAATCGCCTGAATCCAGGAGGCAGAGGTTGCAGTGAGCCCAGATTGCACCATTGCACTCCAGCCTGGGCAACAAGAGCAAAACTCCATCTCAAAAAAAAAAAGGTCTGCTAGAATGATAAGATAGAAAATTAGATTTTTTTAGAGGAGAGCAGTTTATGAAAGAGCATACTCTTAGACACTAAAGGTGAGTGTTTCAGTGACACCTGTGCAAGATAGGACTTTCTGCTCTCCTCTATAAAAATCTAAATTTCTATCATATAATTCTAGCAGACCTTAAAAGGATAGACCTCAAAGGTAGCATCGCATTTGATATTCTCTTGCAACCCCAGAATGAAACTTAAGCATGAATAATTGGAGATCTGCACACTTCCATAAAGAATAAAGAATGGGACTCAAGTTCACACAGAAACTAAAAAAGAAAGGCAGGATGACTTCCCTCTGCCACCTTGAAAAGGCTTTGAAACCTAAAAAACAAGAAATGGGGAGGGGGGTTGCTGAATGTGTAATAAATATCTGAACCCTCCTCCTAAGTGTTTTTATAATCCTTTCTATCTTGTGTATCTATGTGTTCCTCCGTGAATGTGTTTTCTTATAACTGCACTTCTTATGGAACCGCTCAATCCTTATTATCTGTAACAGGGTTTCTGTTCTGCTTTCATCTTGTATATATCTTAGAAAAACAATCTGAACAAATGTCCAGTTAATATGTATATTTATGTATTTATAAATTATATGTATGTGCTATTGCACTAATATATTACATATTTTATATACCTTACTACAACCAAAGAAATATAAAAGAATGAGATAGAATAACTATATACTTAAGGTCTAGTTTTTCTTCCTCTACCCTCTGTGGAATGCTTACCCCACTTAAGAAACCCCTAAGATTTCACCGTGTCCTCACGGTGAGATTGTACTCACTCCTCAATGAGAGGAGCTGATTAATGTTAAAGCTCTTTTGGTTTTATTATCAATTATGCACTTGAATTTTCAAATAATCTAGCTGTACATATTATACTACGGTGGACGATACTGTGAGGTACCAACTGGACCAGCTCAGCAGAGGCTGGGAGGTTTAACTCATCAGTAGTCATGATACCACTTTTCTCTTAGACTTTTCCAGTAGAATTTATTTTTGGTTTTGCCAGCCAGGGTGAGAGCTCTGTTTTCTATAGGTATCAATGGTAGAATAAGCATTGTTACCTTGCAGAAGGGAGAAGTCTATGGTATTGGACACCAACCCCCAAGTCCCTCTTACATATCCTCTCCTTGAGATATAGGGACTCTTGTGAAAATTGGAAACCCAGGAACTGGCTCTGCATAAACTTAAGCTTTGTCTTTGCAGAACAGTTATGAGAAGCCTACTACTGACTCTGAAATACGTTGTATGCAATAAAAACTCTGTACTATTTAGGTATTGTTTCTGACCCATGATACTAGAAATAAGCATCAACTACCCATACAAAGTTTTGCTTAGGAAAAATGAAGTATATTCAAATATAAATTTTTATAAAATGACTATTAACTAAAAAACAATAGCCTTTCTTTCCCCAAACATCATTAGATGCAGAATGGAGGATAATATTTACAACATGCAACATAATGTTTGGTTCTAATTAATAGATTATTTCAATGAAATATTATTTTGATAAATATGTTCACGCTTCATTTGCCATGTATTAAAAACAGCAATACACATTCACTTGATGAAAAATATTATTGAAGATAAAACAGAAGTATTTCATAAACAACCATTAGGTAGATTATAAGATAACATATGAAAGGTGATATAGGAAATAAATATTAGAAATACATATTCTTCATCTATGACCTAACTTGTATTGAAATGCTGCAAAAACCTTCAGAGCAACATTCAGAGAATTACCTGAAAGATAACTCTGGCATCTTCTATGGTCTTATATGTGTTTTCTTTAATGGTGACAGTGATTCCCATGTTCAAACTTATTCACCGAGGACAACGCATGTCCTGAGATTCTCATTATTGAAATGCTGAGGCTGAGGCTCGCTTTTCACGTATACAGATTGTCCAACATTAAAATACCACTGCATATTGACTGCATACAAAAATCATTAAACTAAATCTTTCCAAAAGTCCTGATGCAAATAATGTGTTACAATATTTTAGGTAGGATTATCTGATAGGATTAACAAATTTATCAAGTATAACAGAAAGTAACCACTTATTATTTATTATTGGCTATACCAAAAAATATAGGATCAGGACTTACCTGAATAACATGCTTCAGTTTATCAATAATCTAATTTATCACAGGATCAGTTCTTTTGACTTTGACTTCAGGAGTTCCAGACTGGGCTTTGATTCCATTTCCAACCACACACTGAGTATAGCTAGCAAAGGGAAATGTGAAAGATACATGACTTAGTACCTGATCCGAGTATTATCTGCCACAGCTATCTGAACATAGTTGAGGTCAGAATTTCCTCCTTTAGAGAATACACCAATGTATTTTTTTCTTGGAACAGAAACTGGCACAGCTTAATGTTTTTCCAGGTAAAATGCTAAAATGCTTATCGTGCCTTTAGATCATTCTAAAAATAATGTTATTCTCTCAATGGACCCAACCAAAAATTACTTGTTTTTTTAATACTACTTAATATGCTACAAAGAGTTAACGTACATCTCACTTTGTTACCAGTTCTTGCTGAAGTATACATATGTCTGTACCCCTATTGTCTGGGTCAGCTTATTTTATGCAGTCCCAATCTTATTTTTTAAATATTAGGCTAGTATATGTGTGTGTGTGTATATATATAGAATATATATAGAATTATATATAGAATATATATGGAGAATATATAGAGAACATATATATAGAATATATAGAGAATAAATATATAGAACATATAGAGGATATATATATAGAATATATGTAGAGAATATATAGGATATATATAGAGAGAATATATATAGGATATATAGAGAGAGTGTATATACATAGAACACATATAGAGAGAATATATATACACACACACATCATATATATTTCCTAATTAGGTCCTTCAAGAAATAAGTGATTAAACTTTTTAATAATGATAGTATCAACTGGACATAATAAAAATAATATTATTAATAAACTCTTTGATTTTTAAAATAACCTTGAACCCACTTTTTGTAGGCATAGAGGGGCTTAGAGATAAGAATGTCAGTATCCATTAGGGATTTGGCAGTATACACCAATAACAAATAGTAGAAAGAAAACAGTTATATCTATTTTGTTAAAGTATAATAATATTTTTTATTTTAGAAAAATAAAATTATACATATAGTATAACTATATATAATATATAATATATAAAAATATATATAAGTGTACAAGTCAATATCATAAACTATAACTCTACAAATTAAAATCATCAAATTTATAAGCAACTAAAATATGTAAAGTATTTCCTAAGTAGAGGAAACAACTCGCTTTCACCTAGGTTCACCTAAACAAAGATCTGGTAAATCATGTGGTATGTAAAAGGGTCATTTCACAGGTGGTGAAAGCCATTTGAAATTTCACTACCTTCCCCAAATTACAATCATATGTCAACTTAGAATTAATAAAAATATTTAAATTCATTAGTCACAAAGATGTCTTAAATGCATGCTATATTCCAAGTCCTGTATGAGGTCTTTAGGATTATAAGAAGGTGCAAGACTCAATTTTTGTCCTCATAATGCTCATTACTTAACCAAGAATATATTAATTAACTCATTCATTTGTATGTTTATTCATTACATTTTATTACATTTAAAAAATACCATAGATTTCAGCCATACAAATACCCTTGTTTGCCTGACAGAATAGTGAAATATAAACACAACTGAACCGTTAAAATACAACATTATGAAAGTAGCTGGAAGGAACTGCACGTGCCAAGTGTGAGGAAAGATAAGACAAGTAGTAGATATTCTGGATATAGAGAAGACCGTTTGGACTCAGACACTAGGGAAAAACTAAAGGAGAAGTTATAACTTGAGGTAGCCTTGGATGTATTGAGGTAGGAAGAGGACATCTATGGTATGGTTAATGAGAACTTCAGGGCAAAGGATGTCATCCCATCAAGAAAAACAGCAAAGGTATGTGAGCAAGGCAGTCAGGGAGAACAGACCTCTATTTACAAAGCAGAGAATACAAACAGTGGAAAGCAATGGATAGAGGGCCACACCCTGAAGATTCCACCCTGAATGTTGAAGACTCTCCACTGAGTGATACAATGGGTTCTGGAAATTGGTAAGGGGAAAGTTGGCAGGCGGGTGAGGGATAAAAAAGTTACATGTTTGGTACAATGTACACTACTCTGGTGACAGGTGCAATAAAATCTCAGACTTCACCACTATACAAATTATCCACATTACCTAAACCACTTGTGCTCCAAAAGCTATTGAAATAAGACATTTAAAAAATTAAAACAAAACACTATCATCTGAGTAATTTGTTTGCTTACATTAAATATCATAATACTTTTCAGCAAAAAAAATTATCTCTTTAATGTAACTTTCATTCCCTATATTTGAGCAGAGTACTGCACTATCCATAAACACCCTCTAAATTTTCTACAGTAATGGAAAAAATCTTTGAAAAAAATAAAAGAAAGTTCTATGTTTGAGAATATGGCTATATGAAAGGGGTTTCAAGAAATATATCCAGTTCTTCCCAAGACGATGTACTTTCAGTGACCAGTTTTAAGAAGTAGAACAGGCCAGGCGCAGTGGCTTACGCCCGTAATCACAGCACTTTGGGAGGCCGAGGCTGGCAGATCACGAGGTCAGGAGATCAAGATCATCCTGGCTAACACGGTGAAACCCAGTCTCTACTAAAAATACAAAAACTTAGCCGGGCGTGGTGGCAGGCGCCTGTAGTCCCAGCTACTGGGAAGGCTGAGGCAGGAGAATGGTGTGAACCCAGGAGGAGGAGCTTGCAGTGAGCCAAGATCGCGTCACCGCACTCCAGCCTGGGTGACAGAGTGAGACTCTGTCTCAAAAAAAAAAAAAAAAGTGGATAGAACATTTCCTAACTAGGTCCTTCAAGTAATAATAAGTGATTAAACTTTTTGATAATGATAATATCATTTGGACATGACAAAAATAATATTAATAAATCTTTTGATTTTAAAAATAACCTTGAACCCACTTCTTTTTGTGGGCGTGTGGGGAGCTTAGAGTTAACAATTCCAGTGTCCGTTAGGGATTTGGCAGTATACATCAGTAACAAATAGTAGAAGGAAAATAATTATACCTGTGTGTCATATATATATATATATATATACATATATATATATATATATAGAGAGAGAGAGAGAGAAACCATTTCTTAAATTATCTGTAGCACTGCTATGTTATTCTTTACTCTCCCAATACCCCAAGTAGATTGCACATGTGGCTCTTTTATTAATGTGTTGAATATTCATAATGATAATGAATATATGAATAAATAAATTGATAAGTTCATAACTATGATTTAGACATTGCTTTAATCTATCTAGAGATTTCAATTCATGATAAATATCTTTTAGTGACCATGAGTAAGAAACTCATAGACCTTCATTAGAGGAATGCAAATCTAAACCACAATGAGATACAATCTCACTCCAGTTAGAATGGCAATCCTTAAAAAGTCAGGGAACAACAGATGCTGGAGAGGTTGTGGTAAAATAGGAATGCTTTTACACTGTTGGTGGCAGTGTAAATTAGTTCAACCATTGTGGAAGACAGTGTGGCAATTCCTCAAGGATCTAGAACTAGAAATAGCATTTGACCCAGCAATCCCATTACTGGCCATATACCCAAAGGATTATAAATCATTCTACAAATGCACACGTATGTTTATTGTGGCACTATTCACAATAGCAAAGACTTGGAATCAACCCAAATGCCCATCAGTGATACACTGGATTAAGAAAATGTGGCACATATACACCATACAATACTATGCAGCCTTAAAAAAGGATGAGTTCATGTCCTTTGCAGGGACATAGATGAAGCTGGAAACCATCATTTTCAGCAAACTATCACAAGATCAGAAAACCAAAGGCTGCATGTTCTCACTCATAAGTGGGAGTTGAACAATGAGAACACATGGACACAGGGAAGGGATCATCACACACTGAGGCCTGTCGGGGGTAGGGGAGAGGGGAGGGATAACATTAGGAGAAATACCTAATGTAGGTGACGAGTTGATGGGTGCAGCAAACCACCATGGCACGCATATACCTATGTAACAAAACTGTAAGTTCTGCACATGTAACCCAGAGCTTAAAGTATAATTTAAATAAATAAATAAATAAAAAATAAATAAACTCATAGACCTCAAAGTATGGGAAGCCTAACTGCCTACGGCCACTTGCTGCTTCACTCTAAAATCTGTTTCTGCATCTGCCCCTCAGTCAATGACTGTGGGCCACAGGGTGGCTAATGCAGATCCCTCTTTAGGAGACACAGGGCTTCTCTGAGGACCAGTCTTGGCTCAGTATTCCCTGAAGCCTTTTCTTACCCTTCCTTAGACTGTACATTACGCTCCAATGCTTCCACTCAACCTTCCTTTCCTCTTTCCTTCATTCTAGGTCAGACTTGCCTCATAGCTGAGAGCTCTTCCAGGCTTACTCAACTTCCCCTCCATTTTCTCTCATAGGGATTTCCCTTAATAAAATCCTCTTGTGTTTAACTCATTTTCAACATCTACCTCTTGGAGGACCTGGACTAACCCACCACATAATATTTGTATTATAATTACTTCCATCCTACAGGTTGAGAATCTGGGATCTGGAGAAGTTAATTTACTTAAGTTACTCAAGTAAGGCCACACAATGTATATAAAGTGTGCTGCAAGGAGTTAAACCCAGGGAACGTGCACTCCAAAATAAAACCATCAATAAGTATGAATCCTGAAACCAACTAATAAAAGGTAAAGATACAATTAGCTTGATGCAAAATGTTATTTTTTTCTCTAATTACATTTTGTAAAGTTTTACTGTTTGTAATTAAGAAGGGATGAATGATTTTCATCAAAACTCTCCTCAACAAGCCGGGTGTGGTGGCATGCACTTGTAGTCCCAGCTACTCAGGAAGCAGAGGCAGGGGAATCACATGAGCCCAGGAGATTAAGGCTGCAGTGAACTGTGATTACATCTCATTGACCATGTGACCATGAGTATAAAACTCATAGACCTCAAGCCTGGGAGACAGAGCAAGACTCTGTCTTAAAAAGTAAAACTAAGCAAAACAAAACAATCCTCCTCAACAAATGGTTGCATATAACCAGCTAAACAGTAATATAACAGCTGTTGGCAGGGTGAGAAGAAGCTATCAGCCTGTAGGTTTGTCATACTGTTTTTCTCTTTCTCCAGAAACACAGATACAATATAGGCAATGAAAACTGAGACTCATCTCTTAATTTCAGTTAAGCTATTAATTGATTTACATCATTTACTTACAGGCCAGAAAAGTTTCTTTCAAATGGCAGGAATGTTGTTTCACGTTAATCTAAGGAATTGCTTACCTTTTGTTTTTGTTCTTAATGATCACAGTTACTAATACAGTAAAATAATATTTAGATAAAATACATTAGAATTATAGCTGATCAAAAATCTCATTCCAAGCTGTTATATTATTGACAATCTCATGATCACTCTTCTTATGAATCATGTAAATAAGGAAAAATTCTGCAAAGTAGACACACATTACTTCAAATGAAATATGATTTAATAAAATCAGTTATTCTTTGCCAATTTTGTAATGTTCAAAATAACCACAATTGAAATAGTGATACATACACATCAGAACAGTTCAAATGAAGATGAGAAATGATACCAAATGTTGGCAGAGATGTGAAGCAACTGGAACTCTCTCCCATTGTGGATGGAAATGTAAACTGATGGACACCACCATTTTCCATGTATGCTAAATCTAATCATATTCTATGACCCTGAGCGTATACCCAGCAATATTTACCAAAAGACAAATACATGAATGCTCAGAGAAGCACCGTTCAAAATAACCATGAATTGAACATTATATTTGTATAATGGTATAGTATATAGCAATGAGAACTAACAAATTACAACTATGTGCAAAAAGATCGACAAATCTTATAAACTAAATATTGAATGAAAGAAGCAAGATACAGAACATATTCTATGATATAATTCGCTAAAAATTGTAAAACTAATCAGTTATGTTCCAAATCACCATAAGAGCTACCCTATGAAATAGTGTCTAGAAGAAGTAATAATATAAAATTTCCTGATTTGAGCACTGGATACACAGAAGGGCTAAGTTTGTTTAAAAACAAAAAAAGTATTGAGCTGTACAGTTAAGATTTGGGTATTTTACTGTTTGTATGTATTTTCAGCCTTAGAAAATTACGTTAAAAAGTCTTTATGCTCTTTTTCTTAATATATTTACAATAGACAAATTTTCATTAAGCCACAGTATAAATAAAAAAGACCCACATGGGTATCTTTAACATGGACGAAGTGGTTCTATCATTAAATGAGTACTTTCGGATCCAAGTCTGATATAAAAATTTACTTCCCTGAAGACTTTAACTTTGCATGCATAATTTCTAAATTAAATTTTTTCGTAACAGACTTTTTGAGTTCCCGTCATGAAATTTTAATAAATCATTAATTTCTTCTTTTTCTCTTTAATGCACAAGCAATGGATAAAACATTTCAAAGATCCCTACAGAAATTTCTTCACTTGAAATATTGTTCACATTACAATGAGAAGGATGGAATAAAACACAAAAAACATAGGCAATTTTTTTTTTTTTTTAAGACGGAGTCTTGCTGTGTCGCCCAGGCTGGAGGGCACTGGAGCGATCTCGGCTCACTGCAAGCTCCACCTCCTGGGTTCATGCTATCCTCCTGCCTCAGCCTCTGAAGTAGCTGGGATTACATGTGTCCACCACCACGCCCAGCTAATTTTTTGTATTTTTAGTGGAGACAAGGTTTCACCGTGTTAGCCAGAATGGTCTCGATCTCCTGACCTTGTGATCTGCCTGCCTTGGTCTCCCAAAGTGCTGGGATTACAGGCCTGAGCCACCGTGCCCAGCCAACAAGCAAATTTTTCTTTGGGGAAGTAGTAGACCAACCATCTGTGCTTATTTCTTCTAAACAGAGCTGGGAATGAGTGACAGCAGTTGAACAGGAATACTTGCTCCCCAAGCACTACTTGTTTTTCATGAACAAGGAAAAAAGGCAAAAGCCCTGCTACATTCACATTCTCAAAATTGTTTTCAAATGATGATTAACAAGATCTTAGTTCCCTCTCTGTTGAACACATAAAATTTTAAAAGGCAGTGCTAATAAATCTATATACAGCACATCAGGAAGAAGGAGGAAGTCATTTCTCCTGACTTTACCAACTTGTCTTATTTGAAACTGATACCATGCCCTATTGGCTGACAGGAATTTCACTTTATTTAGAATACAATAGAATTTGGCTCAGATTCACACCAAAAGTATAGTATTTTGATGTGCACTTACACGATTTCAGGGGAAAACAATATCTGGAATCTGACCTTGGAATTCATTACAAGTCAGTTAAAGGGATCTGTCTTAGAATTTTTTGATAATTGGACTGGGACAGGATGTAAGAATAAGTCATTCATAGTAGATGAGGAAAACACTTGATGAGAGCTTTCTTATCTTACCATTACTGCTCTTTCTATCAGAGGTTAAAGACAGAATGGGGGCCATGTTGTGGTTGTTATTCTTGTTGTTGTTTGATTGGTTTGTTTATTATGTTCTTGCATGACTTGGTTATGTGGCTGAATATTAAATTTCTTTCCATTTCTAGAGTCATAAATCTCCTAATTTCTAGGAGATTAAATACTGGTTTTATCTTTGGCTCCATAAAAATGTTGCTATTTTGGATTAAAAGGAGGTCCGGGAAATACGTTGTGTCTATTCACCAGTGAACGTGAACCTCTTCTACAACAACAAATTTTCCATTCAAACCATTTCTAGGCCTCCCTTCCTGATTCTGATAGCAAATGTGAAAGCAAGTACTAGAGATCTGGTTTTTGTAAGTTTCCTCAAATACTTGGGAAATACTGGATTCCATTGCCAAGTGTTGCCTTTTGTACATTCAGCTTCTACACAGCACATTTTCTCGATGTTGAAAGTCCTAATCCTTGAAATCTCAGAATGAAGAAGAATTATATGACCAATTTTATGTGCCAGGTTTATGGGAATAGCCTTTCATGGAAGATAGGAAGCTTACAGGGCATTTAGAGAAAGGAGACATCTGTAGAATCAATTCAAAATGATTAAGACTTTTGTGATCTCACTATCTCACTTAAATTGTTGAGCCACAAAACTCTTTCTAAGTTAATCTCTAACATTTGTTTGGCTTTATAATTGCATATAAATAATGTCTAAATTTGACACCTATGTTTCTAAACTTAATAATGAAGTCAAAATAAACAGAATTAAGGGGAGCTTATTATGATCTTTATTGTTATTTATATATAACAAATTTCCTATTAAGAATATAATATTTTATGATATCTTATGGGTGTCATTAACATTACTTTAATAAAGGTATTATCACGCTTTGTACAGCAACCAACACGAAAATGTTAACATACCACTGCAATAAATAGAATAAAAACATGTTCAGAAAGACTTAGAAACTCATTAAAGAATGGATATTAATCACTTTCACCCTAACTCCTCATTTGGCAAGGCATGAATCTATGTATTCCAGTTTAGTCAGGTGGCAAGTAAGTAGTCCCATTGCATTTCATAAAATAAGCAGCTGTGTGAATTTGAAAGATAATATTTTCACATGAAAAACTAATGACTGCACATGTAAAATCAGTAGTGTTTAGGAAGCTGTCATTTAAAAATAAACTACCTAATTAAAAAGTAGCACAAATGAACTTTTGCCTACGTAAAAAAATAGAACATTACTTAGCCTTTTCTTAAACCCCTCCCCAATTCTTACCAAGAAAGAATAAATACCTTTACTGTAGTCAAAGCTCTGTTTTTATGGTTTTAAATTTTTTAATCTAAAATTCAAAGCAAATAATAAATCTTTAATTTATAATTATCCCAATTTGATTCAAAGTGATGGTCCAAACGTAAAATGATCAATTATAACTATAATCAATCACAAATAATGCTATATGAGTTTGAAATGTTAATCTAACTTGCCTTTTCCAGGTATGCATTTTAAAATTAAACTCTTCTCAGTAAGATCAATGCTATCTCTCATGGATTTATGATGTTTGATAATCACCACGTTGTACTGATTTGCAGTCTCACTTCACTGTTTGATATCAACATATGAAAGTAAAAATGCTATTTAGGGGATAACTATTATCTGAGCATTAATAAATTAAATGCTATTTTAAGCCAATAACAAAATTGTTTCAGGTACAATTTTTATTAACCAAGTTTCCATTATAAACATTATAAAATTCTGAAAGATCCTAGAATCTTATATAGCTTTTTTGTATTTTTTTCAAATGTAGTTGACACAAGCATGAATTAAATTTCATATTTAAAAAGCTTCTGACTACATTACAAGGTACTTTAAAATTACTTGCAAGATATGATAATTCTAAGATTACCAACATATCATGCAAATGAAACACCCAGGTACTTCGTACCAACACATGATATAATAAAATCCAGAAGAACTTCTGAATTACAGTGTAGTAGTTGCCTAGGGCCATCATACCTAATTATCACACACTTGGTGGGTTAAGAGGACAGAAATATATTCTCTCTTAGTTCTGAAGCCTGGACCCCTGAAACCAAGATGTTGGCAGGGCCATACTCCCTCTGAAGACCCTAGGGAGGAATTCTCCCTCGCTTCTTCCTGGCTTCCAGTGGCTCCTGGCAATCCTTGGCCTTCTTTGATTTATGACTGCATAACTCCAATTTCTGTCTCCATCTTCACATGACCTTCTCTGCGTGTGTCTTTTCCTGTATCTTATAAGGACATTTACATTAGATTTAGGGCCCACCTTCATCCAGGATGACCTCAACTCAATCGTTGGGTTAATTATATCCGCCAAAGACACTACTTCCAAATAAAGTCGCATTCTAAAGTTCCCAGTGGACATAAATTTTAGAGGTATGGTATTTAAATCACTACACAGAACATGTAAAGACAAAAATTTGGAAGCTACCTGAATGAAAATGGATATTCCCTTGAACTCCAACAAAATCATACTCTATTTTTCCATGAGAAACATTTTATTACTATAAAACAATATTCATATTTCACAAGTACACCTCTTCAATTATAGCTTGGCCTTAAGAAAAATAATTAGCTTTGAAAATTAACAGTACATGATATCTAGTATTTCCTATATTTTTAATAACTTCTACCTCCTAGCAAAAATAAACAATGCAATGGACAATTTCTGTGGTCTAAATTCACACACACAAACAGGAAAGGCACTTTAAAAATGATTTGTTCTCTTTTAAAGCAGAAGCCCAACCACCTGCTCTGAATCTAAAAGTTTCCTGAAAGCAATGAATGGCTAGTTTATTATGAAAATGTTAATAGCTGATTCTGTGGAGACTTACAAAGAAACAAAGAATAAATTTAAATCACACTTAATGCTAATGTGATAATAAAGTTGTGACAATATTCAAATATGACTAATTTCATTAAATTAACTACACTCAGGCTTAGCTTAGCTGTCCAAATTTATTACAAATAGCTCAAAATAAATAATTCATCTCTTCTGTTTTCTATTTATTTTTTGTTGATGCTTAAGAGTAAAAAGGTATTTCAACTGAATGTTTTTATTTTTTTTATTTTTTTTTTAGCATCAGTTCTCTTGTTTTATCACCATAAGACTGTAAACAGCCATAACAGGTCACTGAATCTAGCACTGCCTTCAACAAGAAATGCACCTAGAGCAGGAATATAGTACTTGGCACTCATCTCTAGGCCTATAACCTAATTGATTTTTTTTTTTGTCTTTGGTGACAGTAACATAAATTTAGAGCTGGAAAGGACCTTAGAGGTCATCTAGTCCCACCCAAGTATCTTTTAAAACAAAATAAAGAAGTATGTTGGCTTGGTGCGGTGGCTCACACCTGTAATCCCAGCACTTTGGGAGGCCAAGGCGGGCAGATCACAAGATCAGGAGATTGAGACCATCCTGGCTAACACAGTGAAACCCCATCTCTACGAAAAATACAAAAAATTAGCCGGACATGGTGGCAGGTGCCTGTAGTCCCAGCTACTCAGGAGGCTGAGGCAGGAGAATGGAGTGAACCTGGGAGGCAGAGCTTGCAGTGAGCTGAGATCCTGCCACTGCACTCCAGTCTGGGCAACAGAGCGAGACTCCGTCTTAAAAAAAAAAAAAAAAAAAAAAGAAGCATGTTTACTTCATCATTTTGTACTTATATACTGTGTGTTTCCAGAAAAGCCTCTGAGACAGCTTAGAATGAAAGGTACAGACACTATAAAACAAGGGCAAAATGACAGAATAATGAAGAGAAGGAGGTGACAACTACATGGGACAACGTAGGGAAGGAAACACTACCCTTCAGCCTAAAATTTAGTCCTAAGCCTCTTGTTCTTAAAGGCCAAAAGGAAAACCAGAATTCAAATAGGAGTCATTAGTTAATAAAATAGTATCTGCATATGTCAGCAGCTATTTTTTGGTGACTCTAAACTCTTCAGCAAAATATATGTCTTTAAGCAACAGACAATGGACAATACAATAAAAATAATCTTCAATCGCAATTTCAAAACTTTTAAAGATGCTAAGTACAAATTACCTTTTCTTACAGGATGCTTTGTTGAAAGCTGCCCGCATGATGGTATGTTAAATTACATGATATTAAACTGCCTGCATGATGGTATTTTATTGGGACCTGGTTATATGACTTGGTGAAGAATGTAATCTTTGAGAACTTAGAAGAGTGAATGGTTAATATTTCTCTGAATTTTTTTGTTTTTAATTGATATATTATTTTATCCCTCATAGACAATATATGTTCTGGGAAATATACTGAAGTATAGTAAAAAAGAATCTCAGGGTTAAAGTGCTGAGGTAAATGAGAAAGCAGAGGTTGTGTCTGAAGAACCGTGTGGTCACACTGCACCTCACAGCAAACAAAAATATGGGTGAGCACAGCCGGGAGCGGTGGCTCACGCCTGTAATCCCAGGACTTTGGGAGGCCGAGGAGGGCGGATCACGAGGTCAGGAGATAGAGACCATCCTGGCCAACATGGTGAAACCCTGTCTCTACTAAAAATACAAAAAATTAGCCGGGCGCAGTGGCGGGCGCCTGTAGTCCCAGGTACTCGGGAGGCTGCCGCAGGAGAATAGCGTGAACCCGGGAGGCGGAGCTTGCAGTGAGCCGAGATAGCGCCACTGCACTATACTCCGGCCTGGGTGAAAGAGCGAGACTGTCTCAAAAAAAAAAAAAAAAAAAAAAAAATGGGTGAGCACTTTACCAGCAGATAAACACCAATGAGAGAGGGAACAGCAGTCACAAGATGTGTTTTAACAGAGAGATAGTTAATTAAATATTTTCTAATACACTTATTGAACCTACATTTAATGGAATTTTTTTCCTTTCCTGACTTTGGCAAATGTGTGTATTTTTATAGAGAACATGGTTTTACAGATGTAATTTTCAGACTTTAAGTCAGGCCCATCACCAACGCTCTATGAATTGAGTGGCCTTGATATGTAGTCCTTGTATTTTTGAATCAGGGACGGGAGCCTATCAAATGAGTCAAAAGCTGATTTTTGTAGCTTTCATTATGAACACCTCTCTGGCTGCTCTTCTTTTTGACTTTACCAAACAAATTAGTTAGTATTCTTAAATGCAAGGTATATTAACATAAGAACTAAATAAATTTTTAAAATACACACACACACACACACACACACACACACACACACGCACATAGCACTCTATATTTACTTCTACTTTGAATAGCAAACAAGCTGTGTTCCTGGGCCTGTGGAAGAAATATGAAGTTTGAAAAGATTTTTAAATAACTTTTTCCTAATGAAAATAACTCTGTAGTAATTACTGTTTTAAAAAGCCATTAGAATTTGAGCATAACACAGTTTCAATCTTGTCTCTATTCCAACTTAAAGTCCTGTCCAACAATTCCATTTTATGGTCTGTTGAATCACAAAATAAAAATTTGTATATTTTAAAGTATTTGATGAATGAGGAGGAGGAGGGAAGAAAGAAGAGGAGGAGGAGGAAGAGCATGCCAAATGCAGCTAGAGAAGGCCACGAAGGCAGAATTCTCATGCACATATGCCTGATAACAATAACTATCATGAAAGACTGCAGAAACCACAATCTTGCCATTGCAACCTTGTAAAAAAACACTTCTGCAAGGACATATGTCCAGCAAATGCCTGTCCAACCTTGGACTGGCACCACCCTTGTTATTGATCCTTGTAATCAAGGATAACTATGTCAAAACAATTGTGTAATCCTCCACATTTTTTCTTTAAATACCTTTGTCTTCCTTTACCTCCCTGAATGCATACATAGTTGACTATGGCACATGTATTCCTACCGAAATACCCTATCCCCAACCCAGTGTTCTTTAGAGAGTCTCTCTCTGTTCATTATTGAGGTTGACACCTTGCACCTATTGATTGATAACATTTATTTTCTAGGATGCACTTATCATTGTTGTAATTAGGTATTAATTGTGCAATCATTTGTTTAATGCTTGTAACTTCCATCTTGACTGTACATTTGTTGAGCTCAAGTAGTATGTCTGTTTTAATCATTCTCTAGTTCCAGGGCTTGGCAAATTCCTTGGACCACATGAGCTCAATGAATATTTATTATGTGAGTGAATATATGACTGATACTAAAGTAACCTAAAAAATAATTTGTACCAATGATTTATCTCTCTCAGAGTTGGTCCTTATAAATGCTATGTGAATCATTCCAAAACAGTACCGACTCTAGTAACAAATCCCATGAATGTGTAATTTCATTTTAATGCTGATTTGGCCCAATTTTAAACAGCATCTGGATGATACCTTGTAATGGAGTCCCATCAAAGTTCCTATTAGAAAAGAAAGAAAAAAAATCAGTAAAACAAAGCAAACAATGTAAACTTAAAACAACACTAATTAGTAAAACTGACACCCAATATGCAGACTAATCTAGAAGGAATTTTTACTAACTATAAGAACAATTAAGTTAAACTGGCCCTTCCATATTTTGTTTTATGAAATGGAAGAATTTCCTCAATATAAAACTCATGTAAGATGGTAGTTGCCTCTCCCCAGCCTGTCCCTGAGTCAGACTCTTGGAGTGTCCCAGAAAATGGATACTTACTCCTTTATGGCTACATTCTTACTTTTTGAGGGGCCAGGTCCTAGCCACTCTCACATATCTTATATACTAAGCTCCTAGGAATATAGAGGATACAATAAAAACAAGCCAACCAACCATGTATCAGGTGCCTGTCAGGCCTGGGCACACAGTTCACTCAAGAAAAGCCCTGGGAGGGGAGGCAGCAGAATTGCCAGTCTAGCAATTTGTAACTCCAGTGGCCCAGGTCTTAGCCACATGACCTGGCTGGCATTCTTCTCTCCCTTCTTGCTTCCCTCCAATCATGAACTCAGCCTCTTTTCTTTCCTTCCCTCCCTATGTTACATTGTTATTTCATACAATGGGATGTTAATAAGTTCGGGGAGCCAGTAGAGAGGGATTATAAAGCAAAACAGGAAACTACTGATAAGCAACTTGCATCATACCAACTGGCCATTGAAGATTATTTTTCAAGTAAAATACAGCCTTCCTTTAGAACCTCTACCCAGAAAGTAGTAGCATCAATAATCTATAAACTAGCACTCATTCTTGCCACCACCAGCACCCTGCATTATCCGTGCATGCTAGGTATTGTGTGTGTCTTGTACAACAAGGCAGACAAGCTACTAGAGGTTTCCACTTTAGCTTAGCTGAGCTATTCCAATAAATACTTGCTCACTACTGAGAGGAGCTGTGCATATCAACCTTATCTCCCCTGCAGATCAGAGAAAAGGCCTTAGCCAATTTCTCAAAGGTAGAAGAATCGTTTAAAAAATGATCATTTCCTGTTAGATATTAATGATATGGTTTGGCTGTGTCCCTACCCAAATTTCATCTTGAATTGGAGCTCCCATGATCTCCATGTGTCCTGGGAGGGCCCAAGTGGAGGTAATTGAATCATCAGGCTGGGTTTTTCTATGTGCTGTTCTTGTGATAATGAGTAAGTCTCACAAGATCTGATGGTTTTATACAAGGCAGAAAGGGCAGTTCCCTTGAACACACTCTTGCCTGCCACCAAATGAGACATGCCTTTGCTCCTCCTTCACCTTTGGCCATGATTATGAGGCCTCCCCAGCTACCTGGAACTGTGTGTCCATTAAACCTCTTTTTCTTTGTAAATTACCCATCTCGGGTATTTCTTCATAGCAGTATAAAAATACACTATGACAATAATTGGTACTGTTAGAGTAGGGTAGGGTACTGCTATTAAGATATCCAAAAATGTGGAAGCGACATTGGAACTGGGTAACAAGCAGAGGTTGGAAGAGTTTGGAAGGCTCAGAAGAAGACAGAAAAATGTGGGAAAGTTTGGAACTTCCTAGAGACTTGGAGGCCTCAGAAGACAGGACAATGTGGGAAATTTTTGAACTTCCTAGACATGTTGAATGGCTTTGACCCAAATGCTGATAGTGAATGCACACTAATATCTGGGCCGGAGATGGAGATGTGGAGCTTGTTGGGAACTAGAGCAAAGGTGACTCTTGTTATGCTTTAGCAAAAAGACTAGTGGCATTTTGCTTCTGCCCCAGAGATCTATGGAACTTTGAACTTGAGAGAGATGATTTAGGGTATCTGGTGAAAGAAATTTCTAAGTGGGAAAGTGTTCAAGAGGAAGTAGAGCATAAAAGTTTGGAAAATTTGCAGCCTGATAATACAATAGAAAGGAAAAACCCTTGGCCGGGCACAGTGGCTCACGCCTGTAATCCTAGCAGTTTGGGAGACTGAGGTGGGCGGATTGTCTGATCTCAGGAGTTCAAGACAAGCCTGAGCAACATGGTGAAACTTCGTCTCTACTAAAATACAAACAATTAACCAGGCGGGGCAAGGTGCACCTGTAGTCCCAGCTACTCAAGAGGCTGAGGCAGGAGAATTGCTTGAATCCAGGAGGCGGAAGTTGCAGTGAGCCGAGATTGCGCCACTGCACTTCAGCCTGGGCAACTGAGTGAGACTCTGTCACCAAAAAAAAAAAAAGAAAAAGAAAAAAAGAAAAGAAAAACCGACTTTCATTAAAGCCTCCTGCAGAAATTTGCATAAGTAACAAGGAGCCAAATGTTAATCATCAAGACAATGGGGAAAATGACTCCAGGACATGAAAGACCTTCACACCTTCACGGCAGCTATTTCCATTACTGGCTCAAAAGCCTAGGATGGAAAAATGATTTCCTGGAGCAGGTCGAGGTCCGCCTGCTGTGTGCAGCCTAGAGACTTGGTGCCCTGCATTCCAGCCACTCCAGCCATGGCTTGGGTGGGAGAAACCATGGTACAACTCAGGCCATGTCTTCGGAGGTTGCAAGCCCCAAGCCTTGGCAGCTTCCACAAGCTGTTGAGCCTGCAGACGCACAGAAGTCAAGAATTGAGGTTTGGGACCCTCCACCTAGATTTCAGAGAATGGATGGAAACACCCGGATGTCCAGGGAGAAGTTTGCTTTGGCGGGGAGAGGTGCGGGGGCGGGCGCAGGGGCTCATGAAGAACCTCTTTTAGAGTAGTAGAGGAGTGAAATGTGGGCTCTGTCCCCCATACAGAGTCCCTACTGGGGCACTGCCTAGTAGAGCTATGAGAAGAGGACCACCATCCTCCAGACCCCAGAATGGTAGATCCACCATCCTCCGGACCCCAGAATGGTAGATCCACCAACAGTTTACAGTGTGTACCTGGAAAAGCCATAGACAATGCCAGGTAGTGAAAGCAGGCAGGAGTGAGGCTGTACCCTGCAAAGCCACAGAGGCGGAGAGGCCTAAGGCCATGAGAGACCACCACTTGTGTCAGAGTGACCTGCATGTGAGTCAAAGGAGATCATTTTGGAACTTTAAAGTTTAATGACTGCCCTATTGGATTTCAGACTTGCATGGAGCCTGTAGCCCCTTTGTTTTGACCAATGTCTCCCATTTGGAACAAGCGTAAATACATTGAGGGTACCCAATGCTTGTACCCCCACTGTATATAGGAAGTGACCAACTTGCTCTTAGTTTTACAGGCTCATAGGTGGAAGGGACTTGTCTCAGATGAGACTTTGGACTGTGGACTTTTCAGTTAGTGCTGAAATGGGTTAAAACTGGGGGACTGTTGGGAAGGCATGATTGATTTTGAAATGTGAGAACATGAGATTCAGGAGGTGCCAGGGGAAGAATGATATGGTTTGGATATGTCCCTACCCAAATTTCATCTTGAATTGTAGCTCCCATTATCCCCATATGTCATGGAAGGGACCCAGTGGGAGGTAATTGAATCATGGGGATGGGTTTTTCCCTGTGCTGTTCTTGTGAAACAGAATAAGTCTCACAAGATCTGATGGTTTTATAAAGGGGAGCTCCCCTGCACATGCTCTCTCTGTTGCCTGCCACCATGTAAGATATGTCTTTGCTCCTCCTTTGCCTTCTGCCATGATTGTGAGGCTTCTCCAGCCATGTGGAAGTGTGAGTCCATTAAACCTTTTTTCTTTATAAATTACCCAGTCTCAGGTATTTCTTCATGGCAGTATGAAAGTGGACTAACACAATATCAAACCCTGGTTTGGGGTAATAATCACTACCTTCTAGGTAACCAGAATGCAAAAAATATAACAGAAAAAAAATCCTAAAAATCATCCCGCATACAAGCAAAATGAAACCGCCATTCTCCATTCTCGGTTAACCAGGGACACAACACACTGCAGAAAGCCTCAGGGACCTCTGCCCAAGAAAGCCTGGGTATTGTCCAAGGTTTACCGCCACTGAGATGGGATAGAAGTCTCTGACTTCTGAACTGGACACAGGAGTTCTCAAAATCACCAGACAAGGCAGTGAAATGGCGTGGTAAATGTTAAGGGAGGTCTCTTTGCAGTTGAGATAAGAGGAAGGCTTCGGTCTCCTGATCATCTCTGGGAATGGAATGTCTCCGTGTAAAGCCGACCATTCCTATTCATTCTATTCTGAGATAGGAGAAAACCACCCTGTGGCTAGAGGCAAGATATGCTGGCAGCAATACTGCTCTGTTACTCTTTGCTACACTGAGATGTTTGGGTAAAGAGAAACATAAACGTAGCCTATGTGCACATCTGGGCACAGTACCTTTCCTTGAACTTATTCATGATACAGATTCCTTTGCTCACCTATTTCCCTGCTGACCTTTCCCCACCTGTTGCCCTGCTACACTCCCATCACTAAGATAGTAAAAATAATGATACTGAGGGAACTCAGACACCAGCGCTGATGCGAGTCCTCTGTATGCTGAGCACCAGTCCCTTGTGTCCACTATTCTTTCTCTATACTTTGTCTCAGTGTCTTATTTCTTTTCTCAGTCTGTCCTCCCACCTGACAAGAAATATCCACAGGTGTGGAGGGGCTGGCCCCTTCAATGTCTATTATGGTGGAGTGTTTCCAGTTCTGTCTTTCCTAATACTGCCCAATAGAAACTTGACTCCTAGAGCTTGTGTAATTTTAATATATTTTAGCCATTTCCCTGTCAATTTTTATACCATACAATAACAAGGAATCTGACTAAATCTCTTAGGGTTTTTAAAAAAATTATATGAGAAGCTAAAAAATTTATTTTTACTAAGGTAAAAGAAATAGGAATAATCACAACAATAGCCATAATTATTCTATGAATAGCCCTTCAGGTGGTGACATCAGAACTCACAATAACAGCATAAGGGAAGTAGAACAAAGGCAGCCAAAGTCCCCCGTACACCTCCCTTTTCTCTTCTGACCACAGAATTCAATCGTGTATCCGTTTACTCTGGAATGAAAGTATCTGTAGAAACCATGAATGTTTCATCTGTTTTTCTTTTCTTTTCTTTTTTTTTTTTTGAGACGGAGTCTTGCTCTGTTGCCAAGGCTGGAGTGCAGCTTACATCTTTGCCTCCTGGGTTTAAGTGATTCTCCTGCCTCAGTCTCCGGAGTATCTGTGGCTCCAGGTGTGTGCCACTATGACTGGCTAATTTTTTGTATTTTTAGTACAGACCATGTTTCACTGTGTTAGCCAGGATGGCCTCAATCTCTTCACCTTGTGATCCACCCGCCTCGACCTTACAAAGTGCTAGGATTACAGGCGTGAGCCACCGCATCCAGCCTCATCTGTTTTTCTAATGTGTAGGGTCCAGCCCTACGAGGCTTAGCAGGTGTTCTCCCCATGTGCGGAGATGAGAGATTGTAATAAACACACAAGTCAAAGACATAAAGAGAAAGCAGCTGGGCCTGGGGGACCACTACCACCAAGATGCAGAGACCAGTAGTGACCCCAAACAGCCGGACACGCTGATATTTATTGCACACAAGACAAGGGGGGGCAGGGTAAGGAAGGTGAATCTTCTAAGTGATTGACAAGGTGAAGCAAGTCACATGATCACAGGACAGGGGGCCCTTCCCTCTTAGGTAGCCAAAGCAGACTGAGAGAAGGCAGCATACGTCAGGGTTTTCTTCCATGCACTTATAAGGAAGAACAAAGACTTTAAGACTTCCTTCTACTGTTATCTACTACGAACTTCAAAGAGGAACCAGGAGTATGGGAAGAACATGAAAGTGGACAAGGAGTGTGACCACTGAAGCACAGCACCACAGGGAGGGGTTTAGGCCTCCAGATGACTGTGGGAAGGCCTGTATAATTTATCCAGCCTCCCACAAAAAGCTGGTGGAGCAGAGTATTCCCTGACTCCTCCAAGGAAAGGAGACTCCCTTTCATGGTCTGCTAAGTAATGGGTGTCTTCCCAGACACTGGCATTACCACTTGACCAAGGAGCCCTCAAGCAGCCCTTATGGGGGCATGACAGAGGATCACCTCTTGCCTTCTAGGTCACTTTCTCACAATGTCCCTTCAGCATCTGACCCTGTACCCACCGGTCATTCCTATGTTACATTAGCAATGCAATAAAGAGTAATATTAAAAGCTAATGATTAATAATATTTATAATAATGATTGATAATTGTCCATGATCATCTCTATATCTAATTTGTAGTATGACTATTCTATTCTAACAATTTTCTTTATTATACTGAAACAGTTTGTGCCTTCAGTCTTTTGCCTTGGCACCTTGGTCATCTTTCGCCCACACTAATGGTCATATAATATAGTTTAGATGTCTCCTCCAAATCTCATATTGAATTTTAATCCCTAATGTTACAGGTGAGGCATGGTGGTAGGTGGTTGAATCATGGAGATAGATTTCTTATGGCTCTGTGCTGTCCTTGTCATGGTGAGTACTCACAAGATCTGGTGGTTTAAAAGTGAAGTGTATCCCTCCCTGATCTTTCCTGTTCCAACTCCTACCATGTGAGATTCCTGCTGCTCTTTCTTTTTTCATCATGACTGTAAGCTACTTTATATGTTAATATTGTTACAAAATTTCACTGAATTTTCTTGTAAAATTACCTGACAAGGTTTCTGTTATTATACCATTAACGTGATAAATAAATATATTATGACATTACAACATATTATGATATCATAATCCATATGTATTATGACATCACAATATGTTACGACATCATAATGCACACACATCATGACATCACAATATATTATGGCATCATAATTTATACTATGACATCACAATATATCATGACATCATAAAGCACATGTATTACGACATCAAAATTCATAAGCATTATCATGTCACAATATATTGTGATATCATCAGTATGTGTTATGACATCACAATATATTATGACATCATAATTCATGTGTATTATGGCATCATAGTATATTATGACATCCTACTTTGTATGTAATATGATGTATCATGAATTATTACATAATTCATATGTATTACATATCTATTAGATAGCTCTGGATGTCTTGGGCTCTGCGGGGCAGGCTGGGGGTCAGAGGAGACACACCTGCTGCAGATGGGGAGATTGGGGTACAGGGTCCTGGGGTTTCAGGAGCAGTGAGGAGGCCAGGATTGGCCTGTGGGGACTTTGATGTTGGCTCTGGGTGAGGTGGCTACTGTAGGTGTGAGCACAGCAGTGCTTGGGGGCTCAGGTGGCTGCCAAGGGGCAGATGGACGGAGGGGTTAAGGAACCAGGAGACAAAAGCTACAGCCCAGCAGGAGGGCAGGGTGGCCATGAGGGTTGTAAAAGTGATGCCAACAGCATTTGTGGGGGATGGGCTGTGGGTGTGAAACAGCAGCAGCGGAACAATTCCCAGTCATTCTGGCCTGGAACAGTGGCAGGTGAACTCTGCCCAGTTGTGGAGGAGTCTGTCAGGAAGGTGGGGCTTCTGGTTTCAGAGGAGCCCAGAGATGTGCTCAGGCAGATGAGGGTCCTCATGGGATAGACATGGGAGAGGCAGCTGCAACTTGGGGACCATTGGTGGTGGGCTGAGCCCCTGGGACCTCTGGAGTGAGCAGGAAAGAAAGTGAGGAGGAGCCAGCCAGGAAGCCAGAGGCAGAGGGAAAAGAGGAAAGTAGACCCCAGGAAGAGCAGACAGGAAAGGATGAAAATTTCCCCTCACCTGCCTCAACAGTGTCTGCCCCTGCCCACACAACCTCGTGCACTCCCCCTGAGTCCCTGCTCACCTCTGCCTACCCGGCCATCTCAGGCTGGTGTAGGCTCAAGCTCTGGGCGTAACTGAAGAGCCACTTTAAGAAGACACAGTCTAGAAGTGAGCAGCACTGAGTCACTTTTGTCTCCCAGTCCTGGGAACATCCTGTGCCACAGTTTGTTGAGCTGTCTTAATCACCAATGGGTCTCCATCTCCCACCCCTGGGGTCCCAGAGGACAGCTCATAGCTGTGATTGGTGCCTCTTCCCAGTGTCTCTCTACACAGCTCCCGCCTGTGCTTCAGCATCCTCCACTGAAAGGTGGGCCTGTCGTCGCATGTGAATGGCGAGGAGATTACTGTGGGGAAGGGGCTGCCTCCTTTCTCTTTCCTGGGCCCCTGGTGCCTCTCTCCTGGTGGTAAGGCAGTTCAGCCTTCCCACAAGTCCAGGCAGGAAGGCAGCCCCACCCCATCACCCATAAATTAGAACAACTAGTTGAGCTGTGAGAGGGGGAATGGTGACAGCCCTGGAAGTCAGAACAAAAAAGAGCCGAAGCCTCCAGGACGCCATCCTCACCAGTACCTGCTGGGCCCTGAAGCTCTGCAGGGGGTGGCTTAGGGGCTCAGAGGCTTGTGGACCAAGACTTCTCAGTTGCTTCTGAGGCTCCCAGCTCTGCAAGGGGCTGGGTTTCTTCTCCTGGTAAACTGATCCCAATGCCTGTCCTGACTCACTCACTTAGCTGGGCTACCTGCTGGGCTTCCTTCCTGGCGGGCCCTCCCTGTGTGCCTCCCTGTGCAGGTGGGGTATCCCCTCAAGACTCCATTAGTCTTTGAGGCTTTCAGGCCAGGATGAAGAACCCCAACCTCTCAGCAGGAGCAGCCACTTGGGGGAAGCAGAGGGAATAGAAAGGCACACATTGCCAGCTCTGAGCGTGACTGGTTGGGGATATTGTGTTGAAGCTCCTGGGAGCCTCATTCAGCCCAAGTAGATGTCCTTGAAATGTCAACACTCTCCCTACACAGGAGAAAAACATGAGACTGGGGGTGGGCAGGGCGATCTTGAATCGGGGGTCTGGTCAGTTGGGTCTCTGTTCCTCACCTCAGCTATGGCCTTCATGTGTGCTTCCACCAGCAGAGACCCCTTCCTGGACTTTGCCCCAGTGGATGGACAGGAAACTGCCAGCCATGCTGGCCACCACAACCACCTTTCACTGCCTGGCTCCTGGCAACCCCACTCTCTCCATCTCCTGGCTGAAGAACCACAGGAGGTCTAAGGAGAGCATCACATCAGGATATTGATGTGGGCCTGGAAGTTGGTGGGAGTGTGGGCTGGATGTGGAAGGTGGGACCTGTCTTTTGCTTACCTGTCCTTTCACCTGGAGCTATGGCACCAGAAGTAGACCCTGATGATGGAGTGTGGTGCCCTCAGACTGCTTTCATCCCACCTCTGTGATGGAGAACAATTGCAGCAGCCTTCAGCAGACATGCACGCTGGACAGCTGGGTGAGGACTGTGGCCTGTGGGCAGGGTGCAGGGTGCAGGAAGCTAGGCAGCCTCTGAGCTCCCATCTAGTCTCTCAATGTGCCCTCCTGACCAACTCTTTCTATCTGCAGGACTTCTGACCAACCAGATACAGTAAGGTTCAATTCCACTGCAAAGTGTATAGCAACTTAGTATGTGGAGGTGAACAACAGCAAGGTGGGTGTCAATGGCATGCCCTATGTGACTGTGCTTAGGTTACCTGCTGCTGCTTGTCAGGAGCATGGGGGTGGCAGGCCAATGCTCCACTTCACTAAACTCTACCATCATTATAGAAGTTTTAGAGTAGCCTATGAAAGACAGAATCATGTCATTATCCAGGAGACAAAATTCTCTATAGTAAGCAGTTCTCCTGGATATAAACTTGGTGCTGGTTCATTTAGCATTTGCTATGAACCAATGTCTAAAATTAGAGGCAGTTTCTCCTAAAGTGAGATGACATGAGTCAGTTGATAAGTGTGAAGCACTCCTGTGAGTATTGTCCCTCATAATTCATTCAAAAACATTTGCTTCTGTCTTTGCAACTTTATGCTCTCTGAATTCCCACATTGAGTAAAACCCTCCTTGATGAGCTTATAATCAATCTCACATACTTAACAATTTGGATTTTATCTTAAGTTCCACTATAAAATATGGAACAAAATCGGTTTGATTTACAGTAGATGTAAAATAGAAAAATTAAGATGGGCTATTCTGGACATGTAGAATTAGTTCCTTTTATGAGTTTTCTACAAACCTGTATTTATTACACTAAAATAATGCTAAAATATATTTTGTTTTATTGTGTGGAGCTTAAGTGGATACACTGGGTAATGGAATAACATTAACTAAATAAACATTGATGACTTTTCTTAAGTTTTTTAAAAATTTTTAACAAAGATTTCTTTTTACTGTAAAATTGCACTTCATTAAATCTACTCCTAATTATTTATTTCATTTTCATACGTACACAAATGGATTTTTTAAAATTTTATTTTCAGGTTGATCATTGTTGGTACAGAAAAGTACAATTGAACTTTACATATTGATTTTGTATCTTGTGACCTTGCTGAACTCATGTATTGGTTTTAGTGGGTTTTAATGAGTTTCTTATAAACTTTTATATTCACATTATGTCCTCTGCAAAGATAGACAATTCTAACATCTTATTTTCCCACATTGATGATTTTATTTATTTTTCTCATGTAATTTCTTTGGATGCTAACATTTTTGTCTCGTTCTAAAATGTCAAGACACAACAACCAGTATTTTATTTTTATGGCATTAGGTGAAAGTTTTTCACTGATGCTCTTTAGCAGATTTAGGAAGTTTTCTTGTACTCCTCCTTTCCAGGGAGATTGTGAATGAATATTGGATTGGTCAAATGCTCCCTGTGTCTGTTGAAAGGCTCTTTCTGTTAATTTCCTTTATTCTATTACTTTGTGTAAGGCACTGATTGATTATTGGATAGATCAATATTGCATTTGTAAAATAATTCCATTTGGTCATGGTGTACATTAATTTTGATATATTCTTGATTCATTTCACTTTTTTTGAGAATTTCTGTGTGTGTATTCATCAGGGAAATTCATCCATATTCATGGATACTGCTGATGCTTTTGTCTGGCTTTAGTATCAGGGTATCTGGCCTTAGTATCTGGCCTCACAGAACAAATTGGGAAGTGTTCCCAATAACTGTCCTCTATTTTCTGGAAGGCCTTGTAAAAGTCAGCATTGATTCTTCATTAAATGTTTAGTAGAATTTACCAGTTAAGCCACGTGGCTCTGGGCTTCTCTTTTTGTGAAGATTTTTAATTAATTGAATCTCTTTACTTGTTATATGTGTATTCATATATTCTGTTCCTTCTTGGATTTGCTTTTATAATTGGTGCCTATTGACGTATTTATTTCTAATTTGTAGTATTTCATGTATTTAGGTTTTCTAGACAGTTGACATAGAAGATTCAAGAAGTTTAATGTAGGAGAATGTTTAATATAGGAGAATGAGGCTTTGGTGTCATCAATGAATGACTTGAAGTTTCTTATGTTGTAAAGAATGATATGACCATAACTGCCATAGTTAATATTTATTGTGCAAGTCAAATAAGAAGGCAGAAGGAAAGGACATCCATCACTCAATCACAAATCAGTGTACTCATTAAAGCCTTTGAGAAGGACCCTCAACATTTTCCAAGAGAATTCCTTTCCTGGAATCACCATTATAGAGAAAATGGCTAAACAGACAGGCTTTTCAGAGTCCAAAATTTACATTTGGTTTCAGAACCAAAGACCTCAGCTCCGAGGCCACAGCAGAAGTGGGCTTGTGAATTCCCTGGCAGCAGGTCCAAGACCAAGACCTCATCTGACTGTTTGGCTGGAACAAAACATGTGCACTACCCCAGGCAGGTCTCATCTTCTTCCTGACTCCTATTCTGTCAGCAGCCACCTGTCATTTGTACCAGCTCTTCCTTCACCTCCCACAACCTGTGATTTTTTGGATCCCTCTGCAGGCTGTATGAGCCAGGCACCTAGGGTCACGATGCACATAGCGCCCTGGCTGTGCAGATGGGAGAGTTCTCTCAACCTCTTCTGGCACTTAGAAGTCATATGTCAATGGTACCAACTCTAGGAGGGAGGCTCTCCCATACACAGACTTGCTTCTGGCCTCAGTCGAAAGGAAAACTTTAGGATGACAAGAAAAATAAGACACTGGCCTGGAAGTTCTGCCTTAAAGGGACAGCCACAGCCTGGTTATCCTTAGCCACAATTTTAGAGTCTGGGTCAACAGGACACATCCCACCTTCAGAAGTGGTGGAGCTTAGGCAATGGGTCCCAGGATGCCACGATTCAATGGCAACCTGGAGCAGGAGCACCTTAGTAGCCCATGCACACTAGGTATACCCTGTGGCAGAAACAGGCACAAGCCATGAAAGAGCCATCCATCTGCTGGAGCAACCATGCCAGTCATCTGCATGATCTTCTATAAGTCCCAGAGTTTCAGGAAAAGGCACAATCTTTTCTGAATGCAGATCCACAAGAGGAGGGCCCTCCATGGTCTGAATCACCACTCAGTGAGAAATAATTTCAGGCTCTGCTTAACAGGCTGCAGAGCTCACCAGGGGATTAGCTTTAGCAGGCAGGCATCCTTCTCAGCACTGCCATCCAGGACTCTTTCCCTTGGACACAAACAGCAAAATGCCAGGAAGAAGGGACCAGGAACACACTGTGGTCAGAAGCAAGACTGATGCAAGAAGTAACCAATTGGAAATCCAAAGAGAGCATTTTGGCCCTCTCCTGTGGGCAGCCCTCAACTTTGGTGCTCACTTCCTAATCTCAGTGATGGTTTCTGAGCTTCATCCTGCCTCTGGAGTCCACATGGGCTCCAGGCAGTGAACAGTTTCACTGAATCCTGATGCAGCAAAGCATTCTCATGACAAACATGACCTCTTCACTTTGATCATAAGCTCCTGGCCCATCTGGACGATGCACAAACTGGAAACCCAGCAAGGGGAGGAGAGTAGCTCTAAGGGGGACACATTCCCACTTCTTTCCCTTCTAGCAAGTTTGAAAGCTAATTGTAAATGCAGGTGGATATGTAGAAAATGAGGGCATGCTATAACTTCTCATCACATGAGTTTATGACCAGGAGTTTTTAATCCTAGCTCTGAGAGCTGTAAATGGGAATTGGAAGTTTTTCCACTAAGCATCTATCAATGACTGATTGTGCAAGCTTATCTTCATCATGCTGAGGAGTCTTCACTGAGAATTTTCCTATTGAACAAATAAACATAGAGATAGTGACAGGTAGGCCAGGCATAGAGGCTCACGCCAGTAATGCCAGCATTTTGCGAGGCCAAGGTGGGCAAATCAGTTGAGGCCAGGAGTTCGAGACCAGCCTGGGCAACATGTCGAAATCCCGTCTCCACTAAAAACACAAAAAACAGCTGGGCATGGTTACTCATGCTGGCAATTCCAGCTACTCGGGTGGCTGAAGCCTGAGAGTCTTCTGAACCCAGGAGGCAGAGGCTGCAGTGTGTTGATATTTTGCCACTATACTCCAGCTTGGGCAACAGAGCAAGACTCTGTCTCAAAAAAAAAAAGAAAAAAAAAAGCAAGTGAGCGAGAGAGAGAAAACTATAAAATCACTGAACAAAGTGTAAGGATGTTAATTTTCCCACAACATCAGAAATTTTGTATATATTTACATGCATATCTACACATAAAGCTGATCTCATTATATGTTAAATCAGTTACATGTTCAGTGAAAAATAAAGATATTATTTTCTCTGTTTTAACGCTGAAGAGGGGTGCACGTGCTCCAGACATGTCCCGTTGGAGTTGAATAGGGCCTGTTCTGGGAAAGGGGGAAAGGCAGAGTAAGGGCCTGGTGCATTTAGGTGGGGTAAAGTGGGACCCTAATAGAGAGGCATCCAGGGTCTGGGCCCTAGCAACACTGAGGCTCACAGGGGCTTCTGGAGGTGAGGCAGGTGAGGGAAATGGCCCAGGGTGCTGAAGGCTAAAATATCCTGTAACAGGCGAAGATCTGGCCAGATCGTCCTGCATCTCAGCATCATTGCCAGCCAGGCCTAACTTGACCCTGTACTGAAGACACCCAGCTGGGATGGACAGGTGTGAGCCTCCAGGCTTCAAAGAGCCCCCACATGACATCTGCCCTGCGGCAAGGGTCCAGACCATTATGGCCAGGCCAATTTAAAAGAGCCCCATCTCCTCTGTTCTCAGAGGCTTAAGCGGGTGGAAAACAGATAAGAAGTGAACTGAAGACTCCCTGAAAAAAAAACAAAGTCCCATGGGGTTTGCCGCCCCCTCCCCCCACCCACCTAAAACTGGAACCAGTCAGCCACCTCTGCTCTTCTCTATGCCAAGAACCTCTGTTCAGGGCTCCTGGCAAACCCCTCCTCCCTGCTGCCTCCCCGCCACAGTACGCTTGCCAGGAATGCCCGAGATCTGGCACCTGAGCATGCTGCACGGCAGGCGGGGGAGCAAGCGGGACAAGGGCGGCGATGTGTCCTGCACAAAGGCGGGCGTTCACGGGCCCAGGCTGCCGACCAACTCGCCTCGGAGCAGGTAGCAGCTATGTGCCCCCTGCCAGGCCACTCTCCCTCCCGGAGCAGCAACTCCTGCTGCCGCTTCTGTTTGTTGAACACAGAATGTATGAATGCCAGCTAGGGTGCCAAGGATGGGGATGGTGGCGACATCTGGTACTGTTGTAGTAAAACTCCAGCCAAGGAACACGAAGAGACCTTTGGAGACCAAAGAGAACTTTATTTAATTCAGGCACCTGGGCCAACAGCAGGCTCATGCCCAAAATGGCTGCCGACCCCAGCAAAGAAAGCAGGCTTGCTTATATGCCATTTGATGCGGGAAAACAAGGCAGGTTACAGGTTTCAGACAAAGACAGTAAATTATCCAACCCGTGACAATTCGGAGAGAACTTACAATTTAGTTATTTTGTCCAGTCAACTTAGAAGCTGGACAGAGCTGGGGTAAGGGAAAACAGGAATTACAGAAATATGCGGGGGTCTGGAGGCAAGGCAATAAGCTTGGAAGATTGAGATAAGCTCGCAGCTGCAACTTGTTAGCAATGCTGGAATGGGCTGCTGAAATTTCTTAGCTTATGTATAACTTCTAAATAACCTATACTTAATGTTAACTGTTACCTATGTTAGGTTTATTATTTTAAACTTTATTATTACTTATTTTATTTTATTTTCCTTCCACAGTATCTCTTACCATCCGGCCCAGGCAGCAGCCAGCCCTACCTGGGCCGCGGCCATCAGCCTCATGAGCCTGGCGTTCCTGTCGCCCCTTCTCCCCACAGCTTGCCTCCTCAGTCTCACAGTCGGGCGCCCGGCTCCTCGAGACGCAGGACCAGCTCAGATCTCAAGTCCTGCGCCTGCTGGGTGAGCAAACGAGGAGACGGGGAGAAAAGCTGTCTGTCGTTCCTGAAGGAACAGGACCTCCGCACTCCAAGAAGGAATCGGGAGCCCAGTGGGGGCTGCAGGAGCAGAGGACGGTGGCAGCAGTAGCAGCAGAGGTAGGAGTAGGAGCAGTGGCTTCTCTGGAGGTGGCACTGTCTGCTCCCTTGAGCCTCTTCTTAACGCAGTCTTGTTTCAAAATCCCTGCTCACCGCGGATGCACAGTCACAGCTGAAGATTGTAGTTATCTAGGAGGATTCTTTCTTAATTGTAAATCTATGTTTTATATAGGAGTTTTTTCGTTGTTTCTCTCATTCTTTTTTGAAATTTCATATTACTTTTTTTTTTTTTTTTTTTTTGCTAAGTTCCTTGACATTCGTGTTTTGTGAGTCTGGTTTTACCTACGTATTATGATTTTGGATGTAAATCTGCATCTCTATGTACATGTTAAGTCAATGTGGTGTTTAATCAAAATATGAATCAGCCATATCTACCACCAATAAAATCGTGTATGTTTGTTTGCCTCTATAAATATACTCCATTTCTTCTTAATTATCTTGCATATTTCTCTTCTTGGCTGGTGTCAAAAGTTGTTTTATCTTGTTCAGGAGAGTAGTGATGTAAGTAGTCTTAATTTACCCACGTATTTATTGACAAATCTATATTATCTTTGTGTGAGGAAAACACATTTATAATTTGAAGGTAATTTTCCAAAAAGTTTATAACTCTGTATCTCTTTTATGTATCACTTTACAATATTTTAACTGTAATAAAACACAACAAAATTTACCAGTCTATACATTTGTAATTGCGTAATTTATTAGTGGTACATATATCCACATTGTTATGCAACAGGCTTCCAGAGCTTTCCCATTGCAAAACTAAAACTCAATACCCATATACATCAACTTCCCATTTTACCCTCTCCTGAGCCCTTAATATTTTACTTTCCATTTCTGTGAGTTGGACTACTTAAGATATCTCATAAGTGGAATCACACAATCACTGTCACTTTGTTTCCTGGCACATTTCACTTAACATCATGCCTTAAATGTTTATTGTCATTGCAGCATGTGATAAGATTTCCTTTTAAAATCATATTTCATTGTATGTATATATCATATTTACTTATTTATCTGTCAAGGGACATTCAAGTAGCTTCTACCTTTTGGATTTTGAGAAAAATTCTGTCATAAACATGAGTGTGCAAATGTTTCTTTCAGGTCCCGCTTTCCGTATTTAGGTAGATATCTAGAAATGGTATTGCCAGACCGTATGATAATTCCATTTTTAATAATATGAGGAACCTCTGTACTATTTTTCATAATGGCTGCATGATTATTTTTTCCACCACCCAGTGCACAAATGTACCAATTTCTCTACATCCTTGAAAACACTTGTTATTTTCTCTTGATAGTGGCCATCCTAATGAGTGTGAGGTAATATCTCATTGGGATTTTGCTTTTCGTTTCTCTAAAGATTCATGATTTTGAGCATCTTTTAAAATTCCTCTTGGCCGTTTGTATATCTCCTTTGTAGAAACATGTGGGTGTGAAGGATTACCTAGGTGCCAAGGCAAGAGACTGAAGGTAAAAACTGTTGCAGTATAATAAAGAAAATAGTTAGAATAAAGAATAGTTATAATACAAATTAGATATAGAGATGATCATGGACATTATCAATCATTAGTATAAACATTATTAATCACTAGCTTTTAATATTACTCTTTGTTGTATTACTAATATAACCAAGGAATAACTGGTGGGTATAGGGTCAGGTGCTGAAGGGACATTGTGAGAAGTGACCTAGAAGGCAAGAGGTGAGCCCTCTGTCACACCCACGTAAGGGCCACTTGAGGGCTCCTTGGTCGAGCAGTAACGCCAGTGCCTGGGAAGGCACCCATTACTTAGCAGACCATGAAAGGGAGTCTCCTTTCCTTGGAGGAGTCAGGGAACAGTCTGCTCCACCAGCTTCTTGTGGGAGGCTGGATATCATCCAGGCCTGCCCGTAGTCATTCGGAGGCATAAACCCCTCCTTGTGGTGCTGTGCTTCAATGGTCATGCTCCTTGTCCACTTTCATGTTCTTCCCATATTCCTGGTTCCTCTTTGAAGTTCTTAGTAGATAGTGGTAGAAGAAATAGTGAAAGTCTTAAAGTCTTTGGTCTTTCTTATAAATGCATAGAAGAAAACACTGACATATGCTGCCTTCCCTCTCTGCTTTGGCTACCTAAAAGGCAAGTGCCTCCTGTCCCATGATCACATGACTTGCTTGACTTTATCAATCACCTGGACGACCCACCTTCCTTACCCTGCCCCCTTGTCTTGTATGCAATAAATATCAGCGTGCCCAGCCATTCGGGGCCACTACTGGTCTCTGTGTCTTGGTGGTAGTGGTCCCCCAGGCCCAGGTGTTTTCTCTTTATCAGAAAGCTTATTATATTTGAGGTAGTCCCATTTTCCTGCTTTTTTCTTGTTACTTCCGCTTTTAATGTCACATTAAAAAAATTACCAATCACAGACAAACGGAGAGCCAAATCATGAGTGAACTCCCATTCGCAATTGCTTCAAAGAGAATAAAATACCTAGGAATCCAACTTACAAGGGATGTGAAGGACCTCTTCAAGGAGAACTACAAACCACTGCTCAATGAAATCAAAGAGGATACAAACAAATGGAAGAACATCCCATGCTCATGGGTTGGAAGAATCAATATCATGAAAATGGCCATACTGCCCAAGGTAATTTATAGATTCAATGCCATCCCCATCAAGCTACCAATGACTTTCTTCACAGAATTGGAAAAAACTACTTTAAAGTTCATATGGAACCAAAAAAGAGCCCGCATCGCCAAGTCAATCCTAAGCCAAAAGAACAAAGCTGGAGGCATCACGCTACCTGACTTCAAACTATACTACAAGGCTACAGTAACCAAAACAGCATGGTACTGGTATCACAACAGAGACATAGATCAATGGAACAGAACGGAGCCCTCAGAAATGATGCCGCATATCTACAATTATCTGATCTTTGACAAACCTGAGAAAAACAAGAAATGGGGAAAGGATTCCCTATTTAATAAATGGTGCTGGGAAAACTGGATATCCATATGTAGAAAGCTGAAACTGGATCCCTTCCTTACACCTTACACAAAAATTAATTCAAGATGGATTAAAGACTTAAATGTTAGACCTAAAACCATTAAAATCCTACAAGAAAACCTAGGCAATACCATTCAGGACATAGGCGTGGGCAAGGACTTCATGTCTAAAACACCAAAAGCACTGGCAACAAAAGCCAAAATTGACAAATGGGATCTAATTAAACTAAAGAGCTTCTGCACAGCAAAAGAAACTACCATCAGAGTGAACAGGCAACCTACAGAATGGGAGAAAATTTTTGCAAACTACTCATCTGACAAAGGGCTAATATCCAGAAATCTACAATGAACTCAAACAAATTTACAAGAAAAAAACAAACAACCCCATCAAAAAGTGGGCGAAGGATATGAACAGACACTTGTCAAAAGAAGACATTTATGCAGCCAAAAAACACATGAAGAAATGCTCATCATCACTGGCCATCAGAGAAATGCAAATCAAAACCACAGTGAGATACCATCTCACACCAGTTAGAATGGCCATCATTAAAAAAGCAGGAAACAACAGGTGCTGGAGAGGATGTGGAGAAATAGGAACACTTTTACACTGTTGGTGGGACTATAAACTAGTTCAACCATTGTGGAAGTCAGTGTGGCGATTCCTCAGGGATCTAGAGCTAGAAATACCATTTGACCCAGCCATCCCATTACTGGGTATATACCCAAAGGACTATAAATCATGCTGCTATAAAGACACATGCACACGTATGTTTATTGTGGCACTATTCACAATAGCAAAGAGTTGGAACCCACCCAAATGTCCAACAACGATAGACTGGATTAAGAAAATGTGGCACATATACCATGGAATACTATGCAGCCATAAAAAATGATGAGTTCATGTCCTTTGTAGGGACATGGATGAAACAGGAAAACATCATTCTCAGTAAACTATCGCAAGGACAAAAAACCAAACACCGCATGTTCTCACTCATAGGTGTGAATTGAACAATGAGAACTCATGGACACAGGAAGGGGAACATCACACTCCGGGGACTGTTGTGGGGTGGGGGAAGGGGGGAGGGACAGCATTAGGAGATATACCTAATGCTAAATGAGGAGTTAATGGGTGCAGCAAAACAACATGGCACATGGATACATATGTAACAAACCTGCACACTGTGCACATGTACCCTAAAACCTAAAGTATAATAATAACAAAAAAAGTAAAAAAAAAAATTACCAAGACAAATGTCATGATTTTTACCTTATATTTTGAGAGTTTTATAGCTATCTTACTTACATTTAACTGTTTAAGATATTTTTGTATATGGTGCAAGTGAAAAGTTCAATTTTATTTTCTTCCATTTTGATACTCAATTTTAGAACACTATTCTGTTCTTCCCTGTTGTTCGGTCATGGCAACTTGATTGAAGATTATTTGATGATATTCATAAAGGTTTATATCTGGGTTCTCTATTCTGTTCCATCATCTATTTGTCTTTCTGTTTGTATTGCTATAGCTTTACAATATATTTTGGAATCAGGAAGTGTGATACCTCTAACTTTGTTCTTCTTCACAGTTACTTTGGCTACTCATTGTTCCTTGAGATTCCATATGAATTTTAAGACTTAATATTTCTGAAAAAAATGTAACATTGGGATTTTGATAGAAAATACTTTGAATTTGTGCTTCACTGTGAGTAGTATTGACATCTTTATAATATTAAATTTTCTGACCCTTGAACAAGAAGTCAAGAGTGTTCTGATTTAAGTTTCACCTATTTTTTCATTTGCCAGTTTCCGTCTGCTTGTGATTTGCAGCTGAGGTCTTATTATGTTGCCCAGGCTGGTCTCCAACTTTTGGGCTTAAGCTATTCTCCCTCCTCAGCCTCCTGATGTGTTTCAATTACATGGATGAGCCACTGCACCTGGCCTCTTTATTATTTTTCTGACATTTTTATGATTTGAAGGTAATTTTTGAAAGGTTTATAAATATGTATCTCTTTAGAAAGTTTTTCACTATTAATGTAGTCAAAACCACATAAAATTTACCATCTTAAATATTTTAAGTACATAGTTAAATAATATTAAATATATTCACATTATTATGCAACATATCTCTAGGATGTTTTTATGTTGCAAAACTAAAATTCAATAGCCATGAAACAACAACTACCCTTTTATCTCCTCCCCTGAGGCTCTGACTGATACTATTCCACTTTCCGTTTCTAAGAGTTTAACTATTTTAGATATTTAACTGGAATCACACAGTGTCTTTTATGACTCATTTATTTTATTTACATAATGTCCTCAAGGTTTATCCTTAGTGTAAAAATAATCAGATCTTCTGCTTTTAAAAAACTGGATAATATTCCATTATTTGTATATTCCAATTTGTCTTTATTCACTGATTCATTGAGGGACATTTGGGTTGCTTCCACCTATCAGCTGTTGTGAATAATACTGCAATGAATAGGGACATACAAATAACTCTCCATTTGGCCATATATATGACAGTTTATTTCTGTGCTCTATTCTGTTCCATTGGTCTGCCTGTCTGCCTTTATGTCAGTACCAAATAGTTTGGTTACTGTAATTCTGTAATACATTATAAAGTCAAGGAGTGTGATGCCTCCAATATTATTTCTTTTTTTGAAGGTTGTTTGGCTCCTGAGAGTCACTTTAGATTCCATATAAGTTTTAGAAATGCTTTTTGTATTTCTGCCAAATGAAATGACATTTAAAATTTGATGGAGATCTCATTGAATCTGTAGATCATTTTGGGTAGTGTGGACATCTTCACAATATTGTCTTCCAACCCTTAAACAAGAGCATGCAGAGGAGTGTGTTGTTTAATTTCCACATATTTGTAGATTTTCCATATTTCTTCTGCTATTGATTTCTAATTTTATTCCCTTGTAATAAAAGATGATTGTAATATTTTAATCTTTTTTTGAAACAGAGTTTTTCTCTGTTGCTCAGGCTGGAGCAGAGCGGCTCAATCATGGCTAACCACAGCCTCGATATCCCAGGCTCAAGCAATCCTCCCCCATCAGCCTCCTGAGTAGCTGGACGCACAGGCATGTGCCATTATGCCCAGCTAATTTTTAAATTTTATATTTTCTAAAGACAGGGTCTCCTTATGTTGCCCAGTCTGGCGTTGAACTCCTAAACTCACTAATCCTCCCACCTCAGCCTCCCAAAGTGCTGGAATTATAGGCATGAGCCACAATGCCTAGCCCATATTTTAACATTTTAAAATTTAGTAAAGTTTGTTTTGTGTCCTAGTAGGTTATCTACTCAGGAGACTGTTTCATGACATATTGGAAAAGGTGTGTATTCTGATATTGTTGTGTGAAGTGTTTTTTTTTTCTTTTTTTTCACTTCTATCTGTAGCCTACACAGACCTATTGGACTGAACAAAGTGGGGTGAATGCAGGAATAAAAGACAAGAGACAAAGGGGTATATTTGGAAAAAGGGGTCAGGGGCACTTTGCCTCTAGTGGACAAGGTACCTGAGCTTTACACAGCCGTCCCTATTTATTAGGCAAAAGAGATAGTGAGAAGAGGCGGGTAGTTTTCCACCAGCAGCTTGATTCACAGAAGACTTGCGAGACTGCATTCTTAGAACAATAGGCACTGGATTTCTCAATAGATAACTTCAAGGAGCCTGGTGCCAGGGAGTGAGGCCCTCAGCAAACCTTTTTGTGGCAGGGCAGTGTGAGTTTGCCTACATCCTGCATTCATGATAAACAGTTTGCTCTTTGATCATATAGCCTCCAGTGGAATGCTGAGTTGGTCACGACCCACAGGCCTTCAGCTTCATGAATCTGTTCACTGTGATGAGTGTTTTCTGTATGTCTGTTAGGTTTACAGAGTTGGCAGTGTTATTCAAATTGTCTGTTCCTATGTTAACTTTCTGTCTGGCTTTATTATTCATTACTGATAGTCGGGTAATTATATCTCTTACTATTTTTCCATAGCTATTTCTTTCTTCATCTGGGTCGACCTTATCTTTATACATTTGGGAACACTGATGTGAAGTGTACATATATTTATTATTAAAACAGCTTCCCCGGTGAATCAACACTTGTATCATTATATACTATCTTTGTCTTTTAATTCAGTTTTGATTTAATGTGTATTTTGCATAATTATGACCCCTCTTGCTCTCATTTGATTGCAATTTTCCTAGAAGATATTTTTCATACTTGTACTTTTAGCCTATCTGTGTGCTTAGATCTAAAGTGAGTTTCTTATAGACAGCAGAAAACAAATCTTTTTTTTTTAAATCTCTTTAGCCAATTTACATATTTCTATTGGAAATTTTATTCTATGTATATATTCATTTTAATTGTGAAAAGAATGGACTACTTCCATTTTGTTAATAGTTCTATTTGTTTCTTGTAGGTATTTTCTCCTCTTTTCTGCTCTTATTGCCTTCCTTTTTATTTAATTGATTTTTATAGTGACATGTTTCTATTTAGTTTTTTGCCAAGGCCAAATTGCAAGATAAAAAGTTTACCTTTAATCTAGTCTCTTGACATCAGATCAAACCTATGGACAAATCTAAAAACATGAGGTTTCCCTCTTCTGGGGCCCCACTTTTTGGACTGCTGTATGATCTCTGGAGGATTGATGAGTCCACACCAAGCAGCAGTGGACAGCAGTGTTCTACCTGTGAACACTTGTTTCTTGTAGGCCCTACTGTCTCTCAGGGCACCACCTCTCTTATCCTTGAAACAGGAGTGATATTGGTAGAGAAGGGGCATTCACTCCTATCTGGCAGAAAAGGAGGATTCAGGCCCTTTACCTCTCAAAGGTCAGAAAAGTCAGAGCCCTCAGAGATGCACTTGCAATGTGGCAGCCACTGGCCACAGAGGCTACTAACTGTATTGTGCACAGTATAACTAAGATATGCTGGGGAAAAATACAAGAAAATATTTAAACATTAGTTACATATACATATGTGCATAAAAATATATAATGCTGGGTTAAAGAAACATATGTATATGTGTGTGTATGTACATATGTACACATATATATGTTTCTTTATTTCATTCTGATTATATGTTGAAATATTTTGGATATATTGGGCTATGTTTTTAGCATCAATTTCACTCATTTTTCTTTTTCTTTATGCTGTTACTGGCAAATTTTAATTGACACATGTGGCTCACATTTTACTTCTATTGCACATTGGTGCAATAGAGGATTGCCTAATTTCAAAGCTCAGTTTGCCTCAAAAGCCAAGAGGCCAGAAAGATTGTAAAATCTAAAAATTAAAAATAATTGTAATCGGTTGGGCATGGTGGCTCATGCCTGTTTTACTAGCACTTTGGGAGGCCGAGGCGGGCGGATCACTTGACCTCAGGAGTTCAAAACCAGCCTGGTCAACATGGTGAAATGATGTCTCTACTAAAAATACAAAAATTAGCTGGGCAATGCGGTGGGTTGCCTGTATCCCAGCTACTTGGGAGGCTGAGGCAGAAGAATCACCTGAACCTGGTGGGTGGAGGTTGCAGTGAGCCAAGATCTCACCACGTACTAGAGCCTGGGTGACAGAGTGAGACTCTGTCTCAAAAAAATGTAAATAAAAATAAAAATAATTGTTATTATTTTGTTTATATTTTGAATAATACACACACACACACCCCTCCCCCCTCACACACACACAAATGAGGCAGAGAAAGAGAGAATCTTGTTCTGTCACCCAGGCTGCAGTGCAGTGGCCTGATCTCAGCTCACTGCAGCCTCTACCTCCCAGGCTCAAGTGACCCTCCCACCTCTGCCTCCCAAGTAGCTGGGACCACAGACACGTGTGACCATGCCTGGCTAATTTTTTCATTTTTTTGTAGAAAAGTTTTGATGTGGGGCACTCACACTCTGTTGCCCAGGACAGTCCCAAACGCCTGGATTCAAGAGCTCCTATTCTCTCAGCCTATCAAAGTGCTGGTATTAAAGGTGAGATCCACTATGCCTGGCCACATATATACAATTTATAAATAAAAATAACCTTATATACATGGTTAAATGCAAATATCCCACAGTGAAGGCCGGGCTTCAGCAAAAGGAGGAAGTCCTGCCTGAAAAAGGCTGCACCTTGGAACATTTTACCCTGTTGTCATTTGGCTACCAGTTGGCTCACATCTTCTCTCATTCACAACCTGAAGGGGTGGGGCCTGGGGCCGTATTATCCAATCACTAGTGCTGGGGTAAAAACTGTCTTAAAACTATTATTTTAATGCTTAGCAATGCTAATTTTTAGTGAGAAACTTAAGATTACTTAATTTAACATAACCAGACTTTAAGACTTTAAATTACTAAAAAACAAAAAAAAAAGTTAAAATGATGACAGTTACTTCCTCTAATGTTTTTTGGTGAGGGTTTCAAATACCTATGTCATATATTGAAACCTACAGTTCTACAAGCCCTACCCTTAAATCAAAACAACCCTGATGCTATTGTGAACAGGGACTTAGCATAAATCCTATGCTTAGGCAAATTTATATAGTGATTTCAATTGTCCTTCACATTCCTTTCCTGTGATAAGTGTCTGGGTTTAGGGGGTCACAGTGTGAGGCTCCACCATCTTCAGCTATCTGAGACATAGCTTCTATTAATAAATGTTCCTCTTAGATGTTTCTTTCTGAGAAACTTAATTTGTCAGCCTCATTCTTCAAACTCTCAGCTCCTTTGGCTTTTAAAGGTAGGTTTATACATATATATATATACTCACAAGAAAACACCCTCATATATATAGTCTCTCAATTTCTCGAACATTGTTATGTGGTTCATGACTGTAATGTGTACCACATGTAGTTTTGTACATGAATAGTATATTTTTTATAGCTACTTTCTATTACACGTCACTAAAATACATGTTCAGTAAGTTCTCCTTAACATCATTGATAGGTCCCTGGAAACTGACTTTAAGTGAAACAAAATACTATATGCCATGGAAAATTAACTCTTGTTTATATCAATTAGCCAATGGTAAAATTGATTTTATTATATAGTACATTGTTTTACTTAAAGTCACAGTTTCCGAGAATCTATCAAAAAAGGGAGAACATACTGTCATTAGTATTGTAGTATATTGTACATTACAGCATTACACTATTATAGTATGTTATTGTAGTCTTAGCAGTTGGTAGTATAATGTGTTTCAGTTTCTCCCAAGGTCACAGAATTATCCAGACCAACCAATAACAACCTCGTGTGGGAACCAAGTGCATCTCAACCTCTTGATACTACAAAGCCTTCCCTAACACCCCCTGTTTATTCTCTCTACTCCCAAGTGCAATCCCTGTGTGGGTCTGTATACCTTATATAATTTCCTTCTTCCATGATTATATGTAATGAATAACTGCTGTCAATCTCATTTGTCCAATGATTGGTGCCATGGTTTTAAATGTCCCAGTAGTACAAGGGTGGTAATTTATCCCTCACCAATGGGGTAAAGGGGAGGCTAATCAAACAATTCACAATACAAACTGGATTAACCAACCATGACTGAGGACATCGGCTCAACTTTAACTGCTTTTGGCCTACTGATTTCATGATACATTAAAAGTCACCTCAGTCAGAGCCACCAGTTTCTGGTAGGCTTTTGCTTTGGTCTAAATAGCCGTTTGTGGCCTTTATTATGAGTTGCCTTCCCTGACCACATTAAAGCACACTCATCACCTAGACGTATATGGTCAGTTGACTCTGCTCCAGCCTGATGTGTCATCATATTTAGCCTTTGTTTGCATGCAGTCTGCAAGACACTTGCCTTTCAAGGCAGTGAAAACACAGAACCTTAATCAGTGAGTACTTCAGTCCTGATTACCAAGAGTAATCAGGATATTGAGTTATTTTGCCCGGTTTATCAGGGAATTGGTTTTTGTTTTGTTGTGAGTTTCTTTTTCCCCACATTGATTAGTATTACATATATTTTGGATAGTAACATATCCTACATATGGTTTACAAATATTTTCTCCCATCCCATATATTGTCTTTACATTTTGTTGATTGTTTTCTTTATTGTGCAGAAACTTTTGACTTTGATATAGTTTCACTCTTTTATTTTTGCCTTTGTTGCTTGTGTTCTTTGTGTCAAAGCCAAAACTTCATTGCCATGACCAGTGTCAAGGAGCTTTATCCCCATTTTTTTTTTAAAGAGGATTCATGATTTTAGTTGTTATGTTTAAGTCTTTATTTTAAACTCATTTTTGTGATAAGAGAAGGCTTTGCTTTTTGTGTGTGCATATCTAGTTTTTTTCTACACGATTTCTTGACGTGTCTATCTTTTCCTAATTCTGCAGGATCAGTTGACTGTATATGTGAGTTTATTTCTGGGTCTTCTATTCTGTTCCATTTGTTTCTGTGTAGGTACTATGTTCTATTGGTGAGTATAGCTTTGTAATATAGTTTGAAATCAGAAAGTTTGAGGCTTTCAGCCTTTTTATTCTTCTCAATATTTGGCTATTTGGGGTCTTTTTGGTTCCATACTAATTTTACAATTGTTTGTTCTACACTTATTTTAATGGCATTAAAATTTTGATAGAAATTTCTTTAACCGTAGATAACTTTCTGTAATATAGATATTTTAACAATATTAATTTTTAGAATCTATGAACACAGGATATATTTCCCATTTTGTATTCTTCAATTTTTTCATCATCATTTTATAGTTTTCAGTATGAGATCTTTACTATTCTTGGTCAAACTCATTTTATTTTATGACTTAAGTATTTCATTCTATTTGATAATATTGTAAATGGGATTGTTTTCTTTATTCCTTTCTCAGACACTTTGCTGTTACTGTATAAAAATGCAACTGATTTTCATGATAATATTGTATCCTGTAACTTTATTGAATTTGTTTTTTAGCTATAACATGGTTTTGCTGTTGTGTTTTTGGTAAAATGGTGGGTATTCTTAAGCCTTGTTATACTTTACATTGATAGTTGCTATTATCATTCTTTAAAATACGACCAGATGCGTTTCTGCTGTCATGAATTCAATGGAATTCAGATGTTCCCATTTGAAATAATTTTGTCGGTTTTGCCTGGGCCCAGGGAGGGCGGCGAGGGGGTGCACCCCATGGGAGCCCAGAGATTCAGGATGATGAGGGAGAAACGGTCAGGGAGGAGGCTGAGCACGGGAAGCAGAGAGAGGCTCTGGGAACAGTAGGGAGGAGAGGGGGTCGTGTCAGAGACCCAGTGGGGAGAGAGAATGGGCCAGAAAAGGGGTGAAGAGTGGGAGTGGGCAAGAGGACTGCTTCCCAACACAGGCCGGGGGCAGGGGAATTTTGCTAAAACCGCAGGCCCCAGGGAAGAGTGCGGGCAGGGTGGGAGGCAGTGGAGAGGACCAGGCAGACCTCAAAGTCAATTTGGAGAAAGGAACATTTCCCAGTTCCTTCACCTCTGCCCAGCGTTCTGCAGGCATAACCCCCAGGGGCAGGGAAGGGGTGGAAGCAGCTGTCAGCATGCTCAGAGAGCTGAGGGGCGCAGACTCGCTTCGCAGGGCCCGGGTGATGGCGGAAGCAAGCGATGGCTGCGGATCCCGCTGGCTCTGTGGATGGGCATGGGAGGCAGGGGCGGGGCAGAGCTCACAGGGCCCAGCGCTGGGGTCTGCAGGGGGCCCTGGAGAAATCCACCCTCCCCTGCAGTGGGCCTTCTGGGAAACCAGTGTGGACGGCGCGGTGGAAACGCCCCTTCCACCTGGAGCATTTGAGGCTGGAATTTAAGCTCTGGCAGACAAGCCACGGAAAGGCTGGAAGAAAACCGAGTGCAAAGCCCAGCCCAAGGAGAGGAAGCGAAAATGCCTGGCATGTGTCAAACTGGGCTCTGAGGAGAAGGTTCCGGGCCTGATGTTCACTGCCCTATGGAGACTCAGGCTGGGGGGGACCCTGAGAAGCACCAGGGACCCAGTGCAGCAGGGAGGAGAGGGCGGTGAGGACACACAGCTACTGCTTCCCAGCACAGTTCGCCTTCTCCAAGGCCCGGCCCCCAGCTGAGCCCAGCACTGAATTGCATGGCGCCTTCTGGAACACTGCTGGGGGTGACCAGTGGAAGACCCCACCTCCCAGGGAGACAACCCTACTATACCCCCAGATAATAAAGCTGCTCCTCTGACCAGAAAAATAAATAAATATATAAAAAATTATGTTTGGTCTTTGAAAATAATGTGTATCCTGTTTACTGGACAACATGCTGCCCATTTATCTATATGCCTAATTAGTCAAACTTTTTAATGAAGTTATTTAGCATTATGATCCTTTATTATGAAACAAAACAGTAAATTTTGTAATGATTTTAATGTCATCTAATATGATGGAAAATATGTCAATTTGTCACTGCCAATGAATCTTTGTGTTACTTATTTTACACTGTTAGTTATTCTGTCTACAAATGTCTAATGGCTTAGAATCTCGCTTAACATATTGTATGTACTAAGCCTAACGGCTCTAATTTATCAAATTATCTTTTTATACCATTCCTAAAAATACAATATTATTTGTTATTTTATTAAAATTATTTTTCTGCCTAATCTAAATAAGAAAATTATGAGGTCTATTGAGTCTGCCCTCGATAAAAGTTCATTTTTTGGCTGGGCACAGTGGCTCCTGTCTGTAATCCCAGTACTTTGGGAGGCCGAGGCAGGTGGATCACGAGGTCAGGAGTTCAAGATCAGCCTGGCCAACATGGTGAAACCCCGTCTCTACTACAGATACAAAAATTAGCCAAGCGTGGTGGCAGGAGCCTGTAATCCCAGCTACTCAGGAGGCTGAGGCAGAGAATTACATAAACCCAGAAGGTGGAGGTTGCAGTGAGCTGGGATCATGCCACTGCACTCCAGCCTGGGCAACACACACACACACACACACACACACACACACACACACGTCCCATTTTTTCCTCTTTATTAATACATTAGAGGGTATAAAAGCAGTTTCATTATAGGGACATGTCCCATAGGGATGAAGTATGGGTTTTTGTGCAACAATCATCTGAATGCTGCTCATTGCCCCAATTAGGTCTTTTCTCATTCCTAAACCCTCTACCAACCTCACATCTTTCTGAGTCTCCACTGCCTATTTTTCATTTCTATATCCAAGTGTATGAATTATTGAGCTCTCATTTATAAGTGAGAAAATGTAGTGATTTATTTTCTGTTTCTGAGTTATTTCACTTACAATAATGGCCTCCAGTTCCACTCATGTTGCTGCAAAAGACATGATTTTATTTTTTATGGCTGAGTAGAGTTCTGTGGAATAAATGTAGAGCACATTTTCTTTATTCAATCATTGATTGATAAATTTAAATTGACTCCATATCCTTGCTATTGTGAATAGTGCTGCAATAAACATATGAGTGTGGGTACCTAATTTCCCACACTGAACCCATGGAGGACTAATATCTACAAACCTTTAACTGTACTCTCTGTGGGAAAAGGTTAATATATTTTTACAGTTTAATAAAATTATTGTGAAATCACTACACAAGGTGTTTACCATTAATATTTTTCCATAAAATTGAAGTCAAGTTATGTTAAATGTAATTGATCATACTTATTTATTCCTCACCTGACTCATATTGGCTTCATTTTAAATTTTCTAAATTTATACCTTCTTCCATTTCAGACATTTCAGTTGATCATACTGTATTGTAGGATATTAAATAAAATATAAATATTGTCATTTATTTTATGTATTGATATATTTTATATTTTTATTCTTGCATTTTACAGTGAGGTTATGAAAGCTTTCATCATCTAAATCTATTTTTTGTTATGTTCTTTGCCTCTTAATATTCATATAAATAATTATATAAACACAAATGTTTTTGAGAATATTCAATTTTAGATAATTTTGTATTTCATCCATAATTAATTTGTATTACTACCTGTGTGAGTTAGAGGACTGTTTATCTTCACTTCTGCTTCACTTTCACCCTGATCTCTCTACACTCCACAGCTCTTGTTTAGTCAAGAATAGTGATTTATCATTTAAGTAAATGGGGCCAATTCAATAAAAATATACAGATGTACCTTTTAGATATATGGGTTTTGCTCTAGACCAGCGCAATAAAACAAGTATCACAATAATGTGAGGCACACAACTTTTCTTTCTTCTCAGGGCATACAAAAGCTATGTTTATACCATACTGTAGAATAAGACTGTAATAGCCTATGTTTATATTAACAATGTACATACCTTAATAAAAAATGTACTTTATTGCTACAAAATGCTGACATAGGTATACACACACACAAAGATCACATGGTTTTGGAAAAGTAGCGTTAATAGAGTTGCAAAATGTAGGGTTGCCAAAAGTCTTCAAATTGTAAGAAATCCAACATCTGCGAAGCACAATAAAGTGCAATAAGACAAGCTTTGCCTGTGCAGCAATCAATATTCATGAGCAATATACATAGAAATCATACATAAAATATTTTCACATATATATAAAAGTAATTTACAACTTACAAAATAGGTGGGAGTTACAATCAGAAAATGATTTGTGAAGTAAATTAAAAGGGAGACCAAGCCTCGGAAACATTCCTGAACAGACAGAATCAGTCAGATCTCCTCAGTGACCTCATCTTGTTGATTTGCAAACAAGTAAAACATAATGTGACCTATTTTTTGTGAGTGCCTGCAGTAAAAATCAAAACAAAACAAAACAAAAACAGAACTTAAGCTTAAGCTATCAGAAGTACCCAAGAAGCTTACAGTAATATACATCTGTATGGTAAACCAAATAAGACAATTTCATACCTGCAACGAATTAAACAATTTTAATATTTTGCTCCTGCATTTCTTCAATACCTCTGACACTTAGCCATTGAAATGGTAAACCTCTTTTGGTCTGGTGTTCCACAATTCATTAGTTGCCTGTTACTCAAGAAAAATGTTTTTTGAAACAGGTTCTTGCTCTGTCGCTTATGGGAGAGTGCGTAGACAGAATCAAAGCTCTCTACAATCTTACATCCTGAGCTTAAGCCATCCTCCCACCTTAGCCCCATGAGTATCTGGAAATACAGGCATGTGCCACTGTACCTGGCTAATTTCCTCTTATTTTCTGTAGAGCCAGGGTCTTACTATGTTTCTCAGGCTGGCCTCAAACCCCTGGGCTCAAGTAATCCTCTCACTTTGGTCTCTCAAAGTGCTGGAATCACAGATATGTGCTACCATTTCCTGCCAAGAAAACTTTTAGAATTTACCTAATTAAACAAAAGAGCTTCTGCACAGCAAAAGAAGCTACCATCAGAGTGAACACGCAAACTACAGAATGGGAGAAAATTTTTGCAATCTACTCACCTGACAAAGGTCTAATATCCAGAATCTACGAAGAACTCAAACAAATTTACAAGAAAAAAAACAAACAACCCCATCAAAAACTGGGTGAAGGATACAAACAGACAATTCTCAAAAGAAGACATTTATGCAGCCAACAGACCCATGAAAAAATGCTCATCATCACTGGCCATCAGAGAAATGCAAATCAAAACCACAATGAGATACTATCTCATAACAGTTAGAATGGTGATCATTAAAAAATCAGGAAACAACAGGTGCTGGAGAGGATGTGGAGAAATAGGAACACTTTTACACTGTTGGTGGGACTGTAAACTGGTTCAACCATTGTGGAAGGCAGTGTGGCAATTCCTCAAGGATCTAGAACTAGAAATACCATTTGACCCAGTAATGGGATTATAAATCATGCTGCTATAAAGACACATGCACACCAATGTTTATTGTGGCACTATTCACAATAGGAAAGACTTGGAACCAAGCCAAATGTCCAACAACAATAGACTGGATTAAGAAAATGTGGCAGATATACACCATGGAATACCATGCAGCCACAAAAAATGATGAGTTCATGTCCTTTGTAGGGACACGGATGAAGCTGGAAACCATCATTCTCAGCAAACTATCGCAACAACAAAAAAACCAAACACCACATGTTCTCACTCACAGGGAGGAATTGAACAATGAGAACACTTGGACACAGGAAGGGGAGCATCACACACAGGGGCCTGTCATGGGGTGGTGGGAGCGGGGAGGGAAAGCATTAGGAGATATACCTAATGTAAATGACGAGTTAATGGGTGCAGCACACCAACATGGCACATGTATACATATGTAACAAACCTGCATGTTGTGCACATGTACCCTAGAACTTAAAGTATAATAAAAAAAATCCAAGAAAAAAATTTTGTATTGTGCTACAATTTACTTTTAAACAGGACAAAATAAAATGAACTAGCTATACATAAATCTAACAAAAATTTGTAAAGCATATGAGAAAGACCATAAAAAGTCTTTGAAATATAGGAAAGTCACCATAAACAAATGGAAAAATACATCATGTTCTAAAACAGAAAAACTCATTATTACTCAATCATCAATTTTTAGAAGTAATTAATAAATTTAATTTTGTCCCAATATAGATACCATCTGGTAGTGGAAGCAGGCATTTTATTGCAGAACTCCTATAGAAGAAAACACAAATAAGAACAGTTAAGAAAACTCTGAAAAAATAGTTAGAGTTGCTATCCCACCTTGTGAGACATGTTGATTTATGAATATGTGTGTAGCTCAGTGGTACTAAAAAATCAGAAATAAACCACAGTGCATAAGAAAGTGTCTTTGCTTGTTCAGGCTGCTAAAACAAAGTACATTAGACTGGGTCATGTATAAATAACAGAAATGTGTTGGTCACAGTTCTGGAGGCTGGCAAGTTCAAGATTAAAGCACCAGCAAATTCAGTGTCTGGTGAGGGTCCCTTTTCTAATAAATGATGCCTTCTTGCTGTGTCTTCACATAGCAGAAGGGACAAGGGTGCTCCATTCAACCTCTATTACAGAATATTAATTACATTCATAAGGTTGAAACCCTTCTGAATTAGTCACCTCCAAAAAGACCCCATGTTTTAAAACTATCACATTAGGATTATATTTTTACAAATGAGTTTTTAGAAGAACACACAAATTCACTTCGTAGCAAAAAGTTAATTGGCAATAAAAACTACTGTTGGGTAGGCATCATTAATGCTTTGGGTTTAATAATCTGATATTTCTATCACAAAGGTAAAAATAATGTATTAATTATAACTTGTAATTAAATAACAGTCAAATGAAAGATAAATCTATATGGCAAAAAAAATCAAGTTTTTACAAGGTGAATTCTTACAGTTTGGATCAGAATTTTGGTGGTTTCTGGTGATGAATAAGAGGGTTTCCTCCTGTGACTTTTTTACTGAAGTTTCTGACAGGCTTGCTCAATTTCAAAGTGTATAAAAATCTTTTCTGTTTCTGTCTTTGAGAAATTCAAAATAAAATTGGCCTCCATGTGGTTGATCCTAAAACAATTATTCACTCAGTGCTGCTCTGCTGAGGAAGGGCACTGAATCTCACACGTCCAGAAGCATCATGTCCTGTCAGATACAGGATTTGTCCCTGAGCCAGAGCCTCATCATTCACACATGATCAGAGGCTTCCCCAGGCATGCACTGCTCTGCGCCCTCCCACACAGGCTCCGCTCTGAGCATCTGAATCAGAAGGTGACCAATGAACATGTGTCCTAGTACTCTAATTTACAGGGATTTTGTTTTCTCTTAATGATCACTTCCAAAGCTCTAGAGTCTTTCCTGACTCCACCTACCACACACAGATTGATTGGAAGATTTGGACAGAAGCTTTGGTCCTCACTCTAAGCTCTGCCCTGTTCCATCAACTCACTCCTCTAGAAGTAAAATAGTCTAATCACTCCTGAGAGACCACATGTCAGTGCATCTTTCTGTGCCAATAATTGAATAAAAGTGCTAAGAAAAACAGACCAGAATTTCTGCTGAGGGTTGCATCTAAGGGTCTACATGCCAGAGTTATATCTCTATTTTACACAGCTATTGACAAGTGTAATTTCATCTCTAGATAAAAAATTGAAGACAGAACCCCAGTGCACAGAGGAAAAATAAAATGGAATTAATGCTCTATAAAATCCACCGTACCTCAGCTATGGATTGCTAAGTCTCCTCAGCAAAAAGCAATTGTTCTCAATCTTCTAAAACAACTGTGGCTTCAGGCAGCTGGACACTGAGAGTGCAGGATGCTCACTGGGATTCCATGCCTACATCACAGAGGGATGAAATTCCTAAGAGAACGTGAAGCCTCCGGTCTTGTTCTGCCATTTGGTCTAACTAATACTCCCACTCATTCTGGCCCAACAGGACTCCCCAACTCTTCTCTGGGCCACACTAGCGAAAACTCAGAAAGACAAAAAGTTATTAACATGCCTCCATTTCTGTAGTTCCTGGGGTCTAATTTGTTCATTTTTGGGTTTTGGGTTTTTGTCTTTTCTCTGCATCCACAGAATTTGTGTGTGCTATTCCAGTACCTATAATTTTAAGTAGTCATTTTTTTCTATTCTTTTCACCCATACTGTCTTCTAGTAATTTTTTTTCTAGTAGAGCCATATGATATGGACACAAGAACTTCTATATAAAAGTTCATCATAACTAAGTTGAGTATCCCATCCCCTCTTTGGGTTGGACTGCCATTCAGAGAATGTAAAAACAAGATTTGCCTGGCGTTCAGCTAAGGAAAAGAAAGACACATCTTGTCCAGGAATGGTCAGTGAGAAATCTCAAATTTTGAAAATGGATGCCTATAGACCTCAAAGATGTTCTCTTCATCTTGGAGTCAGTCGAGAAGAGATTTTTTGGGTGCTTGGGGGACAGTCACATTCAATCAACACATTACATAGCCAACATGTGTGAACCTAGAGGAAAAAGAAAGCAAAATCAAACAGTTTGGCCATGTTAATAAGTTTAGTGATAAGAGCTACAATGTGATTTCAATGCAAGTGGTCACAAAAGTCTAAAAAATTACACAAATGAGCTTCAAGAGACACATGTTTTGGCTGGAGTCAGCTGACTATTATCCTAAAGGTGTCAATAGTGGTGAGACATGTGGCAGGAATTGGGCCAAAGGCCAATACAGTTATTATGCCAGGAATGGTCTGGGGCCTTCTAAACTGTGAGACAAATTGGTAAACTTTCACCAGGAAGCACTATTTGGCATGCAGTGATGACCTCTGCATTACATATGGATTCAGGCTTGGTTTATTGGCTTAACTGTAGTTAGCATTTTCAGAAAAATGATCTGAAAGATCAGCAGCTGAAATTCTGTCTGATTTGAATCTGAAAAAAGATTTCCTTAATCAAATAGCCTTTAGTTTCAATGTGGAAGACTAAACAGAACATGGGCAACAACCCAAAACCCTGAGCTTTTACCTTTAAGTGGAGCAGACACCCCTGCTTCAAGTTCTGTGTGGCTGGCAATGAGGTGAGACACCCACAGCAGCCTCATGAACACCATAAGGTGGCAGGTTTCTTGACTTGTCAGTGAGTTGGGGCTGGGCATTTAAAAAAATATTCACTGAATTGAAGACACCATTGAGCCAGCAGTTTTTCTTCAAACAGTGAAGGGGGGTGTATCTGTTCGGTTTCACACTGCTGATAAAGACATACCCAAGAATTGAGCAATTTACAAAAGAAAGAGGTTTAATGGACTTACAGTTCCACGTGGCTGAGGACGCTTCACAATCATGGCAGGAAATGCAAGGCCTGTCTCACATGGGGGCAGACAAGAGAAGAGAGAATGAGAATAAAGCAAAGCAAGTGGATTTCTCCTTATGAAACCATCAGATCTCATGAGACTTATTTGCTACCACAAAAACAGAATGGGAAAAAACCGCCCCCATGGTTCAATTATCTCCTACTGGGTCCCTCCCACAACACTTGGGAATTATGGGAGCTAAAATTCAAGATGACATTTGGATCGGGACACAGCAAAACCATATCAAGGGGCATAAAATTTTCACCAAAGAACCTAATTTTTCTTTTATAGCTAAGATGTTCTTGTGGCATTCCAATTTACTTTTAGAATGTGTTATATTCTAAGTCGTCTTCTGATATCTTGTAGAACTCAAATTTTCTCACTTCAAAACTGAAATATCAAGGTGGGAAGCCCCAAGCCATGATGTGCCAGGATTCAGTTTGACAAGAGCATTGTGGGAAGCTCAACACTGACTTTCAAATCCTCGGAAGTAGTAGTGTCAGGGAGATTATGTGTCAAAAAGTCTTAAGGGCCACCTCTAGGTGGAGGCTGACTCCCTGTCTCAGAAGCATCAAATGAAAACAATATCAAGTATTCCTTGGCTGCTGGAAGAATTGAGCTATGTAAATGTGCTCACATAGTTGCAGTGAACCTTAACTGGAAAACAAGACTATGCAATTTTGGCGATTTTATCAGTTAGTGGCAGAGAGATGTTACCATTCTAGACAGGAGTATGAAGGCAGATGCTTCTAAATTAGGAGCCAACAGAACATCACCTATAGAGTTGAGCTTTTTGGACATCAGAGAGTAGAGGCATTCATGAAACATTCTGCCCTGCCACCTTGGCAAATGGCAGGGAAGTTTGTCTCACTTACACTTCTCTACCTGTTCCTCACCCAGTTTAGAATAATCCCCTCTGGCACTTATGGAACAGGCAAGGATAAAAACACCTAACCTGACAGTTGCTACTGTAGATTCTATGTAGAAACACAAGACTTTGATTTAGCTCAAAAAGTTCCACCTCCATTGTTATGTGTCCCTCCTGTCTTCACTGTCACCCTGCCCAAACACTACTAGTTGAGTTTTGCTGTTTGTTTTTATTTTATTGTTTACCTTTGTTTTATGTTATCCTGTATGTAAACACAGATTTACAAGTTACACTATCCTCAAGCCAGGGGAATACACAAGACCAATAAAGGCTGGCACAGGTGTGTGTAGAGGATAGGACAGGGCAATGGGAAGATATTATTCTCTTTAAACTTTTCACCCTGAGGTCTGTGCTGTCCCCTCACCTTTGTACCTTCCAGCATTTGAAGAGTATTCAGAATCAAAAGCTTCCAACTGATGAAGGAGGGTGAAGGACTTCATCTGGAGGATGAAGTCCAAGATCAAGGTGTGAGTAGTGTTTGTTTTCCCTGAGGCCTCCCTCCTGGGCTTGTATGTGGCTGCCTTCTCCTTGTTTCCTCATGTGGCTATTTCTCTGTGTGCACATTTGTATCCTTATTGTTGTGGGAAGTCAGGAACCCCAAACGGAGGGACCAGCTGAAGCCATGGCAGAAGAATATGGATTGTGAAGATTTCATGGGCATTTATTAGTTCCCCAAATTAATACTTTAATGATGTCTTATGCCTGTCTTTACTGCAATCTCTAAACACAAATTTTGAAGAGTTCATGGACACTTATCACTTCCCCAATCAATACTCTTGTGGTTTCCTATGCCTGTCTTTACTTAAATCTCTTAATCCTGTCAGCTGAGGAGGATGTATGTCACCTCAGAACCCTGTGATAATTGCGTTAACTGCACAAATTGTAGAGCATGTGTGTTTGAACAATATGAAATCTGGGCATCTTGAAAAAAGAACAGGATAACAGCAATGTTCAGGGAACAAGAGAGATAACCTTAAACTCTGCACTGGTGAGCTGGGCAGAATAGAGCCATATTTCTGTTCTTTCAAAAGCAAATGGGAGAAATATTGCTGAATGCTTTTTCTCAGCAAGGAACATCCCTAAGAAAGAGAATGTGCCACTGAGGGTGGTCCTCTAAAATGGCCCCCTTGGGTATGGCCATCTTGTATGGTCAAGCTGCAGGGATGAAATAAGCCCCGGTTTCCCATAGCACTCCCAGGCTTATTAGGATGAGGAAATTCCTGCCTAATAAATTTTGGTCAGACTGGTTGCTCTCAAACACTGTCTCCTGATAAGATGTTATCAATGACAATGGTGCCTGAAACTTCATTAGCAATTTTAATTTGTGCCGGTCCTGTGGTCCTGTGATCTCGCCCTGCCTCCATTTGCCTTGTGATATTCTATTACCTTGTGAAGTATGTGATCTCTGTGACCCACACCCTATTCGTACACTCCCTCCCCTTTTGAAAATCCCTAATAAAAACTTGCTGGTTTTGCGGCTTGTGAGGCATCACGGAACCTACCGAAATGTGATGTCTCCCCAGATGCCCAGCTTTAAAATTTCTCTCTTTTGTAGTCTGTCCCTTTATTTCTCAAACTGGCCAACACTTAGGGAAAATAGAATATAACCTATGTGAAATATCGGGGGTGAATTTTGCCTGATATCTGGCTGAATTTCCCCGATACCTTATCTCTTCTTTCATGGAGACATCACTTAGATTGGATTAGGACCCACCCTAAGGCCCTCATTTTAAAACATTTTATTGTAACTGATAAAAAATTGTCTACATTTATGGTACTGTTTTGAAATATGCACACATTATGGAATGGCTAACTCAAGCTAACTGGCATATGTGTTACCTCACATACCCATCATGCTTTTGTTATGAGAACACTCAAAATCTACCATCTTAGCAATGCTCCAGAACAGATTACATTAACTGTAGTCACCAAGTGCAATAGATCTCTTGCACTTATTCTTTCTTACTGAAATTTTGTATAATGTGACCTCTCCACCACCCCACCTGCACCCCCAAAGACCTCATTTTAATGTAATTACCTCTTTGATGACACTTTCTTCAAATATGGCCACATTCTTAGGTACTGGGGGTTAGGGTGTCTACATACAAATTTTGGAAAGCACACAATTCAGCTCACAGCAGCCTCTGTGAGGATGTAATGTTTACATTGAGATCCCAGTAACCTAGCAACAGAGGGAATGACATACAAAGATTCTGGGGAAGAAAATTCCAGGCAGACGATTTTATTGAGCAATAGTCCTGAAATGGGAGCCAGCAGGGTGAGTTTGAGGAAGCAGAGACCAGTGATGGCAAGGAGGGGGCGTGGAAAGCAAGCAGAGGAGGTGAACTCACAGAGTTCCAGTGAGATAAGGAAACTTGACTGTGATTTAATTCCCTATATGGTGAGAAGCCATTGGAGGGTTTTAAGCAAGAGGCACAATCAGATTTATATGTTTAAAAGCTTTTTCCAGCTGCCTTATGGATAATGCATTCTAAAGAGGGTGAATATGGAAACAAAGATCGTTTTGTCACAGGTCAGGTAAAAGTGATAGTGGCTTAGACTGGGTGATATGGAATCAGAATGAAGTAAGTGGATTGGGGATAGATTTGTGCAAGAGGCTATAGTGGCTATAGGACCTGTGGGTTTGTTGCTTGAAAGGGAAAAGGGTCTTCAAGACTACTGCTACATGTTAGTAAAGTTAAGAAAGTTTCCAGAGATATGGTGGGGCCCTTTCTGAGACAGAAAAGAACAGGAGAACAGGCTTTGGGAGAACATCCAAGTGATCTAGTATTTTCCTAAGAGTATGGTTCAGGAAACTTGGTAGAGCCTGGGCATCCTCAGAAGTACTGACACACTCCTCCCACTGGGTCATTTTAGCACTGACACTCAGACGCAGAGCATGGAAATTCCCAAATAAGAAGAGATGTGATGCTGTAGGAATGCAAGAGCAGTGAGGAGGTTGGTGGGGCTTTGCAGCACACCAGCTGTGTGATCTCAATGGAGGCCTGCTGCATCTGGCCTGTGTGAGGTCAGTCTCCAGCACAGCGGGGATAAGAGCACCCACTTCATAGATCTGTCTTGAGGATTCAACAGAGTCACACTCTTGAAATGAATGCAAGTCCTGTCACATGCTGGGCCATTTGCAAGAATTATTATTGGTATTATAATTAATATCCTTGGTGTTATTATTAATATCTTCAATACTGATGGCACATCAGCTGAAGGACTCCATCAATAACTTCAGAGATATCCAAACGCCCTCAGTCTTCACTCTTCCATACATTTCTCCAGTCTAGTAACCAAACCACTCTCACTTCAACCTTGTTTTTGTTTTTAAGTTAGATCAGTGGCTCTAGGCATGTCCCTAAGGCTCTGAGCAGTTTGTCAGTTGTGTTCTGTCCACCCCAGGTCTTTGACAGGCATTGATACTCTTTAGCAGATCTAGGAAGCTTGTTTGTACTCCTCCTTTCCAGGGAGATTAATTGTGAATGAATATTGGATTGGTCAAGTGCTCTCTGCGTCTGTTGAAGGGACCTTCTGTTGCTTTCCTTTATCCTATTACTTTGTGTAATGCATTGATTGATTATTGAATAGTCAGCACTGCATTTGTAAAAGAATTCCATTTGGACTTGTTCAGGAAAGTAGTCATGTAAATAGCCTTAATTTTTTCATGTATTTATTGACAAATCTATATGATGCTTGTGTGAGGAAAACACTTTTGCAAATTGACTGTAATTTTCTGAAAAGTTTATAACTCTGTATCTCTTTTATGTATCACTTTACAATATTTCAATTGTAGTAAAAACACATAAAATTTACCATTCTATACCTTTTTAATTGCATAATTTAGTAGTATTACATATATCTACATTGTTATGCAACAGGCTTCTAGAGCTTTTCCATTGCAAAACTAATACTCAATACCCATTAAACAACAACTGCCCATTTTACCCTCTCCTGAGCCCCTGACAAACACATTGTACTTTCTGTTTCTATGAGTTGGACTACTTAAGATATATCATAAGTGGAATCATACACTCATTGTCACTTTGTTTTCTGGCATATTTTACATAACATAATGTCCTAAAGGCTTATTGTTATTGTAGCAGGTAATAAGATTTCCTTTCAAATCATATTTTATTGTATGTATATATCATATTTTCTTTACTTAGTTATCTGTCAAGGGACATTTAAGTAGCTTCTACCTTTTGGATTTTGAGAATAATTCTGTTATAAACATGGGTGTGCAAGTGTTTTTTTTCAAATCCTGTTTTGAAAATTTAGATAGATATCCAGAAATGAGATTGCCAGATTGTATTATAATTCCATTTTTAATATTCTGAGGAAGTTCTGTACTATTTTTCATAATGTCTGCATTATTATTTTTTTCACCACCAGTGCACAGTGCTCTGATATCTCTACATCCTTGAAAACATTTATTATTTTTTCTTGTTTGATAGTGGCCATCCTAATGAGTGTGAGGTAATATCTCTTTGGGGTTTTGCTTTTTATTTCTCTAGAGTCGTAGTTTTGAGCATCTTTTCAAATTCCTCTTGGCCATTTGTATAGCTGATTTTTAAAAACATCTGTTGAGCATTTTGCTTATTTTAAAATATGATTATTCATTTTTTGCTATTGAGTTTTAGAAGTGGTTTATACATTCTGGATATTAACTTCTATTAAATATGTTATTTGCAATTTTTTTCTCATTTCTTCAGTGGCATTTTTACTCCACTAAATGTTTTCTTTGATATCCAGAAAGCTTATTAGCACTTGATGTAATTCCATTTTTCTGTTTTTATTCTTGTTACTTCTGCTTTTAATGTTATACTAAAAAAAATTACCAAGATAAATGTCATGATTGTTTACCCTATATTTATTTTAAGAGTTTTATAGCTATCTACTTACATTTAAATGTTTAATTCATTTAAGTTATTTTTGTATATGGTGTAAGTGAAAAGTTCAATTTCATTTTCTTTTATTTTGATATTCAGTTTTTTTATAACACTATTTGTTAAAGACTCTGTTCTTTCCCCTTTGTTCAGTCGCGGCAACTTGATTGAAGATTATTTGATGATATTCATGAAGGTTTATTTCTGAGTTCTCTATTCTGTTCTGTCATCTATTTGTCTTTCTGTTTGTATTTCTATAGTTTTGTATTATGTTTTGAAATTAGGAAGTGTGATACCTCCAACTTTATTCTTCTCTAAAGCTACTTCAGCTACTCATTGTCCCTTGAGATCCCATAGGCATTGAATCTATAGACTACTTTGGGTATTGTGGATGTCTTCACAATATTGTCTTCCAATTCTTGAATAAGAGCTTGCTTAAGTTTGTTGTTTAATTTTCACATATTTTTAGAGTTTGTAGTATTTTTTCTGCTATTGATTTGTAATTTTATTCCCTTTTAATCAAAAATAATAATTTGTAATATATATATATTTTTTGAGACAGGGTTTTGTCCTGTTTCTCAGGCTGTAGCACAGTGGCTCACTCATGGCTAGTCAAAGCTTCAATCTCCCAGGCTCAAGCAGTCCTCCCAGTTCATCCTCCTAAGTAGCAGGAAGCACAGCCATGCCCAGCTAATTTTTTAATTTTATATTTTATAAAGACAGGGTTTTCTTATGTTACCCAGGCTGGCCTTGAACTCCTAAGCTCACTCAGTCCTCCCAATTCAGCCCCCCAAAATGCTGGAATTATAGACATGAGCCACCATCCCTGGGCCATATTTTAATATTTTAAAATTTAGTAAAACCTGTTTTGTGTCCTAGTAGGTCATCTATCAAGAAGAACGTTTCATGACTCATTGAAAAGCCTTTGTATTCTGATGTTACTGTGTGGAGTGTTGTTTTTTTTCCCTTTTTTCTTTTCACTTTTATTCAACGTGACTAGTGTATTCTGTATGTCTTTTAGGTTTACACAGTTTGCAGTGTTATTCAAATATGTTCTCATGGTAATTGTTTCTCTATTTTTGCATAGCTATTTCTTTCTTCATTTGTGTCAATATTAGCTTTATATGTTTGGGAACCCTGGTGTGAAGGGTTATTATTAATACAGCTTCCCCAGTGAATTGACACTTCTGTCATTATATCATATCTTTCTTTGTTTCTTAATATAGTTTTGATTTAATGTGTATTTTGCATAATTTTGACCACTCTTGCTGTCATTTGATTGCAATTTTCCAAGGAGCTATTTTTCATACTGCCACTTTTAGCCTATCTGTGTGCTTAGATCTCAAGTTAGTTTCTTATAAACAGCAGAAAATAATCTTATTTTTAAAATTTCTTTAGCCAATTTATCTGTTTTTATTGGCGTTTTTACTCCATGTATAAATTCACTTTAATTCTGAAAATAATGGACAATTTCCATTTTGTTAATAGTTCTACTTATTTCTTGTAACTATTTTCTCCTCTTTTCTGCTCTTATTGCCATTCCTTGTATGTAATTGATTTTTATGGTGACATGTTTTTATTTCTTTTTATTTTAATTTGCCAGGGCCAAATAGCAAGATAAAAGCTTTGTCTTTAATCCAATCTCTTGACATCTAAACACTGGAGGTCAAGGCGATGGACAGATCTAAAAACATGGGATTTTCCCCTTCTGGGACCCCATAATTTTTGGACTGCTGTCTGATCTCTGGAGGAGTGATGAAACCACACCAAGCAGCAGTGGACAGCAGTGTTCTACCTGTGAAAACTTGTTTCTTGTAGGCCCATCCTGTCTCTCAGGGCACCACTTCTCATGCCCGTGAAACAGGAGTGATATTGGCAGAGAAGGAGCATTCCCTCCCATCTGGAAGAAAAGGAGGATTCAGGCCCTTTACCTCACTAAGGTCAGAAAAGTCAGAGTGCACTGAGATGCACTTGCAATATGGCAGCCACTGGCTACAGGGGGCTACCGAGCACCTACATTGTTCTCAGTATGAACTGAGATATGCTGGGGAAAAATATAAGAAAATGTTTTAAAGATTTACATATATGTATCTTTAATAATTTAATTCTGATCATTTGTTAAAATATTTTGGATATATTAGGTGAGGTTATTAAAACCAATTTCACTCATTTTTCATTTTTTATATTGCTGCTAGAAAATTTTAATCGACACATGTGGCTCACATTTTACTTCTATTGCACATTGCTGCAACACAGAATTGCCTATTTTCAAAGCTCAGGCTGCCTCAAAAGCCAAGAGACCACAAAGATTGTAAAATCTAAAATTTAAAATAATTGTCATTGGTCACCCATGGTGGCTCATGCCTGTAATCCCAGCACTTTGGGAGGCCAAGGTGGGTGGATCACTTGAGCTCAGGATTTTGAAACCAGCCTGGCCAACATGGCAAAATCATGTCTCTACTAAAAATACAAAAATTAGCTAGGCAAAGTGGTGGGCACCTGTAATCCCAGCTACTTGGGAGGCTGAGGCAGAAGAGTTGCTTGAATCTGGGGTCAGAGGTTGCAGTGAGCTGAGATCGCACCACTGTACTCCAGCCTGGGTGACAGAGTGAGACTCTGTCTCAAAAAAATAAAAATAAAAATAATTATCATTATATTGTTTTCATTTTGAATAATACACACACATTCACACACCCCATCCTCCCACCCCAAAACACACACACAGAGTGAGGGAGAGAAAGAGAAAGAGAATCTCACTCTGTCACCCAGGCTGGAGTGCAGTGGCCTGATCTCAGCTCACTGCAGCCTCTACTTCCTAGGTTTAAATGACCCTCCAACCTAAGTCTCCCAAGTAGCTGGGACCACAGACACACCACACCATGCCTGGCATATATATATATGTGTGTGTGTGTATATATATATATGTGTGTGTGTGTATATATATATGCGCATATATATATATATATTTTTTTTTTTTTTTGTAGAAAACCTGGGGGTGGGGTGCTCACACTATGTTGCCCAGGCTGGTCTCGAACTCCTGGTTTGAAGATCTCCTCTCGCTTCAGCCTACCAAAATGTTGGGGTTATGGGTGAGATTCAATGTGTTTGGCTATATATATATATAATTTATAAACAAAAATAACCTTATATACAAGGTTAAATGCAAGTGTTTCACAGAGAGGGCTGGGCTTCAGCATAAGGAGGAAGTCCTGCCTGGAAAGGGCTGCAACTAGGAACGTTTCACTCTGTCTTCATTTGGCTACAAGTTGGTTCACATTCTGTCACTCAGAACCAGAAGGGCCAGTGCCTGAATCCTATTAGCCAATCACTGGTTCTGGGGGAAAAACTGTCTTAAAACTATTATTTTCATGCTTAGTCATGCTAATTTTCAGTGAGAAACTTAAGATTAGTTAACATAACAAGACTTTAAGATTTTAAATTACTAAATAAAAAATTAAAATTATGACATAGGTACCTCCTTTAATGCTTTTTGGAAGGGTTTCAAGTATCTATGTTATATATTGAAACCTATTGTTTCTGTAAGCCTTACTCTTAAGTCAAAACAACCTTGATGTTATTGTTAACAAATACTTAGCATAAATCCTACCATTAGGCAAATTTATATGGTGATTTCCATTGTCCTACACATTCCTTTCATGTGATAAGTGTCTGGGTTTAGGGGATAACACTGCAAGGATCCACCATCTTCAGCCATCTGAGATATAGCTTCTATTCATAAGTCCCTCTTAAATGTTTCTTCCTGAGAAACTTGATCTGTCAGCCTCTATCTTCACCCTCTCAACTCCCTTGGCCTTTAAATGTAGGTTTACATATACTTACTCATGACAAAACAAGGTTTTATATATATGGTCTCTCAGTTTCTAATGGAACAGGAATTAAAAGAAACTAAAGAATGTGTCAGCAAAAACTCAGTTGTATGTAAGAAAACCCAATTCTCCCTGAGGAAGAGAAAGAGTTGGAGTCCTTTAAAAATTAACTGCTTGTTTTTCTGCCTGTGGCTAGTGAGCATTATCTCTCCCTTTCCCAGGCATTGTGAACACCCTGTTTCTCTAACTGTGCAGCTTGCCCTGAGATTCACCATGGCCTCTTCTTGGTCTTGAGGGTGTTGCTGGCCTACTGGGATGGGGGCTCAGCTGACAGAACAAATAAGAGCTTCTGGAAATAGTGGCAGCTGTGAGGCTACCAGGAGCCACACCTCAGGCTTCCCACTGCCTGCCTAGGAGTCCCTAAAAAGCAGGGCCTAATGTTGACCAGGGAGTCATAGCCACAGGTTTTCTGGAGCTGGCTGCAAGACAGAGTCTTCCCCTACTCTCTTCTGATCTGCTCGGCCCTCACCTTTTATTCTGACTGTGTCACACTTCATGGACTGGAACCAAACCACAAATTCCTCCTCAGTCAGTAGATGACAATTATCTCTTGTCACTGAAGCAGCTGCATTTCCTGGAGGACTTTGGTCTGGAGACAGAAAAAAGGGCAGGATTCTGACAGGTCCTGGGTGGAAGATGATAAATGAGAATGGTGGGGGAGGGATGGGACAGGGGTTAGTCTCTGGGACTTTTCTTTTAAAGGGGCCCACCCTCCCCTCCAATCCCATGTAGCCCCAACCTGTTCTCAGAGTTGGATATAAACAGTCCCTCCACTAGGAATTTATCATTGATTCTATTCCCCTAATCAAACCCTCCACTGGGATGGATCTCCTCCTTCTCTGTGTATCAAACCTTCCCAATAAATCTAAGATGCAGAGGATGGAGCCAGGGAGTGTCCTCTTCAGGGTGGTCTCTGAATATCACATCCTCACCCTCCCTCGAAGTGAGGGTGCCAGCTGCTCACGTTTCTCCTTCATTAGTGTTGTTTATATTTTCCTAGAAGGTAGGTGGCCAAGATCCCTCAGAAAGGGCCTCTGGCCCATGACTAGCCCTCATCTCCTCTACTTCCCATGCTGCACCACCATCAGGGTTGCCAAGGTCAGGGCAAGTGCATAAAACAGGACTTGAAACTGCATCAGGTTCTGGGTTCCAAAGAAGGGACACTGAGGCTCAGTGACCTTTTGTCCTGATTCTCTGTGATGATGAAGTCCTTGGAAACAAAGAAGGTACTTAACAACTTAGGAACTGCCTGTTTTAGGAGGGGCCCAGTTTCTCTCTTCTCCAATGAGCACCACCTAAGGCAGAGGCTGAGACTCACTTATGCAACTTCACCACTCAAGGAATAGGGACTGGTGTCTTTGCTGGAGCCTCCATCACTCATAGATAAGATGGACCTGACACCCACATTCACAGGGGCATCTGGTAGGCTCTCAGGAAAGGAGGTTTGCTGAGTGCTGCAATCTCAGGACTCAGTCCAGGACTCTGTCCTCACAAGCTTCAGGATGCTGGTCCCCACCCTGCCTGCCTGTCCCAGTCTCACACACATCCATATAATCCTTTATGACAATTTCCAGCATCATCAGGTCAGTGACAAGTGTGTCGAGAGAGAGCACAGCACCCTGTGCCATCAAGGTGATAGCAGAGATGAGCACCAATTCTCAGCTTCCCCTACAAGGCCTGTCCTTTGAACTCTCACCAACCCCTGGCTCCTTGACATCCCTACCCAAGTCTCCCACTTGGAGCAGCCAAGGATCCTCAGAGTCCTTACCAGAAATCTTTCTCTCCTCTTTCCACAGCTGGCCTCCAAAGACACCAAGTACCTCCTAGTTAATTCTATGGTAGGAATTTAACAAGTCACAAAGTAAGGTTGTCCCCACTCTCACTCTTCTCCAAATCCACTGTGAACTCAGCTGTCTAAGGCTCTTTCTCTGGTTTCCCTAATGAAGGCATTCCAAGCACTGTGGCCACAGGAGGGAAGGACCAGAGGAGGAAGACACTCTGGTCTCTTGATGTGGAGAACTCCAGCTGGGAAGGAGGAGCCCTGTCCTTGACTTCTTGGAGCCCCTCCCTGCCACAGCCACAGGCCTACTCACTTGCAGCAGCAGCAGCACCATCCAGACTCTCTAAAAAGTTCCCTACCTAGCAGAGTCAGAAACAGGGTCAGTGAGACTGTGCTTCCCACATGGAGTTACTCCCTAGTCCCATTGACATCAGATCTTGGATAACTGTCTGAGGCAGCTGGTGCAATTCTCCCACCACCTCCAGTGAGCCCTGATTCTAGATTTACTCCCAGCTCCAACATTCACTGCCTGCGTAACCCTGGGCATGCAGCCAGGGCACCCTGAGACTGTTTCCTCATCTGGGAAGTGTGACGGGAACACCTGCCTCACAGGGCCTCCTGAGGACTCAGTTGCATGTGGCTATCACCACTGTTCTCACTATCATCCCTCTCAGGAAGAGGCGGGCACAAGAACTCTCAAATTTCCTTCTTCCTTTGAACCTTATGATGACCCTCTGAGGACTGCACAACAGGCTTCCTGGATTTTCCAGATGGGGAAATAGAGGCCCAAAGAGGGAAGTGACTTGCCCAGGGCCCCACAGGAGAAGCTGGCTCCTCCTCCCTCCTTCCCCAGCTGCCTTCATGGCACACACTAGCACCACCACTGACCACGGTCCCATCCTCTGGACTCTGTGGGTGTCCACATCACCATCCAGGCCCAGATTTGGTGGAAAAAATATGGTGTCTTGGGAGGCCTGATTGAGCAGGGCCAGCTTGTTCCAGCTTCACTGGAATTGCTATCCTACAGGCCGCATTTGAGGCTATGACTTCACCTCCCTTATGATCCACCAAGGGAGACTCCCACACAGGACTCTCTCTTTATCCACTCCGCGCAGCTTCTGCAAATAAAATTGTGCCCGTGCCCCACCTAGCAGCTGCTGCCCTCCAGTGTCTCTTGTACCCAGGGCTGATCACACCCACCTTTGGAAGTTTGCTGAAATTCAGGAGGACATAAGCAGATTTTTGGCTCAGACAGGTTGCTTCAGCCTTGTGTCCTGGGCCATCTCCTCTGGCCTTCAGAAGGCCCCTGCCAGCCTCAGTGTGTCAAGCCCTGATGCTAGCAGCCTTCAGGAGGCAGAAGATGACTTCTCTACAATTCCCCACCCTGTTGGCCAGGCCTGGGAAGGACTCGAGGTCTCCGTGGTGGCTTCTGAGTGTCCAGCACTCAGTGGTCCCATTGCGATGACGAGGATAGCCAGAAGTACCGGGTTGAAGAAGACGGAGGACCAACAGGAGGAGAAGGTGAGCTTCCAGAAAAAGGCCCACCACAAACGCTTAGTGCCTGGGTGGGCGCAGGGATTGCTGGGTGCTGCTTGGGGGCAAGGCCTTGGGCCCTCTGGAGATCACCATGATAACCACCCACTGCCAGGAGTCACCAGGGATTGTCTGAAAAGATTTGAAAATGATATACCCCCCAGTTACTCAAGAAATGGAAGAAGCTGCAGCCACAGCAGCTCAGCTGATCCAGGCCACTGTGGGGCAAAGGGACCTGCACTGAGTACCCTTTGGACTGCAGCCTGGGCATGCAGCCTGAGTCTGGGGCACCAGCAGAGCTCAGCCCATGCCTCCACTACCCTTGCCCTCTTCTGGCTTGTACATCATCTGGCTGTTCCAAGATTCTAGTGGCTTGATCTCTGTCCTGCCGGGGAAGTGTCCAAGGTTGGAGAGACAGAGCAGTGGGAGTGGGAATGCTGGGTGCTGCAAGAAAAGAGGACAGAGGTAGTCATCTTTTTCTGCTCAGAGAGAAGAGCAGAGGCCAAAGTTCATGACACACTGTCTTTTTAGGGGGCCTCCCATTCAAGTCCTATCCAGTCTCCACTGTTCTACACTTCTGCAGACTGAGGAGATAAGGCTCTGGTAGCTGGGCATGGCCACAGAGGTCTGCATGTTCATCTTGACAGACCCACAGACTAACAGCACTAGGGCCAGCACCCATGGAGGCTCTCTCCAGTCTGCCGGGCAGTGGACTCCTGCATTCACAGTAGGCAGCTCTTCCGCCTCACCCACCAGCCCCGTGGCTCCAGTGACTGATATCCTCAGGGCTGATCAGGCCCCCTATTGGCAGGACTGCTAAGATTCAGTGTGACATGGACAGATCTTTGCTCAGATGGGCTGCTTGAGCCTTCAGTGTCCTGGGCCATCTTTCCTGGCCTTCAGAAGGCCCCTGCCAGCCTGAGTGGGCCAGGCTCTGACCCTGGCTGCATCTCCCTGGGAGCCCCATCTCACCTGTCCTCCTTCTTCCATGGCTCCTGCTCAGTGCTTCCCACTTTCCCAGGACAAGCCTGGCTCCAACAGACAAGTCTAGACCCTGTGTGTTTATCTTTATGGTGAGCAAAGAAAGATAATGATTTCCATTTTCTTTTATTTTTTTTCTAACTTTACCTATAACTTATTTATTGTAAAAAGGCTTAGGCTTCAGAAGACCTGACCCACCCACCCAAAAGGCCCCAGCCACTACTTCAGTACCTTTCAAACCCACACTTCACTAAATATTTCCACACTTAACAAAATAGGTGGAAGCACAAGCAAGAGCACTTCCACTGGCATCAGTGGTGTGAAGATGGTGTCAGAAGCGTAATGCCCGTTTGGATTCTATAGGAATTCCATAGAAATAAACAACTCAAGGTTTGTTTGGACAGATTGACATAGAGAAATAACTTTGATAGGTCCTAGTAAACAGAATTTAAGCTTCCTAACAGCCATGACCTTACAAGTGCCTCTTCCTGAATTTGGCAATGTTTTTTGATGTCCAAATTGCCATGATGGCCTCACATAGGTAGAATAGTTTATACCATTGATTTTTACATTACTAATTGTGCATTTTGGCTGACAATGTTTCATACATCATGGTTATTTTCCCATCTTGCTTGAAAATTGGAAGTGACAGCCCTTTATGGAATGTTGTTTTTGACACACTTCCAGGTAAGGTTGTGTCCCCACAGTGCTAAGAGGACAAGTAGTCATCACTGTTACATTTTGATGGGGGCAGGGGAAGCAGACACAATTTGAGAATAAAAAGTACCTAGGAATCAGAATTTGCTTTTCAATCAGTTTTAGTGTGAATTGCACATCTATTAGAATAGCCTGTTCATGCACTCTCAAGATTTCAAGGAGGGACAATTGTCACCTTAGAAAAATTGAAGTGACCAGTGGACTTCCCTCAGATATTTTGTTTGTTTGTTTGTGGCATTTGGTCATGCCATTGTAAATCATTTTTTTGGAATCACTGGGTGATGAGAATCCCCAGTCTGGAGAACTGGATACCACAGAGTACTGGGGTGGCTAAAGTGGCAGGCACTGCAGCCCACAGGAAAACAGCATCCAGGATTATCTCTGGCACGACCCAGGTGCTGGGTGAGGCAGCCAGCCCAACAGCTTATTATGTGTGTGGAAGGGCGACCACGGGCCTGGTTGTGGACTCCAATGTCTAGGAAACAGGCACGGGCCAGGGACCACCTTACACGTTTACCGCTATGGTGTGTGGGGCCTTCATCCCCCACTGGGTGTCCCACTTCTTCCTGCAGTGCCAGGTCCTGTTCCATTCTTTCCGGAGGCTTCAGAAGACTTTCCTCTCTGACTCCCGGCATGTTCGCCTGGACGCTGCAGGACTCCAGATCTGCTCATTTCCCAAGTCTCTACAGTGCCAGGTGCCCCATTGTGACAAGGAGGATGACCAAAAGTAGGGGATTAGGACCTTGGAGAAAAGAAAAAAAGGCAGGAGAGATGCTGTAGGGAGGAGGCCTGATGTGACTGCTTCTAGTCTGGGGCTGCTGGTGCCACTTGGGGTTAGGGCTGATCGCTGCCAGGGTCAGGGGATCCGCTGTGCTGAAGATTCTCACTGTTTCCACCCGTTCCCTGTCTGGGACGCCTGGGTAAACCGCTGAAGTATTAATTCCACATCCAGAGCAAAGACTGAGGACCCTGGTGCGGGCTCCAGCCTGCAGGACACAAGCATGAGCCACGGAGCACCCTATATGTCGAAGTTGTTGTGGGCTGCTCTTGCCTCTCCCATGAGCTCCTGACTTCTTCCTGGAGTGCGGGAATTTTGTGCTTCTCATTCTGGAGGCGGCAGATGACTTTTCTCCTGGACTTCATACTTGTTCGTCTGACCCCTGTAGGGCCTGAGTTCAGCGGGGTTCCAGGGTCTCCATGGTGTCAGGCGCCACATTGTGACAACAGGGACGATGACCAAAATTATCCCTGTGGTAGAGGAAGAAGAATAAAAGGAGGAGTGGAGCTGCAGGTTGGAGGCTTGACAGGATCGCCTCCAGCCTGGGGCAGCTGGATTGGTGAGGTCGGGGCTGGTTGTTGCCTGGGTGAGGTGATAAACCATAATGAAGAATGCCATTATCCCCACTTTCAGCTGGTGGTGCCTGGGCTTATCTGAAAACCTTGGGAAAGTGTTCATGTTTCCGGGGCTTAAGAAAAGGAACAAATGGCAGGTGCACAGGCTATTCCAGGCCTCCCAGCGGCATCACAGAACCAGCACCAAGTGCCACCTGGACTGCAGCCTGGGCCTGCAGCTTTGGTCTAGGGCAGCCAAGACAGCTCAGCCCCCACCGCCACCGCGCACTTTGGATTCGCTTCTGCTCTGGCTGTGCTGGAGTTTAGGTCTCCTGGTCTCTGGTCTGCCCAGTAAGAGTGGAGGGGTGGAGAGGTGAGGGAGTGGAGTCAGGAGCCTTTTTCCAGTGCTGGGCATAGTGAGAAATCAGAAGACAGGTTATGATCTGGTTATGCTTGAAGGGGAGAGGTCAAAGCCCAGGACATTCTGCTTTGTTAGGGGACTTCCCTTTCAAGCCCTATTTGGTCCCCACTGGCCTTTGCTTCTGAGCACAGAAGAGTTGGGGCTCTGTTACATGAATATCTGAAGAGATCCTAACCCTTGCCCTGAACGACTGAGAGACTTATAGCTCTAGCCCAGCACCTCGGTAATGTGAAACTTTTGCTACCTGTGCCCTCCCTACATAACGGATTGTGACATACCACTGGGCCAAGCACCCAGGTAATGTGACTCTTTCTTGTGCCCTGCCTACACTGGGCATTGTGATATATCACTGAGCCTAGCACCCAGGTGATGTATCTCCTTTATTGGGACTTGTCAACAGAAATGGTTGTGACATATCTCTTGCCCATCATCCAGGTGTTGTGACTCTCTTGTCTTCTGTTCACCCATAGGTAAGACTGTGACCTCTACCTTGGCCCAGCACACAGGTATCATGATGTCTCTCAGATGTGGAACCACCCAATAGAAGAGATTTTGACTGTCACACATAGAGTTTGGCCAAAGTGTAAAGTCCTGAGTCTCCTACTTGTAAAAAGTTACAGAAGATTCTGACACACACACATATATTATGAAGCTTTTGGGTGGTACAGAGAGTTTCATAATACAAGCCAGAACACAGGTGATATTGTGACTCTCATAGGCACATATTGCTGAAAATTAGTATTGTCACCCTCATACATGGACAGAGACCACTGGTGAGCTCCTGATTCTCATGTGCAGATAAAGTCCACAGTAGGAATTTTGATTGTCATGTGTAAATCTGGCCACAGGTGGGATGGTGACTCATTTTTGGACCCAGCTCACAGGCCCAGTAATGACTCTAATACCTGGACCCAGCCAATAAAATAGATGTTTGCTTTAGTAACTAGGCTTAGAGCAACAGGTAATGTTCTGGGTTTCTTACTTGTACAAAAGTCACAGAGCCCTATAACACTCAAGCATATTGTACAATGCCTTCAAGTGGTAAAGAGAGTTTCATAACAGGGTCCATCACGAAGAGGAAATTGTGACTCTTGTCTCCACACTAAGCTAACAGTGAGGATTGTCATTCACTTACTTGGCCACAGCTCATGGTTGAGGTTCTGAATTTCACATCTGGAGGCAATTGAAAGTTGCAACTGTGACTCTTATACATGCATCCAAACCACAGGTAAGATAGTGACTTTTGGATCAAGATTAAACACTGTGACGCTGTGTCTCCTTTATTAGGACACTTTTTTTCAGATGAGGTTGGGGGTCTTATGAACAGATCCAGTCCACTGTTGACATTGTGACTCATGTACTTGGATAGAACTCACAAAAGGTGTTGACTTTCATATTTGGAGCCAGGTCACATGCAGTATTGTGAATCTCATCCCTGGACATTTCTGCGGGCGTGAGTTTTACACATATCTTTGCCCAGCAACTGATTGATTTTACTCTTCTGCCTGGGTCCCATCTAAACATGGGATTGTGACCTATATCTAGGTAAAGCACATGAGTGATATGACCCTCCTGTCTGGGCTATTCTCTCAGAGGAGATTTTGAAATATTTATGCACCAATCACCTAGGGGATGTGACTCTCCTTGCTGCACTGGGCTCAGCCCACAAGGGGCATTGTGACATATCACTGGGTCCATCATTTAGGTGATGTGACTCTCCTCTCCTGCCTGGACCCTATCCCCATTTGGAATTTAGACATATTTCTGGTCCCATCACCCTGTGATATGACTCTCCCCTTTTGCCTTGGACCTGCTTACCTGGGGAATTGGGACATATTTCTGGGCCCAGAACATGGTATATTTGACTGCTTTTCTTTTCCTAGACTCTCCCTACAGAAGTGATTGTGACAAATCAAAGGGCCAAGCTCCCAGGTGATGTGGCTTTCCTGTCTAAGCAATGCCTATAGTTGGGATTATGAAATATACCTGGGCCATATTTTCTAGGTGATGTAACTCTCCTGCCTATGCCCTTCCTCAGAGGGCATTGTGATATGTCTCTGCTCCTATCACCTAGGTTACGTGACTCTTCTTTCCTGGGCTCTATCCACAGGGTAATTTGTGAAATATTTCTAGACCCAGCACCCAGGTAATTTGACTCTCCTGCCTTGATTCTGCCTACAGAAGGCATTGTGAGGTATCAGTGGGCTCAGCAGCCAGGTGATGTGATTTTCCTGCCAGGGCTGTTTTCTCACAACATACTGATATATATCTGGCTCACCATTCAGGTGGTGTGGCTCTCCTTTTTGGTCCCTGCCCACAGGTGGTATTTTCACACATACCTAGATCCACTTCACAGGCATAATGATGACTATCCTACACGTACACAACCAATGGAAGAGATTTTAACTGTTATAGCTGTACTTATGGCAATGTATCAGGTCTTCGGTCTCCTAGTTTTGGAAATATTGCAAAGTTTTAGGAAGCTTATGCATATGCTATAATGCCCTCTGGTGGTACAGACATTGTCATTACAGGGCACAGCACACAGCCAACAAATTAAAATTGTCAGTCTCACACATGGACAAAGCCCACTGTTAAGGCCCTGAATCTCACTCATAGACACAGTCCACAGTTGGAATTTTGACTGTCATATGTGGATCTGGACACAGGTAAAACGTTGACTCATTGCTGGACCTAGCTCACAGGCATGGTAATGACTCTAGTGTCTGAACCAGTCAATAAAAAAAGATTTTGAATCTTTTAAAGCATATTATTTTCCTGAAAAGCAGAAGTATCAACAGTTGCACACATAAGTAAAATATTTTACCTAGATTTTCCATGGCATATATCACCTCATAAGAAATTCCAAGTTTCTTCATTTGAAATACTGCTCTCTTCAAGAGACAATATTGTAATAATTTGTAAAATGTGGTTACTTTTTTACCATTAGAAAATTAATTATGTATTATCCACAAATATCTGAAATACTTCACTGAAGTAAATACTATATGGTCAGAATTATTGTTTTCTTTAACATAAAACTAATATGGGTAAGATTATTTACCTGAATTCAGATATTTTGGCTTCAATTGCCATTCTACCTCACTAGAACTTCCTTAACTCCATAAAAGGTTATCATTTGAATTTTTTGTTTAATTCAGAATTTATTGAAAAGAGATTGTTTTTTAAAAAGTTATAATGTTTTTATTGCAATTGAGGTCATTTTCAATAAATATCTTAAACTTGAGACCCTGGCTGAGTATTCCTTCTTTACTAGAAATCAGATTTCTCTGGCACAACTCCATTGCCTGCAATAATATTTATGAAAACTACAAATACCAGCACGCTATTTCAACACTCTACTCAGTTGTTCAAATCTAAGTATCTCATTAGCTATGAAACAAACCAAATGTAAATGCTGAATATATAGTACAAATCAAGAGATTCTTTACAGAAAAAAACAAAAGACTAATTTTCTACAATATGTCACCTGTTCATTAGTTCTTCAATAGTACTATTTAGGCTATTTCAAGTTCAAGAGGTTTTTTATGTGGGTTCTAAAAGGCATAAACAAAGATGCATATAGTCAGATTTATTTTTATAAACTTTAGATGCTCCTTTTGCTGTGCATCTTACTTTGAATATATGGAGACAAAGACAAATGTACATTTAAGTCATTCGTGGTTATAGGAGTTTTCCCTATATAACCTTTTGCTTATAAGGATGTTGCAAATGACAAGATAAAATTATGATTCAGTCACTATTTATTAGTTTAAAACATGGTTTTAAAAGCTGCAAACCAAACTTTATTACACATTCTGAATCAGAAATGGGAAAACTGTGGCACAGTTCCTTTGTGCTGCAGACTCTTTGGGGGAGAAAAGTTCTGCAAAAAATAAAATAAATAAGAGTTTCCAAACTCCATTTTTAAAAAAGCTTGAGATTTCTCCTATGATTAACCTTCACCCTACAGTACTTTTTACCCAAGGCATGGTCCCTAGATCATCTTTTTAAGGTTTAGTGTCTGGGAAGTTTTCAGCAAACCCCTCTCATGCTTTTGTCCAGGTTATTTGTTTTTGTTTTGGGAAAGGTGAATATCTTCAACTGAAGATGGATTGCCTGTCCCCAAGCCTACGTGTGTTCCCTGAAGCTGAAGCTGAAGTTGTCATTCCCCCACCATTCTTCCCCAGGCCATCTCATTTTTTCTAACCCATCTTCTTCAACATCTTCTGAACTTTGCTGTTGTCAGTAGCTTCAGAATGGATAGATGCAGGGGCATCATCTCTTTAGAAAGTTTCTTCACTTCCAATCTACTCCCTACTTCCAGCTCTATCTTTATATTATAGATCCTTCAATGTCTATTCATCTTCATAGTCTGTATTCTGTAAACCGTATTTTACTTGTACTTGTATTTTCCTTGTACTTGTATTTTCTTTAATTATTTTCTTATTTCCAACTCTTTATTCTCCTTACTTACTGTTGAACCAATAAGCAATTCATCTTTCTTATGAAGGTGAAGGTGAGGTCTAACCTTCCCTGGGTCACAGCCATCACAGCTATCACTGCCAGGGTGAATGTTGAAAGGTAACACAGTCTCTCCAATTTTTACTTCATGTCTGTGCTCAAGTACATAGGGTCACATTTAGTTTTCAGCTAAGCAATCTGTTTCCCATTAATAATTGTTCCATTTTGACTGTTTTGATTTACAAGACATAACTTTGAAAGTCATGGTCAAAATAAATGTCTGCATGAAACTTACCGATGCCACCTTCAGAGATTTAAAGAGTATGCTCCAGATCATTTTCCAGTCCAATTGTAGCAGGTTTTTCATTGGTAATGATAAAGAGCGATCCTGTCTGCAACAAGGATGATCTAATGACAATTACTCTAATACAGACGGGCCAATGTCTTTTCTCATTTTCCTCCTCAGTGTCTTTTGCAGTTACATTGTCTTCACTGGTAATGTGAGGAGGGCTGCACTGGGCCTTACCAGACACTTGTGGAGCCAGAGACCATGGAAGTGCAGGCGGTGAAAGGCAACCTCGCCCAGGCTGGCTGCTGTGACCCCCACCAGGATGCCCTGTCACGCATTGCCAGGAGCCATATGGGACTGTGGGCAATGTGCAAGGGGATGGCTGATGGCCCTGCTCGATCTGCACAGCTGGAAACCAGAAAATTCCTGGGAACTATTACATCTTCCCCAGCTATGGGAATAGCTGGAGGAGTGTTGGAGAAGTCAAGGGGCCAGAAGTGCTAGGGCTGTTCCCGGGTTGAGCCAGAAACAGTGATCAAGAGTGTTTTAAATAAAGTTTACCTGTGGCTAGATAGGACCTGCCTATTACTCTTTTTTTTTCCCAGATTTATTGAACTATGATTTACACATTGAAACGTGTATATATTTAGAGTGTACAATAGAGTGCTTTGAGATATATATACATCTTTAAATTATCTCAATGAAGTTGGTTAACATATCTATCTCCACACATAGTTGCTTTATACTTTTCTGTGTGTGTGGTGAAAGCACCTGAGATCTACTTTTGAAACAAATTTCAAGTACATATTATTATTCACTGTAGTCACCATTCTGCACTTTAGGTCCCCAGCAGTTTTTCATTATATAATTGAAGGTGTGCACCGTTTGATGGATATCTTCCCACTTTCCCACTTCTTAGCCCATGGTAGCAACCATTCTACTCTCTTTTTCTTTTCTTCTTTTCTTTTCTTTTTTCTTCTTTCTTTCCCTCTCTCTTTCTTTTCTTTCTCTCTTCCTTATTCCACATAAAAATGAGATCATGTAGTATTTGTCTTTCTGTATTTCACTTAGAATCATGTCTTCAAGGTTCATCAATATTTTTGTAAAGGAAAGAATTTCATTCTTTATTAAAGCTGAATTATCTCTCTCTCACAGTTTATCCATTTATTTGTATCAGAGGAGTGCCAGTGCCCTTGATGTTACTGATTTCATGTCCCTTGGCTGTATGCTCCAAATTGGGATTAGTGGTACTTCTAGTTTAAAAATTTTAAGGAAACTCCCTACTATGTTTTTTTATAATGGCTGCCCAGTGGATATTCTCAGCAATGATGTACAAATATTCTCTTTTCTTTGCACCCTAACGCTTTTTATCTTTTGACTTTTTGATAACAACTATCCTTACACCATGATAAAATGATTATCTTATTGTGATTTTGATTTCAATTACTCTCATAATTAGTGATGTTGAGCATCTTTTTATATACATGCTGGCCATTTTATGTCTTTGGAAAAATGGCTATTTAGATGTTTTGCCCAATTAACCAGGGTATTGGTTTTTGTTTTGTTCTGCCATGCATTTTTTTTCCTTTTTTGTACTGTTTAGTATTATGTATATTTTGGATAGTAACATATTATCTTACATATGGTTTACAAATGTTTTCTCCCATCCCTTACATTGCCTACATATTTTGTTGATTGTCTCCTTTAACGTGCAGAAACCTTTTACTTGGACATAGTTCTCCTTTTTTTGCTTTTGTTGCTTGTGTTCTTTATGTAGAATCCAAAACATCATTGCCATGACCAGTGTCAATGAGCTTTTTTCCTATTTTTTAGAAGATTCATGATTTCAGTTCTTACATTTAAGTCTTTATTTTAAACTCATTTTTGTGATGATATAAGAGAAAAGTTCGCTTTTTGTGTGTGCATATCTAGTTTTTTCTACACCATTTCTTAATGTGTCTATCTTTTCCTAATTCTGTGGGATCAGGTGACTGTATATGTGTGAGTTAATTTCTGGGTCCTCTATTATGGTCCGTTGGTTTTTAGGTAGGTACTATACTATTTTGATTACTATAGCTTTGTAATATAGTTTGTAATCAGGAAGTTTGAGGTTTTCAGCGGTTTTTCTTTTCTCAATATTTGACTATTTGGGGTTTTTTGTGGCTCCATACTAATTTTACAATTGTTTGCTCTACATTTATTTTAATGGCATTAAAATTTTGATAGAAATGTCTTTAACTCTGTGATGACTTTGTGTAGTATGGAAATTTTAACAACATTAATTTTTAGAATCCATGAACACAAGATATAGTTCCTATTTTGTATTTTTCCATTTTTTATCAACATTTTATAGTTTTCAGTATGCAGATCTTTCATATTCTTGGTTACACTCATTCTATTTAATGAATTACTTCACTCTATTTGATAATATTGTAAATGGAATTGTTTTCCTCATTCCTTTTTCAGATATTTTGTTGTTAGTGTATAAAAATGCAACTAATTTTCTTGTTAATATTATATCTTGCAACTTTACTGAACTAGTTTGTTAGCTATAACAAGGTTTTGGAACAGGAATTAAAGGATATTAAAGAGTGTGTAAGCAGAAACTCAGTTGTATGTAAGAAAACCCAACTCCTCCTGAGAAAGAGAAAGAGCTGGAGTCCTCCTTTAAAAACTAGCTGCCTGTTTTTCTGTGGCTAGTGAGTCTTATCTCTCCTCCCTTCCCAGGCATGGTGAAGACCCTGTTTCCCTAGCTGTGCAGCTGCCAGGTCACTAGACAGATAAACTCAAGTTGCAAAAGTTGTTTTTCCTTGAAAAGTAAGAAATGATGTAATGCCTGTCTCAATTGAATAACTGTCTTTGTTTCTTGCTTCTGTAGTATGACTCCCCCTGCACAGCTCTCCCTCCACCCATGAAATGCTTAAAAGGTAACTTAACTCTTGGTTCAGGGCTCAGTCCTTTGGATGTCAATCTGACTGTGTTGGTGCACCTAAATAATTAACAAATATCCCCGGAACCCCATCGGTCTCTCTGATTCCTTAAAAATCCTGCCACATTTCTGGGGGCCCACCTGAGACTGGAGATGACAGATTTACTGTCTCCTTTGCCTGCAGAACTAGAGCCCCGGGGCTGAGGGAGACCAGGCATCCAAGGTGCACTGTTGGGGAGCTTCACCAGGATGGAAAGTGGCTCTCCCCACGTCCTGGCACCCTGCCCAGCAGTATGACAGAACCAGGGATGGCATTGCAGGACAATACCAGCACTTCAGGAACCATGGTAAGGAGCAAGGGCCCAAGGCAGGGAAGCCTGTCCCATAAGGATGAAGAGGAGCTTGATCACCTCCTGGTGAATGACCACGAATCCAGCCCAGAGCAGCTGGGGGGTGACAGGAGTGGCTTCCCAGTTTGGATGATCCTTGTGTTCCCACTAATGAAGTGAAAGTGCTTCACTGGATCTGGAGACAGGAAACGGAAAAAAGGAGGAAATGGGCCAATAGAGCAGCAAGTGGAGCAAGGTAGAGCTTGCTGGCAGTGTGGCAAGAGTGGCTTGCCACCCCAACTGGGAGTGTGTGGGTGCATGTAAATGCACCCAGGACATGAAAGAGGCTCATTTCATCTGATGAGAAGTCCTGGGGCAGGGAAGGTGTGTGAAAGTGTGTGAAAGAGACAATCTCAGGATAGGCCAATGCGGGTAGTGATGTAGGGAGGCACAGGTCCCTTAGTGGGACTGTATGCTCTGAGGCAACTGCAGGGGAAATCAGACCTAGGATGCTGCATAAAGCTGGTAGGACCAGTTCCACAGCCACAGTAGGCTGTGACAGGGGAAGGCACGTTCCTGCTAAGCAGCATCAGAAACTCCCATAATAGGGCCTGGGCTGCTGGAGATGATAGTGAAAATGAGAGTGAAAGTGTGCTGCAAGGGAGGAAATGGGAGGAAAAGCTTCAAAACTGACTCCTCTGGAATGCATAATAAAGAATTTCAAAAAAGGATTTAGAGGTAATTATGGGATAAAACTGGATGTTCAAAAGTTAAGGACATACTGTGAATTAGAATAGCCCTCTTTTAGTGTTGGATGGCTGGCCAAAGGCACTATAGATAGAGAAATTGGCCATGTGTTTTAAGGTGGTGACTAGGTTCGGAGGACAGCCAGGGCATTCAGATCTAGACTTTTTGTTGACTCATTGCTAAATGAATGCAGCCCTACCTAGCAGTTTATTGTAGAACACTTGCAGCTCATGCTGAGAGAAATCAGCCGCACTGGCAGCTACAGAGTTAAAAAGAAAGTCACAGAGACTTGTAGCACCACCAAGCCAAAAGCAAAAGTAAAAATCAGCTGCCCCAGAAGCTATAGAGACAAAAGAAAAGTCTCAGGAAAGGCAGAAAAACCGGTTTTGCAAGAACCACAGGAGGGAATAGAGACCCCTCCTCCCTACATTCCAATCTATCCCCCTTTACCAATGTTAACTGCCCCTAAGGAGTTAAATTCAGACAGATACAGGCTCCTAGCCTCACCACAGAAGGAGAAGTCAGAGCTCTGGGAAGTTAAAGTGAAAGGCTCGAAAAGTCAGGCAGGCCATCTCAGGTCTGGCTGTGCTCAAGTTATGCTTATGCCTCTGAAGAGGACAAAAGAATCCCCACTAGGGCCCAGATAATGCAGTCCAGTTTCAGCACCTACAAAGGTGCTGAGAAGCACTTCTGCAAAGGCTAAAGGATGGTAAAATAAAAAGGCAATCATTACAAAAAATCTCAGAGGTGCTCCAGGGTGCAGATAAAAGTTTTATGAAAGACTTCATGAGGCATTTTGGTTGTACACTTCGTTTAACCCTGGGGTTGCCAAAAATCAGTGAACAGGGAATACGGCATTTGTAAGGCAGGCCCAAGTAGATATCAGGCATAAATTGCAGAAGTTAGAAGCTCCATAAGCGTGAATGCTACTCAGCTTATTAAGGTGGCTACCAAGGTGTACATTAACTGAGATCAAGGGGCAAAGAAGGAGGCTGATTGAGGCTTAAGAAAGGCTAATTTACTAGCAGCAGCCCTTACAGGAAGAGAAACTGGCTTTGCAAGGAGGCATGGATATGGGCATGAATGCAGTCATGGAAAAGGCTAGTCTGGACGGGAGTTTGAAAGCTGGCCAAGGCTAGAGAGAGATTTGTGTGCATGGTGCAAAAGGAAAGGACATTGGAAGGATGAATATCAAAAGAATAAGGAGAATGATCAGGGCCATTGTATGAAAAAAACCACCGGCCAAGGGCTACTGCACTCAGGAGAAACCCAAGACCCCCTGCACCTGCTGTGGAAGGCAGGATATAAAATGTCAGGAAAAAAAGCTCAAATCTGCTCTAAAAGTGTCCAGTATTTAAGCTTTTATATAAGCCAAGAGGAAAGATTGCTTAACAGTGAACAAAAGCAGGCTGTTTGTGCACTGCCTAGACCAAACACCTGGTGTCAAATAAGAGAGTTCCTGAGGGCAGCAAGGTTCTGCTGCATTTAACTCCCAAATTTCTTGCTCATGGCTAAGCCATTATATGAAGCCACAAAGGGGAGGACAAAAGGAGACCCTCCTCTAGGAGGGCAACCAGGAGCATGCTTTTAAAGAAATCAAAGAAGCCTTGACTAAGGCCCTAGCTTTAGGACTGCCAGATTGAACTAACTAAGCTTTTCTTCTTGTACGTCCACAAGTGAAAGACAGGCCATAGGGGTTCTAACTCAAGCCATAAGGTCATGGCATTGCCCAGTGAAATACTTATACAGGCAATTAAATTCTGTAGCACTTGGGTGGCCTCCTTGTTTTAAAGCACTAGCTGCCACTGCCCTACTGGCACAGAAAGCTAATAAACTGATGTTAGAGACCATGAACACCCTAAATCCGGCCATCTTGTTCCTCATCGTGTCAGTGCCAGGAGGCCCCCTTCATTGCTGTGTAGATGTGGTAGATAAAGTGTCCTCAAGCCAGAGAGATTTGACAGATTGGCCCCTTGGGGACCTGGACATTGAATATTTTACTGATGGAAGCAATTTCATACTAAAGGGAGTCCAGTGAGCTAGTTATGCAGTGGTGACTTTGGGCTCAGTAGTAAAGGTGCAGTCTTTGCCTACAGAAACTTCTGCTTAGAAAGCAGAGCTAATAGCTCTGACAAGAGCTCTCTGGCTAGCAAAAGACCAGAAGACAAATATTTACACAGATTCCAAATATGCTTCTGCCATTTTGCATGTTCATGAGGCTACTTAGAAAGAAAAAAATAAAGACTTAACTGCCGGAAGTAAAGAAATAAAGTAAATGGAAGAAATTGTACAGCTCTTAAATGCTGTATAAGCCCCAAAAGAGGTGGCAGTGATGCACTGCAAGGGGCACCAAAAAGCAAGAACACTAAAGGCAAAACAAACAACAAACAAACAAAAAACTGGAAAACATAATAACAAAAATAGACACAAATATCAAAAAAGATGTGGACATAGGAGACTGGAAAGATAATAAATGGTCTCCTGAGAGAATCATTAAATACTATGGGCCAGCAAGTTGGGCACAAGATGGATGATGGGGATACTGTACCCCCATCTATATGCTCAACTGCATCATAAGTTTGCAGGCAGTCCTTGAAATTATAACCAATGAAACATCAAGGGCACTAGATTTATTGGCAATAGAAGCAACACAAATGAGGAATGCTATATATCAAAATAGGCTGGCTTTAGATTACCTCTTAGCCTCAGAAAGAGGAGCATGTGGAAAATTTAATTTAACCAACTGTTGCCTAGACATCGATTATAATAGCCAAGCTGTCATGAAAATCACAGCTAGAATATGCAAGTTGGCCCGTGTTCCAGTTCCGACTTGGTCCAGGTGGTCTCCAGATTCCTTGTATGGAGTATGGTTCTCAGCCTTTGGAGGATTCAAAACCCTCATCAGTGGGCTCTTGCTTATTCTTGACATCTGTCTCATCCTCCCTTGCCTCTTACCCCTGTTTATTAGGTGTATTCAGTCAACTATAGAGGTAATAGTGGCCCGACACACCACCACACAGTTGATGGCATTAACCAGATAGCAGCCACTGCCAGTAGAAGAAGAAGTTCATCTCCATGAGGAGGTGGCAAACAGTGGTGCTTTCTATTAACACCTCTGTTATAAAAAGCATCAAAGGAAGGAATGGAACAGAAATTAAAAGAAATTAAAGAGTGTGTAAGCAGAAACTCAGTTGTACGTAAGAATACCCAACTCCCCCCGAGAAGGAGAAAGGGCTGGAGTCCTTTAAAAACTAACTGCCTGTTTTTCTGTGGCTGGTGAGCCTTATCTCCCCTCCCTTCCCTGCCATGGTGAAGACCCTGTTTCCCTAGCTGTGTAGCTGCCAGGTCACTAAACAGATAAACTCAAGTCGCAAAACACTTTTTTCCTTGAAAAGTAAGAAATGATGTAATGCCTGTCTCAACTGAATAACTGTCTTTGTTTCTTGCTTCTGTAGTATGATTCCCCCTGCACAGATCTCCCCCCACCAACAAAATGCTTAAAAGGTAACTTAGCTCTTTGTTCAGGGCTCAGTCCTTTGGATGTTAATCCAACTGGGCCAGTGCACCTAAATAATTAATAAATATCCTCCTGAACCCCATTAGTCTCTCTGGTTCCTTAAAAATCTCGCTACAGTATTGTTGTTGTTGTTGTTGTCAGTAAAATGCTGTTTCTTTTTTCTTTTTTTTTTTGATGAAGTTTCACTCGGTTGCCCAGGCTGGAGTGCAGTTGGATGATCTCAGCTCACTGCCACCTCCACCTCCCGTGTTTAAGTGATTCTCCTGCCTCAGCCTCCCATCACCATTCCTGAATAATTTTTGTATTTTCAGTAGAGACAGGGTTTCCCCATGTTGGCCAGGCTGCCCTGGAAGTCCTGATCTCAGGTGCTAATGGTGGATATTCTTAATCCTAGTTACACTTTAAATTGATAGTTGCTGTTAACAATTCATAATTCTTTAAAATATGACCAGATGGGTTTCTGCTGACAAAAATTCAGTGGAATTCAAATGTTCCAATTTAAAATAATTTTGTCGGTTTTTCCTGGGACCCGGGAACTAGGGGGCACCCCGTGAGAGCCCACAGATTCAGGATAGCGAGGGAGAAGCGGTCAGGGAGGAGGCTGAGCATGGGAAGCAGAGTGAGGCTCCAGGGACAGTAGGAAGGAGAGTGTGTCATGTTGGAGACTCCGTGGGGAGAGGGAATAAGCCAGAAAAGAAGCAAAGTGTGGGAGTGGGCAACAGGACTGCTTCCCAGCACCGGTAGGGGACAGGGAACTTTGCTAAATCTGCAGGACCCTGGGAACACTGCGGGCACAGTGGGAGGCAGTGGAGGGGACCAGGTGGACCCCGAAGTCAATTTGGAGAAAGAGACATTTTCTGGTTCCTTGACCTCTGCCCAGCATTCTGTGGGTATGGCCCCCCAGGGCCATGGTAGGGGAGGAGGCAGCTCCCGGAGGGCTTGCAGAGCTGAGCGGCACATACCTGCTTCGCAGGGCTGGGGTGACGGTGGAAGCAAGCAATGGCTGTGGATCCCGCTGGCCCCACGGGTGGGTGCAGAGGGATGGGCAGGGCTGAGCTCATGAGGCCCAGCACCGGGGCCTGCAGGTGGCCCTATAGGAATCCACCTGCCCATGCAGTGTGCTTCCAGACCAGTGTGGACAGCACTGTGGACATGCTCTTCCCAGCTGGAGCATTTGTGAGGCTGGAATTTAAGCTCAGGCAGACAAGCAGCCAGAAGAAGGACTGGAGGAAACCCAAGTGCAAAGTCCATCCCAATGAGAGGAAGCAGAAATGCTTGGCCTGCATCAAACTTGACTCTGAGGAGAAAGTTCTGGGCAGGATGGTTCACTACCATATAGAGACACAGGCTTGGCGGGAGCCTGAGGAGCACCAGGGACCCAGTGCAACAGGGTGGATTGGGCAGTGAGGACCCTACAGCTACTGCTTCCTTGCAAAGTTTGCCTTCTTGAAGGCCCAGCCCCCAGCTGAGTCCAGCACTGAATTGCATGGCGCCTCCTGGACCACTGCTGAAACTGACCAGTGGAGGATCCCACCTCCAAGGGAGAGAACCCCACCATGTCCCTAGCTGATAAAGCTGCTCCCCCCACCCAGATAAATAAATAAATAAATATAAAATAATTTTGTTTTGTCTTTGAAAATAATGTGTATACTCTGTTTACTGGTCAACATGCTGCACATTTACCTATATGCCTAATTAGTCAAACTTTTTAATGAAGTTATTTAACATTATGACCCTTTATTATGAAACAAACAGTAAATTTTATAATGGTTTTAATATTATCTAATATGATTGAAAATATGTCAATTTGTCATTGCCAATGAATATTAGTGTTATTTTACACTGTGAGATATTCTGTCTACAAATGTCTAATGGCTTAGAATCCTGCCTTGCATAGTGTCTGTGCTAAGTGCTAACTACTCTAATTCATCAAATTATCTTTTATACCATTCTTAAAACACAATATTATTATTCCTTTATTTTTATTAAAATTATTTTTTCAGCCTAATCTAAATATTTATGAAAATTATGAAGTCTATTCCATCTGCCGTTTTGACAAAAGTCTTTTTTTCTGTTTATTAATATATTGGACAATACAAATGCAGTTTCATTACACAGACATGTTGCATAGTGATGAAGTATGGGCTTTTGTGTAAGAATCACCTGAATGGTGCTCATTGTATCAATTAGGTACTTTCTCATTTCTAACCCCCCTACCAACCTCCCATCTCTCTGAGCCTCCAGTGTCTATTTTTCCAGTCTGTATATCCAAGTGTATGAATTATTGAGCTCCCACATATAAGGGAGAAAATGTAGTATTTCTGTTTCTGAGTTATTTAATTTACAATAACGGCCTCCAGTTCCATTTATGTTGCTGCAAAAGACATGATTTTATTCTTTTTTATGGCTGAGTAGTATTCCATGGTGCAACTGTATAGCAAGATTTAAATTGACTCCATATCTTTGCTATTATGAATAGAGCTGCAGTAAACATATGGGTGTGGGTGTCTTCTTTATGTAATAAATTACTTTCCTTTGGATAGATACCTAGTAGTGGGAATGCTATATCAAATGGAAGTTCTATTTTGAGTTTTTTGAGAAATCTCCATACTGTTTTCCTTCAGGTTGTAGAAATTTACATTACCACAAACAAGGTGTAAGTATTCTCTGTTCTCTGTATCCTTGCCAATATCTGATTTTTTTTTTTGCTTTTTAATAATTAGCCATTATGAATGGTGTAAAATTGTATTTCATTGTGGTTTTTAATTGGCATTTCTCTGATCATTGGCAATTTTGAGCATTTTTTACATGCTTGTTGGCCGTCATTGTCTTCTTATTGGAAATTATCTGTTCCTGTTCTTGTCTGCTTTTTAAAGAAGTTACTTGTGAATGGCAGGTGAGGGACTGAGTCCTGGGGGATGACCTCCAAGGAGTCAAATAATGGCTGGCATCCCCTCATGCTGGAGGTGAGATTGGGCCATCCAGGTGACTCTGGATGCTTTGTCCTGGGCTCTGGGTGGCAGGCCATGGGTGGGAGCAGACACCCATGCTACAGATAGGGAGATTGGGGCACACAGCCCTGGGGTTCCAGGAGCAGTGAGGAGGCCAGGACTGGCCTGTGGGAACTTTGATGTGGGCTCTACTACTGCAGGTGTGAGCACAGCAGTGCACAGAAGCTCAGGTGGCTGCTGTGGGGCAGATAAAAGGGTTAAGCCACTGAGAGACAAAAGCTACAGCCCAGTGGGAGGAGAGGGTGGCTGTGAGAGTTGGAAAAGGGGAGCCAACAGCATTTTTGGGGGATGGGCTGTGGGTGTGAGAGAGCATTTAGGGGGATAATGTCCAGACATTCTGGCCTGGAACAATGGAAGGTGGACTTTGTCCAGCCGTGGAGAGGTCTGTAAGGGAGGTGGGGCTTCTGGTTTCACAGGAACCCAAAGATGTGCTCATGCAGATGAGGGCCCTCCTGGGATGGACATGGAAGGGGCAGCTACAACCTGGGTACAAGTGGTAGTTGTCTGAGCCCCTGGGACCTCTGGGGTGAGCAGGCAAGTCAGCGAGGAGGAAACAACCAGGGAGACAGATGTGGATGGAAAAAGGAAAATAGACCCCAGGAAAGGAGCAAACCCAAGAAGAGGATGAAAATTCCTGGCTCACCTGCCCCAAAGGCCTCTGCCCCTGTCCACATGCCTTAGTGCCCTTCCTCTGAGTCCCTGCTCACCTCTGCCTACCTGACTGTCCAGACAGGTGTGGGCTCATGCTGTGGGGGTAACTGATGGGCCACTTTCAGAACGCACAGTCTAGGAGTGGGCATCGTTGAGTGACTGTCGTGGACCAGTCCTTGGAACAGCCTCTGCTACAGCTGTTGAGCTGTCTTCACCCAGGGGCCTCCTTCCCCCACCCCTGGAGGCCTGGAGGACAGCTCAGCGCTGTGAGAGGTGCCTCCTCCCAGTGTCTCTCTGCATTGCTGTCACCTGTGCCTCAGCATCCTCCTCCGAGATGTGGGCCTATTGCTGCACATGAATGGCAAGGAGGTCACTGTGAGAAAGGGGCTCCCTCCTTTCTCCTTCCTGGGCCCCTGGTGCCTCTCTCCTGGGGGTAAGGCAGTCGAGCCTACAAATGAATTTAGGCAGGAAGGCAGCCCCACCCCAGCCCCCAGAAAGAAGAAAAACTGGTTGAGCTGTGAGGGAGGGAATGGTGACAGACCTGGACATTAGGACAAAAGAGAGCTGAGGCCTCCGGGACGCCATCCCCACCAGTGCCCGCCAGGCCCTGGAGCTCTGCAGGGGGTGGCTTAGGGGCTCAGCGGCTTGCCAGCCAAGGCTTCTCAGCTACTTCTGAGGCTCCCAGCTCTGCAAGGGCCTGGGTTTCCCCTCCTGGTAAACTGCTCTCAATGCCTGTCCTGGCTTGTTCACTTAGCTGGGTTACATGCTGTGCCTCCTTCCTGGTGGGGGCCCTCCCTGTGTGCCTCCCTGCATGGGTCGGGGCTCCCATGGAGACTCCCTTATGCCCTGAGGCTTTCAGGCCAGGATGAAGCACCCCGACATCTCAACAAGAAAAGCTACTTGGGGGAAGCAGAGGGAATGGGAGGAGACACATGGCCAAGCTGTGAGCATGACTGGGGGGGACATTGTGTTGAAGCTCCTGGGAGCCTCATTCATCCCAGGCAGGGGTCCTTGAAAGGCCAACACTCTTCGTGCTTAGGAGGGAAAACTGAGGCTGCGTGTGGGCAGGAATGGCCTTGGACTGGGGGTCTGGTCAGATGGGCCTCTGCTCCTCACCTGAGCTATGGCCTTCACGTGCACTTCCATGAGCAGAGGCCCCTTACTGGACTTGGCCCCGGTGGATAGACAGGAAACTGCCAGCCATGCTGTCCACCCAAACCAACTTTGGCTGCCTGGCTACTGGCAACCGCATTCTCTCCATCTCCTGGCTGTAGAACCACAAGAGTTCCAAGTAGAGCATCATATCAGGACATTGAAGTGGGCCTGGAAGTTGATGGCAGTGTGGCCTGTATGTGGAAGTTGGGACCTGTCCCTGGCTCACCCACCATTCCACCTGGAGCTGTGGCAACAGCAGTAGAGCCTGGTCATGGAGTGTGGTGCCATCACATTGCTGTCTCTTCACCTCTGTGATGGAGAACAAGTGCAGCAGCCTTCAGCAGACATGCACGCTGGACAGCTGGGTGAGGGCTGTGGCCTGTGGGCAGGGGGCAGGAAGGTGGGCAGCCTCTGAGCTCAATATGCTCTCCTGAACATCCCATTCAAACCACAGGGCCTCTGGCCAACCAGACGCCACAAGGTGGAGTTCCACTGCAAAGTGTACAGCAACTTAGTACGTGGAGGTGAACGGCAGCAAGATGGGTGTCAATGGCATGCCCTATGTCACCATGCTCAGGGGCGATGGTGCTGCTTGCCAGGAGCATGGGGATGGTAAGCCTGGCACTCCACTTTACTGAACTCTACTATCATTATGGAAGTTTTGGAATAGCTTATGAAAGACAGAATCATGTCATCAGCCAGGAGGCAAAATCCTCTAAAGTCAGCAGTTTTCCTGCATATGAACTTGGTGCTGGTTCTACTTAGAATCTGCTATGAACGAGTGTCTAAAATGAGAGGTAGTTTTTCCTAAAGTAAGATTATATGAGTCACTTGATAAAAGTGGGAAGCACTCTTATGAGTATTACCCTTCATAATTCATGCAAAAAATTTGCTTCTGTCTCTGCAACTTAATGTTCTCTAAATTCCTACAATGAGTAAAAACCTCATTGGTAAGCTTATAATCAATTTCATATATTTAACAATTTGGATTTTATCTGAAGATCCATTAAAAAATATGAAACAAAATCTATTTGATTTATAGTACATGTAAAATAGAAAAATTAGGATAGGGTTTTCTGGACACATAGAATTAATTTGCTTTATATTTTGTATATGAGTTTTAACCCAACTTTTATTTATTAAAATACAAATAATGCTAAAATATATTTTATTTTATTGTATGGAGTTTAAATTGATACAATTGATAATGTAATAATATTAGCTAAATGAACATTGATGCCTACTTTTTTCAGTTTTTAAAAAGTTTATTTTAAGAACTTTTCTCAGTTTAAAATTACATTTGATTAAATATACTCCTAAATATTTCTTTCTTTTTCATACACATACAAATGGAATTGTCTTCTTAATTTTATTTTCAGGTTTATCATTATTAGTACATAAATGTAAAATTGAACTTTGTATATTGATTTTGTATCTTATGACCTTGCTGAACTCATTTATTAGTGTTAGTGGGTTTTAATTAATTTCTTATAAACTTTTATATTCAAGTTTATGTCCTCTGCAATGATAGACAATTCTAAGCTCTTATTTTCCCACATGGCTGATTTTGTTTATCTTTCTTATATAATTTCATGGGATGTTAACATTTTTGTCTTGTTCTCAAATGTCAAGACACAACAACCAGTATTTTATTATTATGGGGTTAGCCATGAGTTTTTCATTGATGCCCTAGAAAGTTTCCTTGTACTCCTCCTTTCTAGGGAGATTAATTGTGAATAAATATTGGATTGGTCAAACGCTCTATGGGTCTGTTGCAGGGATCTTTCTGTTACTTTGCTTTATCTATTACTTTGTGTAATGCATTGATTGATTATTAGATAAGTCAACATTGCATTTGTGAAATAATACCACTTGGTCTTAGTGTACAATTATTTTGATATGTTCTTGATTCATTTCTTTCTTTTTTTGAGAATTTCTCTATGTATTTATCAGGGAAATTCATCCATATTCATATTTACCTGTGATGCTTTTGTCTGGCTTTAGTATGAGGGTAATACTGACCTCATAGAAAAAAATTAGGTAGTGTTCCCAATAACTGTCTTGTATTTTCTGGAAAGGTTTGTGATGAGTTGGTATTAATTTTTCACTAAATTTTAGTAGAATTTACCAGTTAAGCCATGTGACTATGGGCTTGTCTTTTTGTGATATTTTTAATTAAGTAAATCTCTTTACTTGTTATATGTGTATTCATATATTCTGTTTCTTCTTGGATTTACTTTTATAATTGGTACCTATTGAGGTAGTTATTTATAAATTTTAGTATTTCATGTTTTTAGGTTTTCTAGATAGTTGACATGGAAAATTCAGAAAGTTAAATGTAGGAGAATGTTTAATGCAGGAGAATGAGGGTACAGTGTCATCAATAATACTTGAAGTTTCCTCTATTGTCAAGAATGATATGATCATAACTGTCATGGTTAATTTTTATTGTATAAGCCAAATATGAAGGCAGAAGGAAAGGGACATCCATCACTCAATCACAAACCAGTGTACTCATTGAAGCCTGTGAGAAGAGTCCTCAAAAGTTTCCAGGGGAAATCCATTCCTGGAATCACCATTAGAGAGAAACTTGCTAAGCAGACAGGCATTCCAGAGTCCAAAATTTACATTTGGTTTCAGAACAAAAGACCTCAGCTCACAGGCCACAGCAGAAGGCGGCTTGGGAATTCCCTGGCACCAGGTCCTAGACCAAGACCTCATCTGACTCTTTGGCTGGAACAAAACACGTGCACTGCCCCAGGCAGGTCCCATCCTCTTCCTGCCTCGTATTCTTTCACCAGCCACCTGTCATTTGTACCAGCTCTTCCTCCATCTCCCACATCCTATGATCCTTTGGATCCCTCTGCAGGCTGCATGAGCCAGGCACCAAGGGTCATGATGCTCACACCACTCTGACTGTGCAGATGGGAGCGATCTCCCAAACTCTCTGGCACTTAGGAGTCATGTGTCTATGGTACCAACTCTTGGAGTAGGGGATTTCCCATACACAGACTTGTTTCTGGCCTCTGTGTGAGGGAAAATATCAGGATGACAAGAAAAATGAGAAACTGGCCTGGAAGTTCTGGCTTAAAGGCAAGTCTCAGCATGGTTATCCTTAGCCACAATTTAAGGACCTGGATCAAGAAGACATATCCCACCTACAACATTGATGTGGCTTGGGCAAGCAGTCCCAGGATGTCATCATTCAATGGGAACCTGGAGCAGGAGCACCTTAGCAGCCCATGTACACTGAGTCTCCCCTGTGACACAAGCCAAGAAGGAGCCATCCCATCTGCTGAAGCAACCAAACTAGCCATCTGCATGATCTCCTACCAACCTCAGAGTTTCAGGAAAAGGCACAATCTCTTCTGAATGCAGATCCACAGGAGGAGGACCCTCCATGATCTGAATCACCACTCAGTGAGAAAGAATTTCAGACTCGGCTTAACAGGCTGCAGAGCTCACCAGGAGATCAGCTTTAGCAGGCAGGCATCCTTCTCATCATTGCCTTCCAGGACTCTTTTCCTTGGACACAAACAGTAAAATGCCAAGAAGAAGGGACTAGGAACACATTGTGGTCAGAAGCAAAGCTGATGCAAGAAGCAGCGCAACCACTTGGAGATCCGAAGGGAGCATTTTGCCTCTCTCCTGTGGGCATCCCTCAACTTCTGTCCTCACTTCCTAAACTCAGTGATGATTTCTGAATTCCATCCTGCCTCTGGAGACTGCATGGGTTCCAGGCAATGAAGAGCTTCGCTGAATCCTGATGCAGCAAAGCATTCTCGTGACAAACATGACCTCTTCCCTTTGACCATCAGCTCCGGGGCCATCTGGACAGTGCACAAACTAGAAACCCACTAAGGGGAGGAGAGTAGCTCTAACGGGGACACATCCCCACTTCTTTCCCTTCTAGCAAGTTTGAAAGGCAACCGTAAATGCAGGTGGATATGTAGAAAATGAGGGCATGCTATAACTTCACATCACATGAGTTTATGACCAGGGGTTTTTAATCTTAGTTCTGAGAGCTGTACATGGGAAATGAAAGTTTTTCCACTAAGCATCTATCAGTGACTGATTGCACAAGCTTATCTCCATCATACTAAGGTGTCTTCATTGAGAATTTTCCCATTGAACAAATAAACATAGAGATAGTGACAGGTAGGCTGGGCATGGTGGCTCATACCAGTTATCTCAACATTTTGCGAGGCTAAAGCGGACAGGTCTGTTGAGGCCAGGATGGTGAAACTCTGTCTCTACTTAAAACACAAAAAACAGCTGATGATGCATGCCTGTAATTCCAGCTACTCGAGTGGCTGATGCATGAGAATCTCTTGAATTCAGGAGGCAGAGGCTGCAGTGTGCTGAGATTTTGCAACTGTACCCCAGCTTGGGCAATAAAGCAAGAATCTGTCTCAAAAATTAAAAAAAAAAAATGTGAGAGAAATGGTTAAAAAAAAAAAGCACTATGAAAAATCATTGAACAAAGTGTAAGGATGTTAACCTTCCCACATTGTTGAACTTTTATATATATTTACATGCATATCTACACACAAAGCTGATCTCCTTACATGTTAAATCAGTTACATGTTGAATAAAAAAAAAGGAATTATTTTCTATGTTTTAACACTGAAGAGGGGTGCACATGGTCCAGGCATGTCCTGTTGGAGTTGAATGGGGCCTGTTCTGGGAAAGGGGAAAAGGCAGAGTGAGGCCCTGGTGCACTTAGGTGGGATAAGTTGGGACCATAGAGAGGCAGTCAGGGCCTGGCCCCAGCAACACTGAGGCTCATGGGGGCTTCTGGAGGAGAAGGAAATAGTCCAGAGTGCTGAAGGCTAAACCACCCTGTAACAGCAAAGATCGGGCAAGATCGTGCTGCATCTCAGCATCCCTGCCAGCCAGACCTAACTAGACCCTGTATTAAAGACACCTGGGGTGGACAGGTGTGAGCTGCCAGGCTGCAAAGAGCCCCAGAAGGAGGTCTGCCCTGGGGCAAGGGTCCAGACCATTATGGCCAAGTTGATTTTAAAAAGCCCTATCTCCTCTGTTCTCAGAGGCTCAGGCTGGTGGAGAACAGATACAAATTGAACTGGGCATATGCCCAGTAATGGGATTACTGGGTCAAATGTTATTTCTGGTTCTAAATCCTTGAGGAATCACCACACTGTGTTCCACAATGGCTGAACTAATTTACACTTCCACCAACAGTGTAAAAGCATTCCTATTTCTCCACATCCTTGCCAGCATCTGTTGTTTCCTCCATATGTTCTTTGTCTTCTGCTACCAGGGTGGATATGGAAGGACCATTAGGTGGGGGCGGGGCTAGGCGTGCCTGAGCTCAGAGTCTCCTTGGGTGGGTCTTGCTTTGGCTGCTGTAGGGGATGGAGATGAGATTCCCAGGTCACTGTATGGTATGAGACCACCACTTCTCCTGTTGTCCTTCTCAATTTCTCCCCAACCTCTGCTTTTCCCTCGTTTATAAGACAGGAGAAAAGGGAGAAAGCAAAAAGTTGGAAAGAAACAGAAGTAAGATAAATAGCTAGACGACCTTGGCACCACCACCTGGCCCTGGTGGTTAAAATAATAATAATGTTAACCCCTGACCAAAACTACTGATGTTATCTGTAAATTCCAGACATTGAATGAGAAAGCACTGTAAAACTTTTTGTTCTGTTAGCTGATGTATCTAGCCCCCAGTCATGTTCCTCACGCTTACTTCATCTATTATGACTCTTTCTCGCAGACCCCTTAGAATTGTAAGCCCTTAAGAGGGCTAGGAATTTCTTTTTCGGGGAGCTCAGCTCTTATGACACGAGTCTGCCGACGCTCCCGGCCAAATAAAAAAAACCCCTTCCTTCTTTAATCCGGTGTCTGAGGAGTTTTGTCTGTGACTCATCCTGCTACACTGGAGTTGTGTACCTAGAAGGATTATGGTTGCCTCTGCTGAGTCATGAAGGTTGTCAGGGAAGTGGGGGAAAGCCGGAAGTCTCAGGCCTCACCTAGCTTCCACACACTGAAAGGCTGGTCTCCCTCCCACAATGCCCCTTGCAATAGCCCCGAGTCTGTTTCCAGACTGAAGGTGAATCTGGCTTGAAAACTTACCTGAGGCTTTCTGCCTCCCGACTGACAAAGAAATGGGCTTCAGTTCTTACGCCGCCGGTGAAGTCTGCAAGCCGGATTCATGCCCTCTCCTGAGTTCTGGCCAGGAGGCTTCTCGCCCCATTCAATTTTTTACAAAGTTCAGCTAGAGAAGTCCTTCTCCCTGTGAAGTTTTACCCCCTGATCCTCTGGCCACCCTCCTCATGGAAGCCTGTGGTGCCAGGCAGGAATGGGCTACCTGGGGATCCAGCGGCCTTCCGGTGCCTTTCTGCTACTTCCTCTACTCCTGTATGTCTCTCAGCTCGGCTCTCTAACTTGACTCAGCTCCAGGTAAAGTCAGGAACTTCTCCCACAAACAGACTTTCAGCTTCTCCGGTAGGGGTGTGTGTTCAGGAGACGAGGATCTCCCTTTCCCATTTCCGTGGTTAGGGGATTTAAAATATTTGGGGTGTCTCCTAGGTCCTGCAAGAGCAGTCTGCTTCCTTCGGAGGGTCTGTGGGTCCTGTCAGGATTGCTGGTCTGTTCTTGCAGTCCACCTGGAGCTAAAACTCACAGTGCAAGCCTCCACATGCTGCTCTGTCCAGAGCTGCAATCTAGTTCTGCTTCCTGTCTGTCATAATCCCTCATGACCCTTGAGCTTTTTTTTTTCATGTGATTGTTGGCAGCATGTATGTCTTCTTTTGAGAAGTGTCTGTTCATGTCTTTGTCTACTTTTTAAAGGTTTTTTTTTTTTGTAAATTTGTTTAAGTTCCTTGTAGATGCTGTATATTGGATCTTTGTCGAACGCATAGCTTGCAAAAATTTTCTCCCATTCTGCAGGTTGTCTTTTTACTCTGTTAATAATTTCTTTTGCTGCCCAGAAGTTCTTTAGTTTAATTACATCCCATTCATCAATTTTTTCTTTTGTCACAATTGCTTTTGGTGTCATTGTTATAAAATCTTCGCCTGTGCCTATGTCCTGAATGGTATTGCCTATGTTGTCTTCCAGGGTTTTTATAGTTTTGTGTTTCAGATTTAAGTCTTTAATCCATTTAATCCTGTATATGAAGACCGATCTTTATGTTTACAAATTCTTTCATCTTCTTAATCTAGTCTATTGTTGAGGTTCTCAAATTGTATTATTTATTTTATTTATTGAATTATTCAATTTCAGCTGTTAAATTCCTTTTCACTCATTTTATGGATTTGTTTGATTGAAATCTATTGCTGGAGAATTATTGTTTTTCCTTCAGAGATGCTATGTTTCCTTGCTCTTTTATGTTTCTTATGTCCTTACATTAATATTTGAATATGGGGTAAAACAGTGTCTTCTTCTAATTTTATAGATTGGCTTTGGTAGTAAAAGACTGACTCCTGTAGCTGTATCTATACTGTTGAATCAGTAAGACACTTTGCCTTTATTTCTGGGTTGGTTCAGTAGTTTAGACTTCTATGATTTCTTCAGCTATAATCAGCATCACTGATGTCTGTGAGCTCCTCAGTGTCTTAGCCTTCATTGTTAATGGAGGCTGTGGTGAGATTTTGCTGAGGAAACACATGCCAGGCAGTTTGGTCCTTGGGCACAAGTTGTGTTGGTCTTTGAACTCCTGGGTGATGTACGTGGGCACTAGTGGTTGAAGTTTCAGGCAGGCCATCCTTGGGCCTTCAGGTGGCTTTTATTTTTTTGAGATGGAGTTTTGCTCTTGTTGCCCAGGCTGGAGTGCAATTGCTTGATCTCAGATCACTGCAACCTCTGCCTCCTGGGTTCAAGAAATTCTCCTGCCTCAGCTTCCCAAGTAGCTGGGATTACAAGCGTGCACTTCCACGCCTGGCTAATTTTGTATTTTTTTTTTTTTTTTTTTTTTAGTAGAGATGGAGTTTCTCCATGTTGGTCAGGCTAGTCTTGAACTCCCGACCTCAGGTGATACACCCCCCTCTCAGCCTCCCTAGTGAATGGCACTGCCAGTTCCCTGGAGTGTAGGACACTTTGTAGGCTAGAGTGATGGGGACCAGGCTACTGGTGAGTTCAGCTGGTGTTGTGATGCCGCAGCCCTCTGGATGGACATGAGGGAACGTCATTGGGGGTCCAGAGATGTGGAGATGCAGGGGTTGTTGGGCCCCAGGGCAGGATGTAGTCTGTTGGGGGCTGGGCTCTCAAAATGGCACTGTGCCACAGCTGCCTGTGTCTGGGGGCGGATGCAAATGATCCAGTGCCAACTCCTTCTCTGGGACAATGCCCATCACATGGACTCCAGGCAGCTCCCTATAGTAGTCTCAGGGCCTGCGAGGGCTGAGAGACTCTCCCATGGCTAGGATTGCAGCGTCCACGGTGGGAATATGGACCACTGGGGCTCTCTTTCTTACCTTTTTGCTACACTGGAGAGTTTGTCCTGGCTTTAAGCTGATTCTGGCTGGGCTGCTGTTTCACTTTCCTTTCCTTCCATACCTTGTCACTTTGCTGCTGAATTCTAGTGCCCTCTTTCATGCCCCATTCAAGGTATGATTATCTACTTGCTGTTTTTGTCTTTCTTTGTGGAGGACACAGTGCCTGATGCCTCTAGTCAGCCATCTTGAAGTCCACCTCCTAGCAATGAGAGGATAATATTCTATGTGATGGCTTTAATACACGTGTCCAAACTGCTTCTTTTCTAGGGAAGCACTTACTCCAAGAAATAAATGTTATATAGTGCAAAAATATATTAAAGGGTCAGTTGGTGATGTAATTTCAAGAGTAGCACTGAGGAAAACTTGGGACTTCCACAGAGTTGAGTTGGTTGGAATATATCTCAGTCTCTGAGATTTTGAACCGAATGTTTTGAACTTTTTGAGATTTCAAGTAGCCCATGTGACATAACTTAACATTCTTTCTTGGCCAAATCAGGCATAGTGAAAAATAAAATCCAGCTAATATACTTTTAAATGTCTTGATTCTATACTCTTTCAATGACCAAGGGGAGGCTCCCCACTGCTTTACACAAAAAAGAAAACTCTATGAACAAGAATATCTTCACACAAAGCAAATAAAATTATGTCTAGATGGAGCAAAATGGTGACAAGTGGGAAAAGCACTCAGTGGCTGTGGTAGGCAGAATAATGTCCCCTCTGTCTCGCACCAAAACTATCCACATTCTAACTCCTGGGTCCTGTGAATGTGTCACCTTATAAGGCAAAGGGGAATTGAGGTTTCATGTGAAATTAAGGCTGTTAATCAGCTGACCTTAAAATAGGGAGAGTATCTTAGATTATCCAGGTGGGCCCAATGTAATCATGAGTCCTAAAAGATGGAAGAGTGGGGAGAAGATAAATTCAGAATGATGGAGTGTGAGGACTCAATTCTCCATTGCTGGCTTTGAAAATGGATGAAGGAAGCTATGGTGCACAGGAGTAACCTGCCATTGCTGGGATAAAGGTGCAGGAAGAAATCTGCAGAGCTTCCAGAAGAAAGCTCAGCCCTGATGACACCTTGATGTTGGCCCACTGAGATCCAACTGAAAGCTGCAACCTATAGAACAGTCAGATAATATATTTGTGTTGCTTTAAGCCAATAAGTTTGTTGTAATTTGTGATAGCAGCCATAGGAAGCCAATGCAGTGTTTTAAAAGAAGGAAGAAAATGCTGAATGATTATGCCCAGTGAAAGTTGAGAACTAAAGGAGTTCCCTGAACCTCAGCCAGGCATACATGTCTGGGAATTGCCTTTGAAAAAGTTGCTGAAGAAATTGCCTTTAATCTGAGTGCACCTCTTTTTATAATTTAAATTTTTGATGAAGTCTGGTTGATGTGGGAATACGTGATTGTGCAATTTTCCCATGTGCTGCACCTTTATCAGGGAGAGACAGACCCCTGCAAGGTTACATGCAATAGGATGGTGCATTTTCCCAGTAAAAAGGGGGAGTAGGTTTCCCATATGCAGGGTGAAGGGTTGCAGCGCTAGACAAAAGCAATAGGTATGGTGAAACTTCCCCTACCCTGCTGTAAGTCATTTTCAACTAAGAGCTCATCTAGATGCAACAGAAGGATACTGGAAACCAAACAGTAATTATGTCATAACATTCAATATAAACTTATTTATTTATTTATTTATTTATTTATTTTTGAGACAGTCTTTCTCTGTCACCCAGGCTGGAGTGCAGTGTCATGATCTCAGCTCACTGCAGCCTCCACCTCGTGGGTTGAAGTGATTCTCCTGCTTCAGCCTCCTGAGTAGCTGGGATTACAGGCACCTGCCACCATGCCTGGCTAAATTTTTGTATTTTTAGAAGAGACAGCGTTTCACCATGTTGGCCAGAATGATCTTGATCTCCTGGCCTCATGATCCACCCACCTTGGCCTCCCAAAGTGCTTGGATTACAGGCGTGAGTCACCGCACCCAGCCAGTAATATAAACTTTTAAAAGAGGTTTTGTGCTTGTTGGTTTTGCTTTATTCTTTATTGAGGATTCAATAAAAATCCCTGTGAGAAAAAAGGAGAGAGGGAAAGGGAAACAGGGAGACAAGGACAGGGAGAGAGAAAAAGAGAACATAAAACCTCCAGAAAACAACAGGCTTCAGTCCTTTTTGGGTGTAGTGCTCTCAATTCTTGGTTGATGCCCCAGAGGCAGGAAGCAGGGTCGGCTATTTAAACATCTCCCAACATGGATTTCTGTTTCAAGGCAAAAGTCCCGACAGGAGCCATTTGGACGTTCACAGATCTCCTTGAATTTGCCCCTGGCTGCAAGCAGAAGAGGGTTATTGTAACCATTCATCAGTCTTTACTGTGTATTGAATTACATGGGTGTAGTGGGCAGTGCCTGAGAATAATCTTGTGTGGATTTGTGTGTGTGTGTGTGTGTGTTATTTGATTTCTTAAACACTTAAAAATCTGCTGTCACACAAAAATTTGGATTTTTTGGTGTTCTTGAAAAATCTGAGAATATTGGGTGCACCTACATGACAAAAGGCTGGAGGTGAGTAGCCCGCTCCCCTTTACAAGTTCTAGAGCGCGCACGTTTCAGTTTATTTGTTCCTTATTATCTCCTAACACCGAGGGGAGATATCAGCCTTTCAAAAAAATATAATGCCTTGTACTATGGATTTTCTTGGAGTGAAAGAGAAGAAAATCTCTTTTGGCTCATTTCTTTTTATTTCTACACACACACACACAAACACACACACACGCTCTATATGATAGGTTATAATAGATGTATCTTTCAAAAGTAGAACTGAAATATAGACCTAAGAGGTAATATACTTTAATTGTTAGAGAGGATATTTTTCCTGTGGAAGGGAAGAATATTCCTATGGGTTTAATAGACAAATATATCTTTGTCAGTACTTGTTAAACCCTGTGACTTCACTCATTTCTTATATCTCTGGCACTGGTCTTTGAGGTTGCAATTTTTCTCTAGAACCATTGCATATATTAAGAGTGAAATAATCAAGGTCTTCTTAAAGGCTCAAAAACGATACTCGTTGAAAACATTGAATAGTATTTCATTTATGTCCTAAGATATCACTGCTCTGAGGATAGGCCACACACATTGAGGTGTTTAGTTTGAAAAGTGTTTTAATTCTGAGCAGTCTTTGCATGTAACACAGATCACATTTTCCATGACAACTTCTTGACAATAAGAGAGATATAAAAACCAGCACTTTTTTTTTCTATTCTGGAACACAAAAGCCAATTCTAGAATAGCTTTCAATCAGTACAGCGATTTTAATAAACATTCAATAAATGTCTATTTAATTGAACTGAAATCCAAATGCATTAGATTCCATTAAACTTTTCAATGGTTACAAAGCAATTAGTGGATTGATGTGAAGACCAGATATATGCAACATCATATTTATATCTATAATGCAAATTGTGAAATAAAGGTCATGTTTTTTGAAGACAATGATAATTCTAAATGTTGACCACTTGGTAGAAACAAGCTGAGATCTGAGTTTTTTTGATCCTTGAGCTTTCCATCTCTTCCTTTTATCTGTAAGTAGTCAGCTACTATGTATATAGAGCCCACTGGCCTTGGGCTAAAATTGGCCCTTTGCAGCTGGAAGAGTCATAAGAGACTAGTATAGTGTAGAGGATGAACCACTGACCTGTCTTGTGATATGTGATAAATCACTCTTGGACATCCCTCTGCTGTAGTACTTCTTGCATTCTACTATGGGTGGTGTTTTCCCATCTGACCTCAATTCTTGATAATGAATTTCTTGAGGGCAGGAATCATTTCTTATTCTCCTCTCTATGTATATTCCAGAATCTGATTCAAGTCATTGCTTATAATAGCTAGTCATTAAATGATTGTGGAATAATTGATTAAAATACAACTATTTTCTATCTTGTAATAGATATGTGTGGAAATTTGTTGTTACTCTCGATTCACAGGTCTTTGAATCATGTGTACTATTTTACTACACCTGACTCTATTGAGCATTATATTTTCAAACCACTTTTCAAAAAACTTAATGCAGAGCTACCATTTGACCCAGTAATCTCATTACCGGGTACATACCCAAAGGAAAATAAATCAGTCTTGTAAAAAGACATAAATTTCTATGTTCATCACAGCAGTATTCACGGTAGCAAAGGTATGGAATCAAACTAGGTGTTCATCAATAGGGGATTGAATAAAGAAAATGTAGTACATATATGTCAAGGAATACTATGCAGCCATAAAAAGAAAAAAATTGTGTCCTTTTCAGCAAAATGGATGCAGCTGGAGGACTTTATTCTAAGCAAATTAGCTCAGGAACAGAAAGCCAAATACCACATATTCTCAGTTATAAGTCGGAGCTGAGCAATGAGTGCACATGGACATAAAAATGGGAACAAGAGAGATTGGGTCTTACCAGGAGGGGAGGGAGAGGGAGTAAAGTCTGAAAAGCTACCCTTTGGTTACACCCTACCTGCGTGACAGAGTTATTCATACCCCAAACCTCAATATCACACAATATACTCATGTAACAAATCTGCATGTGCACTCCCTGAATCTAAAATAAAGGTTGAAATTATTTTTAAAAATTGAAATTACAAAGGGCTTTGTAAAATTATGATATACCATTGTTCATTTGCAAGAATTCAAGTAACATTAGGGATTTTAAAAATCTTTTGTTTTTATTTGTTCTTTGCTTGTAAACCTTGTGTATTGCATATTGTGGACACAATGTCTTTTCCAGCTATTTGCTTCAGGAACAAAAGCTAGAGTTACAATGAACATCATAGGCTCTCTTGTCTAGTCACTTACCTTAAAGATGAGGAAATAAGCTGACAGAAAGGAAGAAAGTTGCCCAAGATTACCCAGTGATCGGGTGAGGCAGATGATAGGGACAGCACTAAGGCTTGGTATCCTGAGCCTCATTCTATTTTCCACTCTTGCCCTCTCTCTGTGTCCTCCTTTCCTTTCTAGCCTTCTACAAAAAGTTTGCAGTTCTGCTTCAATGTCTACCTAAGGACATCCAGAGGAGATGCCACCTTTCATTAGGCTGCATTCTGTAGCACCATCCTGTGTTTTCTTCTCCAGTCTTGTTGCATCCCATTTTTGACTGTAAGTAATGCTTCTGCCTGTGCTGTTCTATCTAAATAGTTTCTTCTATTTTGATTGAGTGACAGTGAAAACAAAAAAAAAAATTTGTTTATCCAAATTTGGAATTTTTAAACCCTGATTAAAAGCATTGATTTTCTGGGGTTATAGATGTAAGATACATATTTTAAAATATTTTTAACTGATTAAAAATATCCAAACCCATGTATATAGCCATGGTGACTATTTAACAACTACTAGTGAGACAGGACTACAGTAATGCCACAAGGATAATAATCTTATAAGTTGGTCCCCAATGTTGTGTGCTACCGAGTTAATATAATTGGATATGGTATTACATTTTATCAGGCTTTAGAAAGTCACACAAAGGAACAGCACAACAGAACTCTAGGGTGGGATGTATAGGGAAAGCTGGGATATTTAAAAAAAGCATCGACTCTGACATTTACCCCACTGTTGGGAAAAGCACTTCAGTTTCCAGAGCCTTAATTTTTTCCTCTATAAAGCAGCAAAAATAGAGGCAATAAGTTGCTTATTAATCCTTGAATACACATGTTCAGGAGTTCCAGAAAATTTTCAGATCTACTTTGGGTGTCTGGTAACAAACAACCATTTATATTGTTACAATAAATTAGACTGTGTTGAGAAACCAGTTGGTTTCGTTAATGACCAGACATTTTGTTAGTGAACACTTCCCAGACTTTACTAGCCCTGCTAAGAATTAATCACCCCACTTGCTCCCGGTCTTACTCTCCAAAGTGCTTTGTTTATGTTACAGTGTTTACTGCCTTGTATGTTAGATTAGTGAATGTATATTTGCCTCATCCACTACTGTATGAGCTTCTTGCTTGCTAGGACAAGGCTATATTCCTCAGAGCTGAGGAGGGAGTTGAATCATGTGGCTATTTATTCTCAAATCCTCTTCACCAAGTGGAACAAAACTGAACAGTGAAAGGCCACCGCACATGGAAGCAGGAGGTCTGGATTTGGGTTCCAGATCTCTAGATCTATTACTAACTGGAGGTATGGATATAGTCAGGAAAATTGTCTTCCTTAGGTGCTTCCTTGATAGCACCTACAAAGATCGAAATCTGTTGGATCTAGATCAGGGGATTCTCAATCATTACTATGCAGAAAATCAACTGGGAGAGTTGCTTTGTGATACAGATGCTTAGTTCCATCTCATGATTTTTTATTGTTTTTTAAAATTGATCAAGTATTTTTCATTTAATAATGTAAATTTTCTTAGTCCACATCTAATAAAACTCCCACCAGCATACAAATACATTGAATGATATTAGCAGCAGAATCTTTAAATAAAGTAACCATACACAATTATTAGGCCATTTTTTCCCATTGCTTATTATTTCATGCTATTTGTCACCATTGTCATCATAATCAGCCTCATCCTACATTGTTGAACACCCATCATGGACCATATGGCATAAACATTTTTCCTACTCATAAAGGAGCATATGTTCTCTATATGCATATAAAATTAATGTCTGAACAAAGTGGCTTAAACAAGGCAGAAGTTTATTTCTCCCTCATTTAAAGCTATAGTTACACCTACAATGGCTAGTACAGATACTTGCCAAACATTAGAGACGCAGGCCCCTTCCAGCTCTCTGCTCTGCTATACTTTAGAAGAGGCTCTAGTTTGGCTGCTAAATCCCCACCTATCATTTTTGAATTCCAGGCAGCAGGAAAGAAAAAAGCCAAGAGAGAAAAACAAAGGAACATCTACCCTTCCTTTTAAATTTTTTAACCAACCCCCTCTTGTTTTTTCTAACCCACTTTGTTAAGCTATGATTACATTTAAAAAGCTGTACATATTTAAGGTGTACATCTCGTGAGTTTGGGGATAAGTATACACTATGAACACATCACTACCATCAAGATTATAAACATATCCTTCACCTCCCAAAGTCCCCCCCATTATTATTATTATTATTATTGGTAATAAATTTTGGTAAGAACACAAAATCTACCCTTTTAGCAAATTTTAAGTATGCAATACAGTATTTTTAGCTATAAGCACTATGCTGTAAACAAGATCTCCAGAACTTACTTATGTGGTATATCTGAAACTTTGTGCACTAATCACTTCTACCCATTTCCCCAGCACCACGGCCCCTGGCAACCATGATTCTACTCTCTGCTTTTGTGAGTTTGTCTATTTTAGAGTTCAAATACAAGTGAAATAATATAGTAATTGTCATTCTGTGATTGGCCTATTTCATATAATGTAATGCCCTCCAAGTCCATCCATGTTGTCACAAATGACAGGGTTTCATTATTATGTAACACTGAATAATATTCCATTGCATATATGTATTAGCCATTTATCTTGATACTCTCCCTCCACCTGCCTCCTAACAGGCCCCAGTGTGTGTTGTTCCCCTCCCAGTATCCATGTTTTCTCATTGTTCTGCTCCCACTTATAAGTGAGAACATGTCGTGTTTGGTTTTCTGTTCCTGGGTTAGTTTGCTGAGGATAATGGTTTCCATCTCCATCCGTGTTCCTGCAAAGGACATGATCTCATTCCTTTTTATGGCTGCATAGTATTCCATGGTGTATATGTACCACATTTTCTTTATCCAGTCTGTCACTGATGGACATTTGGGTTCATTCCATGTCTTTGCTACTGTGAATAGTGCTGCAGTGAACATATGTGTGCATGTATCTTTATAATAGAATGATTTATATCCCTTTGGGTATATACCCAGTAATGGGATTGCTGAGTCAAGTGGTATTTCTTGTTGTAGGTCTTTGAGGAATCACAATACTGTCTTCCACAATGGCTGAACTAATTTACATTCCCACCCACAGTGTAAAAGTGTTCTTATATCTCAACAGCCTCATCAGCAGATAGTTTTATTTTAAAAATTTTTGAGAAACCTTCATACTATTATCTGAAATGGACATATTAATTTGTATTTCCACCACAACTATACAAGGGTTAACTTTTCTCCACATCCTCACTAATACTTGCTATACATCTTCTTTTTGATAATAGCTATTCTAAGAGGCATCAGGTGATATTTCATGGTGGTTTTTATTTGCATCCCCCTGTTGATTAGAGATGGTAAGAATTTTTTCATATATTTGTTGGCCATTTGTATCTCTTTTTCTGGGAAATGTCTATTCAGATCTTTGCCCCCCTTCTTTTTTTTTTTTTTTTTTGAGATAGAGTCTTGCTCTGTCACCCAGGCTGGAGTGCAGTGGCAAGATCTCGGCTCACTGCAAGCTCCGCCTCCTGGGTTCATATCATTCTTCTGCCTCAGCCTCCCTAGTAGCTGGGACTACAGGTGCCCACCACCATGCCCAGCTAATTTTTTTTCTTTTTTTTTTTTTTTTTAGTGGAGACAGGGTTTCACCATGTTAGCCAGATCTTTGTCAATTTAAAAAAACATTTCAACTTTTATTTTAGATTCAGGGGATGCATGTGCAGGTTTTTACATTGGCACATTGTGTGATGCTGAGGCTTGGAGTATGAATGATCTTGTAACCCAGGTAGAAAACATAGTACCCAATAAATAGTTTTTCAGGCCTTTGTCCCCACCTTCCCTTCCCCCTATAGTATTCCCCAGTATCTGTTGTTCTGATTTTTATGTCCACGTGTATCCAATGCTTTGTTCTCACTTATAACTAAGAACATATGGTATTTGGTTTTCTCTTCCTGCATTATTTTAGAATAATGGCCTCCAGCTGCATCCATGTTGGTGCAAAGGACATAATTATTTTATGGTTGTGTAGTATTCCATGGTGTACATATACTGTATTTTCTCTATCCAATCTAACATTGATGGACATCTAGGTTGATTCCATGTCTTTGCTATTGCAAATAAAGCTATAATAAATATATGAGTGCACATGTCTTTATGATAGAACAATTTATTTTCTTTTGGATACAAGGGTCAGTCCCCATGGCTACTGTCAAGGGCTAGTGTTGAGTGCCTGCAGCTTTTCCAGGCTCAGGGTGCAAGCTGTCAGTGGATCTACCACTCTAGGGTCTGGAGGATGGTGGCTGTCTTCTCACAGCTCCACTAGGCAGTGCCCCAGAGGGGACTCTGTGGGGGCTCCAACCCCACATTTTCCCTCTGCACTGCTGTAGTAGACAATCGCCATGAAGTCTCCACCCCAGCAGACTTCTACTGGACATAGAAGCTTTTCCATACATCTTTTGAAATCCAGGCAAAGGCTTCTGATATGGCTTGGTTCTGTATCCCCACCCAAATCTCACCTCAAATTGTACTCCCATAAATCCCACATGTTGTGGGGGGACCCAGTGGCGATAACTGAACCATGGGGGCAGTTTCTTCCATACTGTTCTCATGGTAGTGAATAAGTCTCACAAGTTCTGATGGTTTGATAAGGGAAACCAATTTTGCTTGGCTGTCATTCTCTCACTTGCCTACTGTGATGTAAGACATGCTTTTCGCCTTCTGCCTCCCCCCAGCCATGTGGAACTCTAAGTCCAATTAAACCTCTTTCTTTTGTAAATTGCCCAGTCTCAGGTATGTCTTGATCAGCAGTGTACTCCTGTACTTTGTGCACCTGCAGGTTTAAAACCCCATGGAAATTGCCAAGGCTTATGGCTCGCACTCTCTAAAGCAGTGGCCCAAACTGTGTCTGGGGTCCTTTTAGCCATGGCTGGAGCTGGAGTGGCTGAGATCTAGAATGCTGTGAGCACTGTCCTGCACTTGCCCATGGTGGTGTAGCCCTAGGCCCAGCCCACAAAACCATTCTTCCCTCCTAGGGCTCCAGGCCTTTGAAGGGAGGGACTGCCACCAGCCAAGGTCTCTGAAATGTCTTTGAGGTCCTTTCTTCATTGTCTTCTATTAGCATCTGCTTTGCTTTTAGTTACCTAAATTTCTGCAGCCTGCTTGACTTTCAGACAATACCAGTGGTCTTACAAGTACTACATGACCCCTAACACTTCCTGACTTCATTTCTGCAATATATTTTATTTTTTTACATCATCATGAACATTGAAACTTTTTATATATATTCGCCTTCCATTTATTTTCAAGGCCAGTTTACCTCCAAAGAATTTTAGAATATACAGTCTCCATAAGACTCTAGTTTGTCTGGTTTCTTGTTGTATCTCTTGACTGTGAATGCTTTCTAGTATATATAATACACTCAAAAGTACTTATGAATAAAAAAAGGAATGAATCTTCCTATTTTTCCTTCAAAATAGCCTAACTCTTTGGTTTCCAACTTTATATGAGGGTTTTTAGTAGTTGTCTCAAAAATGCAATCAAATTGAACAGGGTGTGTCTCCAGAATGAAGTTTTGATTAGGTTCAGTGTCTGTGCAATCAGGGCATGTCTCTTGGAATGTAGTGGTGATTAGCTTTATTAATTTTTTTTTTTTCTGTATATAAGGGGAAGCCAATCAGAGGATGCATTTTCCCAGAGAAGGAGCATCTGAAGAGTTTAAGACCTTGAAGAAAGAGAGTCTTTCTGCTTGCTTTTGGGACTTGCCTTGGAAGGTAGATAAGTTCACTGCATCCTCCAACTTTTTATTTCTGGTGAGTTCTCCAAGCACTGAGATGTGAACTGGCCTCATTCCCTTACAATGATACTGTAACCAGTCGAAGAGATTCCAGTTACTGGCAGCACATCTGCATGGGTCCATAAGCAGCTTCAGTCGTTGCCTCCTCAGAAGAAAGAATTTGACTGAGGGGCATACAGCGGAAAAAGAGACTGAGGTAAATTTCAGAGCAGGAGTGGAAGTTTATTTAAAATGGCTTTAGGACAGGAACTAAAGGAAAATTCTCTTGGAAGAGACCCAAGCGGATGCCTGAAGGTCCTAGAGAGAAAAGAGAAGGGCCTTTAACCTTGATCCTGTGATGGGTTTGTCTCTTTTTCATGATTCTTCCTTTAGGGAGAGATTCTGGCATGCACAGTGCTTTCCTTACCCTTTGGAACTGAGCATGCACGGTGTGTTTAGGGAGTTATATGCATGTCCATCTGTGGCTTTCTTTCCTTTTCCGGTGGAGTGTGCCCCCGGAAGATTATACTTTGCCATTTTTGTCTCTTAGCATGCATGCCTAAGAAGTTGCTTCTTCCTGGGGTCTGCATTTAATTAACATTTTTGATGTTAACAGGTTTAGACCATCAGGAAATGGCCTCTCTCTGGTGCTGCCTAATTATCATTTTTAGGGAGGCAATGTGGTAATTGACAGGCCATCACCTGACGTCTCTAGTAGGTAGGGGAAGAGCCCTCTCCTGCCCTGCTCATGCTCTTCTACCTGTAACAAGACAAGCCTTGTATATCGTTAGACATTTGTCCCATTGAGGCAGCAGCTCATTATTAAATTTTATTGTGTGAATTGTTACTTCACATTCTCATATTCTGTGTCGACTATTTGTGTGCCTTTTCCATTTTTGTTTTGGCCGTATCTCATTATTTCAACTGCCTCCTCCAAGATTCTAGATTTGCAATGGCCAATATAGTAACTACTAGTCACATGTGACTATAAACGGTAAATTAATTATAATTAAATAACTAAATGGCATATCCTTAGTAGTAATAGCCAAATTCGTGGCCAAACTAGAAATTTTGTAACTACATATGTGTGGTAGTTACTGCATTGGACAATGCAGATATAGAGAATTTATTTAATCACAGAAAGTCGTGTTGGGCATGTTGGCTGTCACTTATTTTTAAATTCTATTTGTGTGTTTTATAGTTAAATTGTATTCTGCTTCTGTATATTCATTTCTTTCCATAGATTTTCTCAGGCAATTTTTAAATTTCATTCATTTACCTTATTGAGGTAAGTACTTAGATTTTTTTTAAAATAATGTATAGCAAATAGTTTTTCCATGGATATTGTTTTAGCTTTATTGTATTGGTACTTTTACGTACTATATTCAGGTATTATTATTTTTCATAACTTTAAAAATTGTGCCAAGTTTATTTAAAATAGATTTCTCCCTTGATTTTCAGATGTTACATTCTGTCTTCCATTGCTGTTATTTTAATTTTATTTTATTGTATGTAAATATATTGCATATTCCTTTTTTAAAAATGTGAGATTTTTCCTCTCTCGTTACACAAACTTTGTATGCAGTGTTCATCATGCACTTTAAATATTTTGTTTCAGGGCATGGTGCTTTCACACATAAAACCTTAGAATGATTTTAAATTCCATTCCACTTTCACCATTCCTGAACTGCTTTGAATATATTGGATGTTGGAAGCCATGAGAGGTTTTGACTTGCAATCCAGTCAAGATAATAGGATTTTCCATTTATAGTGTAATCTGATACATATTCATTTTGGTTTCATACTTTAAAAAAATTATTCTCTTTTATCTGTGGTGATCTTTGCTTTTCTATTTGTGCATTGCTAGAATGTCAGCTGCTGTTTCCCTAGCACCTGAGATGTCACTCAACATTTTATAGCACTGGTGTTGAGAACTGAGAGAATCTACTAAATAATATCACTTTTTGAGACTGCAATTCTGAATTAAAAGGAAGAGAAAGGACAGGCAAAAGAATATAGACATCAGCTACTTTTACTGAAGATCTGTTGGAGAACATGGTTTTGTTGTCCAGGAACTTGAGATCTAATACTGCATTCCTAATACTTCACTAAGGTGTGTTTAAATAGCCGTGAAAGGGCTAGGAAGTCATAAGTCGGCCTCTTAATTGTTACGGGTGCTCTTAAAATATTAAGGTAATATTGAGGATGCAGAATGGCTCCTTCCTCATGACTTTTTAAGAGATCTGGGCTGGACACGGTGGCTCATGCCTGTAATCCTAGCACTTTGAGAGGCGGAGGTGGGTGAATCACCTGAGGTCAAGAGTTCCAGACCAGCCCGACCAAAATGGAGAAACCCCATCTTGACTAAAAAAACAAAATTAGCCGAGCACGATGACGCATACCTGTTATCCCAGCTACTCAGGAGGCTGAGGCTGGAGAATTGCTTGAACCCGGGAAGTGGAGGTTGCAGTGAGCCGAGATCGCACCACTGCACTCCAGGGCAACAAGAGCGAAACTCCGCCAAAAAAAAAAAAAAAAAAAGAGACACATCTGGAGGGAGATACTAAGCTGTGCAGGCTCTCATCTTGAAGTCACCAAATACATAAGTTGTTATTCCTGCTCTGGTGAGAAGTTTGTCAATACATTTTTTTCCATGAATTAATGAAAATTTTAGACCCATAACATAAGTTTTTAAAAGTTTCTCCTAAAGATTGCTTGTGTATGTATGTGTTTTGAAATATATTTAATCTCTATATCTTGAAATAATTTTTATAGATTCCACAAAAAAGTCGTTTATGAAATAAGTATGCTTTAACTTTCTTATAATATTTGTCCTTTTTTGTCCCTGGCACAGTCTGTATATGGCCAGTTAAATTACTTTTAGTTCATGTTTGGGTTATAATTACACACAAGTATTCTCTAAAGCCGGAATCTTATTTTGATATTCAAGGAAGAGTTTACATGGTAATAATATTAAGGGTTACAGCTGGTTTCACTGAAGCTTTGTAGGCATTCTCTAATATCTTATTTTTTTGAAGGAATATCTGTTCTGCTTGAATTATAGACTACATAATATATATGCTGTCAGGTACATTCATGGAAGGGACAGGCAGATGGATTCGTATGTTACTGGAGTCTTGATGAACAGATGTAGAAAATAGTCCAAGGAATAAGAAAAATGTTGATATTGAGAAGTGCTTGTTGAAGTCTGTAAATGTGCATTAAATGTGGCAGTAAAAATAGACACAATGATGTTTGGGAACTGGGTTCTAAATGCTGGAGTCCCCAGAATCATAGAGAACCTTGGTTAAGGGAGTAATTTTGTCAAAAAGCAAGAAGAGGCAGCGACAGGGAGAATATAATTAAGAGTACTGCTGGGTCATTTTCTAATTTTGTAATTTTGTCATATTTTTCAAACCCTGTTGATCATTTATTAAATTGGTAAATAAGCTATAATCAGCAGGGTTACTATGAGGGTTCAATAAGGAAATATATGTACATCTGTAAGCACAATGTCACAATTAATACAAAGTTACTCTTTTTGTTTTTCCTGGACTTCATGTACAAATGGGTCAGTAAGTTTTTTGTTTCTGATACATAATTATCATTTGTACCTAAAATATATTTAATTATTTTTATAGTTTTAGCAGGGAAATAATACATGCATGTTTCCCCCTGTCTCAAACACATACATTCATATAAACATATGCACCTATATACCTACATATCTATGTATGACTATATACATGGCCATCAGTATTTCTCAGCAAATATATATCATGATAATCAGAGATATTGCAACTAACAAAGACTAATATAAACCATGATTGCAAGAGTTTTAGGTACCATGTTAGTAAAATATCAGATTGAGCTGCTAAATTTCTCCCACCCCTAAGTCATTTTGTATTTTCTGAGCATCCTAGAGGATTTTGACTGTATACACAGGACAGAAACACCATGACTCAGGGTACTCCTGCTAATTTCTGATGCAGGAGATTTTAAGGGCTAGATTAGCAGGATGGGAGTGTTGACCCTCTAAATGAAATAAATCCCTGAATTGATTATCCCCATCCTAAAACAGATTTTTTTCTTTTTTTGAGACAGAGTCTCGCTCTGTCGCCCTCGCTGGAGTGCAGTGGTAGGATCTCAGCTCACTGTAATCTCTGCCTCCTGGGTTCAAGTGATTCTCCTTCTTCAGCCTCCTGAGTAGCTGGGATTACAGGCAAGCACCACCATACCCAGCTAATTTTTGTATTTTTAGTAGAGATGGGGTTTCACCATGTTGGCCAGGCTAGTCTCGAGCCCTTGACCTCAGGTGATCCGCCCGCCTTGGCCTCCCAAATTGCTGGGATTACAGGCGTGAGCCACCGCACTCGACCCTAAAACAGATTCTTACTTGTTTTTTTCCAAGTTCCAAGGGGAAATACAAAAGTCAGAGTTGAGAGAAAGTAAAAGTGGAACAAGGCTTCAGAGGGCTGTGATGGGTGTTGGAGAAACACTGCTAGGGCATAAAGCTAGGATAATAAAATCTGAGAAATCCCACAGTGTTTATCTATAGGTGGAAATTATATTCCACATGTGGATGGAGTCAGGGATTCCCTGTGTTTTAAAATCAGTGAGAGAATTGAATATCTGGACTTGTGCCAATTAACATACAAAACTCAGTGCTTTTGATGTTCTCATTCACAAGATATGTGTGTTCCTTCTTTATTAGCAACTATAGTCATAGGCTTCCTAATTTTGACCATGGGAAAAGAGGAGAGGCCTCTTCGTGTTTTTGTCTGTTGGTTAGGCTGTGGTGCAGGTGGTGTCACACTTCAGTGAAAGTCTGGCTTTTCGTCACAAGTTGATCTGAAAATTGTGCACAAGACTGGTGTCTCACATGTTCTTTCTCCAACCTCAGCTTTTCTTATTGCCTGAAGTGTCTGCAAGTGGAAATCCAGAGGAAGACAGAGAGAAACTGAGTTCTTGACAATGCATCCACTGGTGAGTAGGGGATGCCTCTTTCTACTGAAATTATACCCATATTGCTGGCAAATGGGCAGTTTTCTCCAATTTGCATGGGTGTTTCATTTTTATTCTTTTTTTTGTTTTGTTTTTACGATGCAAAATCCACCCAGCCTGGGTGTTCCAAATGCAATCAGGAGGCTTTCAGGTATCTGGTCTCCAATTAAGTTTTCTCAGGACTCTAGGTTGGGTATCATGTGTCAAAGACTCCTAAATTATCAATATAATTTCTAATATTACACTACTTTATTCCAGCCCCTATTAAGACTATTTACTAAAAAAGATATGAGAGATTTCATCTATACGTTTCTTTTTCTTCTATCCATCCTATAATCTCATAGGGAAATAATTGACACATTAACTGTACTGTTGGCTGAAATAGACTTAGGATTGTGATAAATGCAGGTGATAGAGATGAGTGAAGAGCAGAATATCACAGCCCAACAATGAGTCTGATGTTCTAGCAGCTGAGTTCAATAAATCCAGTGTGATAGGACTTGGGCAAGAGCTGTGCAGTGTTGAGGGAAAAGAAGAGTTTGATAAAATATATTTGAGCTTTTAAAAACTTTGTGAAAGGACAACTAAAGAAGTCATTATTATTCTTATCCCCATTCATTTTACCTTTTGGTAATTAACCTTTTTTCCTTCTGGTAACTGAAAGTAACATATAAGAAATATAATTATTTAATTATGGTTGCACACTCAGAAGAAGGAATATAGTAGATAGAGTACAATTTAGGGTTCTGTGGAAATGCTTTATAAGGGCTGGTTAGAAAATAAAAAAAATAAATAAAGAGGCTTTTTAAATCCTTGAACAAGTGAAGTGACAAGGTAAATTTAAAAGAGAAACAATGATAACTGATGTTTGGATTGCCGAGAGAAAGTTGAGAACAGGAGGCTTCATATCACAGAAATCATCAGACTAAGACTTCCTCAGTATAGCAGCCTCTGCGGTCTTGTCTTGTGCTGCTAGACTTTCTTTAAGCCTTGTCATGAACACCTGAATTACATAACATTAGAGAGACTATATGTATGAATTGAATCTTATATTCTGCATAAAGCTTGTTCAGTTCTGAAGAATGCTGGAGTCTGGTTCATTACTTTCTAACTTTTTAATGAATAAGGGACCAATGACTTATATTTAATAAATATTTGCTAGATAGGATACATGTTTTCTATTAGTTCATTAGATTATTCAAAACACATAATAGGTCTTTTAACCATTCGATTGGTGAGAAACCTGTGGTTCATCTAGAGAAATAATTTATTTCATCACAGTCATGTTTAAAAATTAGTAAATCATGGTTAGTTGCCTTGTGATAAATCTGTAATTTACTTGAAATTCATGGCGAATTTCATTTTATTTATGAATGTTCAAGTGAAAATTTTATAATCAGTTATGTAGAGGTGATTAACACATTACTGAAAAATATCTGGGTTATATTATGCCACACCTCATGCGATATTTCTTTATAGTAAAGTTTAATGGATTCAGAGTAGGTATGTCTCTGTGAGTGAATCTGAAAGGCAGATACCAGCTTAGTACTGAGAATGAACTGGCTGGAACCCAAAACACTGAGTATTCTGCATACCCAGCTCCTAGCTATGTCATCTCAGCCTTCCACTTTTGGACATTGAAAGGGATTTCTCTGTCTAAACTAAAATGTGTGTGATGTTTTAGAAGAAAGTGACTTTTGAAGATGTAGCTATTGACTTCACCCAGGAAGAGTGGGCCATGATGGACACATCCAAGAGAAAGCTGTACAGAGATGTGATGCTGGAAAATATCAGTCACCTGGTGTCCCTCAGTGAGTCCCTCAACATTCACGTATGTATGTAGACACACATTCACTCATTCATTCAATAAGTGTTAGAACAGCTTCCCTATATCTCACTCTAATCTCTTCTCTGATTCTCTCACAGATCTCGTCTGAAAAAAGTTTGAACTCTCTAAATCTGTCTGAAAGAAATATCTTTCTTGTTATTTTATTTTATTTAGTTTGTCACTCAATTAGAATGTAATCTTGACAAGGATTTCATAGTTTCTTTGGTACTCAGTCTCTAATACTCAGAACAGACCTGGGAACTTAATGAATATTTTCAATGTATTAAATTAAATATTTTCTAAATAACTCTTCTGCTTTATTCACTATGCTTAGGCTGAGACCAATTAGTGAAAACAATAGCAATATCTTTTCCATATAGAACACCAATTATTTTTGTAAATCGAATGTCTTTTTTCATTCTGCATGAGAATAATAATAAACACACTGTGCAGAGATTTAATTACTCTCTTTCTGAAAAGACTGTGTATTATGCATTGTGTCTTGGAACTTAGGCATGGACTCAGCATTCATAGATCCTAACTGTTTTGAATTTCCTTTTCCTGATGGACCTTTGGTTTGGATTTATTTTCTAGTCTCATGTTGGGTCAGAAAAATCCTGGGGAGTTTTCTGTGTTCTAGGTCTTGTGGCCTGAGCTGACTTCACTGTTTTTATTCTTCCTTGATAGCCTGCCTTACACTTGGTGATAATGCACATTTATTGGCAGTGAACTCAAAACACGTGTATTCTTTCCACTAACAGGGTACCAGATAAGCAAATCCTATATAATTTTGCAGCTGGAGCAAGGAAATGAGCTGTGGCAAGAAGGAAGAGAATTTCTTCAAGACCAGATTCCAGGTAAGCAACAGGGTCCTGTGCTCTAATAGGAGGAGGTGCTTTGTCAATAAACAATATCAGTTGAATATTAATTAGTGGTTTTATTAAATGAGTGATAATTTCTAAAATGTAGTAAACTTTCACAGGCTGACTCTTCCTGATACCCCTGTGAAGACTATCCCTCTGTTTACCTGATAGCTCATCTCCATTTTAACTCTTTTCACATTTTAATTTTAAAAATCTTTTCTAATTGCTGACACTATACAATCTATTTCTTCTATTCAAGTAGTTTCTTCATTTGACACACTTGCCACATCTAAGTGTCAATTTTTGAAAAAAAGTAAATGGGCCTTGGGCCTTTTCAAACAATTTTATTACCATAATACCAATGTAACAATTTATTTTTCAATTATTTCAGACAGGGAAAGTGCCCTTAAGAAAAAACACATGATATCCATGCATCCTGTCATCAGAAAAGATGCATCCACCAGTATGACAATGGTAAGTTTTATAGCTGTGTACCCCAGTCATCTAAGTTAAAGACATGGTAATAGGTTAATTTAGTAATGAATCACAATCACCTGACTGTAATTAGGCTGGCATTAAGTGCTTTCTAAGCAAAAAAAAATTGGATACTTTGAATTTAGTGAATGAATTGACCTGTGTTCTAAACCATAACATGAGATCTATAAAATAGAACAAGTGAATATACATTGCTCATGCCCAGACACTGAAAGATATTGATATCATCACAATTAATGCAATAACTCTGCAGTTGGGATCTTTTTTTTTTTTTTTTTGAGACAGAGTCTTGCCGTGGCCCAGGCTGGAGTGCAGTGGCACGATCTCAGCTCACTGCAGGCTCTGCCCCCTGGGGTTCACGCCATTCTCCTGCCTCGGCCTCCCGAGTAGCTGGGACTACAGGGGTCCGCCACCCCGCCCGGCTAATTTTTTTTTTTTATTTCTTAGTAGAGACGGGGTTTCACTGTGTTAACCAGGATGGTCTCAATCTCCTGACCTTGTGATCCTCCCGCCTCGGCCTCCCAAAGTGCTGGGATTACAGGCGTGAGCCACCGCGCCCGGCCTGCAGTTGGGATCTTACAGAAGAGATCATATCTGTGTCTGCAGGAGATAATGTGTATGCAAGTGTCAATCGAGAAAAATGACGAGACAAGTCTCAATCATTTTAGGAGATTTATTTGCCAAAGTTAAGGACATGCACCCAGGGGACAGGTGTATGCATTTCTCCAAAGATGATTTTGAAGGCTCCAAATTTAAAGGGGAAAGGGTGGGATATTGAGAAGTACATAATTTTCATGTAAAGGGTGGGTAGAAAAAATAGTCATTCATGCATTTTTCTGGCTCAGTGAATCTGGATTTTTTTACATAAGATGATATAAACAAATGAGGCAGAGGAATAATGGAGGAAAGCTGCATTTTACATAAGACAACATAGGCAAATGGGGCAGGAAAACAATCAGATATGCATTTGTGTCAGGTGAACTGGGGATGACTGCACCTGTAAAGAGAAGCTATCAGTTTGTATTGCCATGGTGTAATTTTAACAGCTAATGAGGAATTTCCTTGTGGGCAAAATATGGGGGGTGGGGCGTGTAGCTTTTCATCTTGTAGCCATATTATTTAGGAACCAGAAGGGGAAGGCAGGTTTGTATGACCCAATTCCCAGCTTGATTTTTCCCTTTGGTTAAATGAGTTTGGGGTCCCAAAATTTAATTTCCTTTCACGCAAGTAACATTGGAAAGATTTCAACTGGGGTCTACCACTGAATGGTTGGTCTAGGATTCAAAGGTAGTGAAATGAATATATAGATGTATATGGGTAAACCATTAAGACTTTTAATCTTTGTCCCCAAAGGAGAACTCTCTCATTCTGGAGGATCCTTTTGAATGTAATGATTCAGGAGAAGATTGCACTCACAGTTCCACAATAACTCAGTGTTTGTTAACTCATAGTGGAAAGAAAACCTATGTCAGCAAACAGTGTGGAAAATCCCTTAGTAATTAGTTGTCCCCTAAACCACATAAACAAATTCACACTAAAGGTAAATCACATCAATGTAATCTATGTGAAAAGGCCTATACTAATTACTTTCACCTTAGACAGCACAAGATGACTCACACTGGAGAGAGGCCATATGCATGTCATCTATGTGGAAAAGCCTTCACTCAGTGTTCTCACCTTAGAAGACACGAGAAAACTCACATGGGAGAGAGACCGTATAAATGTCATCAATGTGGGAAAGCTTTTATTCAATCCTTTAACCTTCGAAGACATGAAAGGACTCACCTTGGAAAAAAGTGTTATGAATGTGATAAAAGTGGGAAAGCCTTTAGTCAAAGCTCTGGCTTTAGAGGAAACAAAAGAATTCACACTGGACAGAAACCACATACTTGTCTTCTATGTGGGAAGGCCTTCAGTCTGTCTTTTGACCTTAGGTGATATGAGAAAACACGGACTGGAGAAAAGCGATATGAATGCCATTTATGTGGGAAAGACTTCAGTCAATGTACTAATCTTAAATAGCATCAGAAAATTCACCCCAGAGAGAAAATTATAAACTTCTTCAGAACATATTCTGACTTTAGATGACATGGTGTTAGGAATGCGGAAGAGACTTCAGCTGTAATTGTAGCATCTAAACATGCCAAAGGACTCTACATTTTGAAGAAATACTGTAATCAACATGGAAGATACTTCGGTTACCTTTATTCTTCAGTCCACATCAACAAATTCATATGGAAGAGAAATTGTATGACATGTATGTACCAAAGACTTGTTAGTGATCTGATCATATATGACATGAGAGAGCTGAAACTGTCAACATAATAAACTAAAAGTCTTCAGCAACAGCTTTAGCTTAAAACATGTGGGACTTTCAGGTAGAGAATCTCTAACTCTGCATTCAGTGCGAAAATGTTTTTATTTACAATTTATTGTCAAATGACATAAGAAAACTTTACTTGGATGAACCCTTTATTTGTATTTTCTGCGAATAAACATTCGGCCAAGCCCCAGGCTTGATGTTCACAAGAAAACAAAGTGATAAAATGCTGTTAAATGGAAAATAAGAGAGGAAAGCCTTTATAAGCTAAATAAGAAGGGAAAGTTTTTCCAAGGGCAGTGAATTCTCTTGGAATACCAAATACTTCTTACTGGAGAAGTTATGCAATGAAAAATCATGAGAAAGCCTTCCTTCATAGAGCAACACTTGTGGCACATGTGAGATTTCACACTGGACAAAACATGGTTAGCATCTTGAAAGGAGAAAATTCTTTAGTGGTAATTCATTTCTTAGTTGACATTGTTTCTCACATTGAGGAGCTATCAAACTTGAAAATCACTGTGGAGAAATCTAATAGATTTCTCATCAGAAAAGTGAGTCAAGAAGGTGGACCTCTAGAAAAAACTCTTAACACATACTTTAGCAAAATAATTCAGAAATTTGAGAAAATGTCTATTCACAAAAATGTGGCATGTAAATGTATAATAGCAAAGTGACCAGGGAATAAATTGAATGCAGAATTATATAAGAAATCTCATTAAACTTTTCCAAAAGGTCAACACAAATATTGAAAGAATACAATCGGTTGTTGAAAAAACTTAGTATGTTGGTGAAGTCCTTGCTTCATTTATGCAGCCCTAACAAATCGGTTTGTATCTGCACTCCTTGGCTGAGATTCTTGGTTGAGATTCTACCCCAACTTCTGAGTCTCCCCAGTCTTCAACAGCTCTTTCCTCACAGCTCACCTCCCTTTACTTCAGTGTCTACTAAAACCACTTGTTTCCATCCAACCCTCGAGTTGACACACCAGGGATCTTCAGCCCCACTTGCCAGATTTCTCAGTGTGTCATTGCATAGATTTAGCAGGGAAATGGAGGCTGTATCAAAGACACTTAGTATATGCATTTGGGTGTCCCCGGCCCTTGCCTCTGTCTCTGAGCAGTTACCTGGGATCAGAGAATAAGGCAGCTCTTCTCTTCTATCCCTCAGAAGGCTCTTGAAGTTTTGTCCCTGGAGAGTCTCTAACTGGAGGTAGCAGTTCATCTCATGACACCCCACATTTTATTCAGGTAAGTCCTGAGTTATTACACAGAGACAGACACAGCTGTGCTCCTTTTACTGCAGTCCAGAAGATAAAATACCAGCATGATAAAACAGTCGAACCTCTCAGCCACCTTGCAAGCCTTTCCTATATTTGATTCAATGTACATTTCCCGAAGCAAAATGAAAGTTCTCACAGAGGGGACCTCCTCTGCCTTGTCCTCAGAATTGGAAAATGTATTGTCCATCAAGGAGCCTCAATACTGAACCTAAAACTCAAGAGAAAATGTTTCCTGAATATCAAGTGGGATGACTTGAAATTTTGCCAAACAGGCACAATCTTAATACAATAGGCCTTACTAAGGCTAAATGGCCTTATCCATGGTTGAAATTGACACATCATTATATTAAAAAATCTCCACAAGTGATTGATTTTACTCTGCAGCCAGGGTTTATGTCAAGTGTGAGGATAATGAGCAAGAAATTCAAGCCCTTGGCAAACTGGTTGGAGAGGCAAGGACTGTATCCAGACAGAGCTCATATCATTATTTATTGTTTAATCTATTTAATTAAATATGTAATTTACTCACAAACTGTGGCTGACATTATATTTACTCCTGAGCCACATTAAGATGTACTATTTGTGCTGTGAAATTCTACGGGATTTGACAAATGCATGGTGGCAGATCTCCAGCCATTATTAAAGCATAACACAGAATGCTTCTTTTATTCAAGTTCGTCTTCCCTCCACATAGAAGGAATCAATTGACTTTTGTATACTGATTTTTGAATTTGCTTCTTTATTTCCATCTTCTTTAATTAAAGCACAAGATATCGTACTCAATTTCCATTTGATCTTCCAAAAGAAAAGTACTGAATAATCTACACCTGAATTTCAGTGAGTCAGACTCAGGTCCACCGCTAAGGCCAAACGTCCTGTGCTGCCACCTCATGGCCGGCAGAGGGCAATGAAACCCATCTTTCTGGCCACGCAGGGCGCATGCGCGATCTGCCTCCCTCAGCGGGCCGGGTCTCCAGGGAGGACCTGAGTTTTCTTTACCCATGGTCAAGGAAGCGCCATCGCCCTGGTTTTGGGGCTGGGGCCTCCAGGGAGGTTCCTGTAGGGGCGTTGGAGAGGCCACTCTTTTTGCAAGGCCTGAGACGGCAGGCTCTGCGCAGGCCGCCCTATTCCGCTCCCTCAGGGTGTCAGTATCCTCCTGAGGCCGGATACCCCCGCTGGGCTCGGAGCATCCTCAGTGCTGCCCTCCCAGAGCCCCGCAGAGGCTGAGGTGGCGCAGGGGACCCCTGGCTCCGCGAGAAGCGGCGGCAGCGAGGGCTGGAGGACCCGGGCTCTGGGGCTCCGGGGCGTCTGGCCTGGGTGGGACTGAGCCCATCCAGGGACTGGGACTCCGGGCTTCTGGTGTGGGTGGATCCGGTGCAGGCTCAGGACCAAGTCCCTCTCCTTCCACCAAGGAGCGCCCAGAGGCCGGCAGGAGCTCCAGGTTCACCTCCTCCTCCTCCGGGTGTTTACTTTTCCTTTATTTCTGTGAGGCCAGAAATTGGCGCCATCCTTCACATAGGTGAATCGGGACCCTAACACTCATTACCTCAGGTTTATTGTTATTGCCATTAACAGTGTTGGTGGCATTATCACTAAGATCATCATTGTTGTTATTATTGTCATTCATGATTATTAGCAGATGTGTTCATCATTTTATCTCACTATGTTTTTTGTTGTTGTTTTTTTTTTTTTTTTTTTTTGTGATTGGTTTTGTATGACGTTGAGTTGAGCTTCTTTAATCTTGACCAGTGTTGTCAGATTTCTGAAGAGCATTCCGGAGGATAACTCCTGGCTTTCAGCGCAGCCACAGAATTTCGTGGGCACAGGAGAACACCTAGAATATTCCCCTTTCATTGCACAGCAGCTTTGGGAAATAGTGGCTGCCTGGCTCTGAGATGAGGTAGAAAAGACTGGATACTGGGGCAAGTATAGCACCTCCACTGGTGTTTTTATGAAGCTAAGGGCACTGTCTCCCACGTAGACTTAGAATAAAATCTGATGGCTCTAAAGGGCCATGGCTGCCCTTCCTGGGACCTCCTGGGAATCTTTAAACCTTCTATGATTCCTGGAGTAGGTAGGTTGCCAAGTCTGTGCCTCATATGGTAGCACCAGTCTTTTCTGGGCCAACAAGGGCACTTAGAATGTTTCCAGAAGTTCAGGCATGCTGTCTCTGTTCCTCCCTTCTGTTCAATGGCAATTCACTGGCTGGCATAGAACATCCTGCAGAAGGTTGGGCTTGGGTGACTTCCTGGCCAGCCTTCCCAGGCAGTCACCTTTGAAAAACTTGAAGAGACTCACAGAGGCCATTCACTGGTATTTCATGACTGCAAGTGGGGTTTCTGGATCCTTGAGTTTGCTTAGAATATTTGAATGGCTCTGAATGGCCAAGAAACCCTCCCTGTTCTTAGAAGCTTCCAAAAGCTATTACTCGGCCTCTGAAGAGACTTTTAAATTTTTTCAAGTACATTTGGGCATAGGAAACTTTTCCAGGTCTAGCTGAGTCAGCTCAGGTCGAGTCCTGAAAAACTGGTGGGTATTGGGAGATCTCATCTTACGAAAGAGCAATTGATAGCAAAGCTGGGTCTCCAGGACAGCTGTGTGTGTGTATGTCTGTAGAACATGCCTTTTAGTCATCTTTGGTAACTGAACACCATTTGTAAATGGATAAACTATATTCATTGCTGTACAATAATGAAAAATCCATATTAACAATGGCAGTAATAAAAATATTGATGATACTAACAGGAATGATGATCATCATGATACTAGTACTAATGGTTTTAATACTGATAATAATACTAACCCTATGGACTTGGGACATATAAGTTTTCCATAAGTGGATAATAGGCATAAATATTTGGCTGCATAGGGTTATTTCAAGTCCCAAAAAGCAAGGATGAACATCTAGAATGAGAGGAAAAACAATCTGGAGGTTGGTATGTGCACACCTGGGGACTCCTGTGTTAACTTCTGGTGTTTCAGCCTAAGAGGAAATGTTAATATAACCCTGGTCCTGGAACACCATGCTGACCAACACCTACCAGCTTTCAGGAGATAAGACAGCTGGCTGATGGGGCAGGGATTCAGAGAAGGCACGGGTCCAGACCTGCACATGTTGCCCAGTGGCAGAGTTCATCACAAGCAATAAGCCCCAGGACAATGTCATTCCCAGCCACCTGGCTGTCATCTGCTCTTTCATGGCCCCTGTCTTCTGGTACCTCTAGGCACTGGCATGTCCTCTAGAGGCTATAGGAGGGCATGATACTCAGTACTGTCCCACCTGCAGGAGGCAAGAAAGATGGAAACAGCTAAATACCATGGCTTCTGGATTTTTTTTTTTTTGGTGGGCATGGCATATTTTGCATTTGCTTTAATAATGGTGTAACCCAGTCAGTGGCTTTCAATACAGCTCTAGATTTCTGTGGACACCTGTAGAAATTTTGACAATTTCCAGAAGGTCACAAGTTCTTGGAGGAGTTTTTCATGAGTTCTTTGACTGAAAAGGTGGTTCAAAGAGCTTCTATACTGACTTAGAAAATGTTGCAGAGGCCAGGTGCGGTGGCTTACGCCTGTAATCCCAGCACTTTGGGAGGCCAAGGCAGGCGGATCATAAGGTCAGGAGTTTGAGACCAGTCTGGCTAACATGGTGAAACCCGCTCTCTACTAAAAAATACAAAAATTAGCCAGGCATGGTGACACGCACCTGTAATCCCAGCTACTCAGGAGGCTGAGGCAGGAGAATCGCCTGAACCTGGGAGTTGGAGGTTGCAGCGAGCCAAGATTGCGCCACTGGACTCCAGCCTGGGTGACAGAGTGAGGTTCTATCTCAAAAAAAAAAAAAAAAAAAAAAAAAAAAAAAAACAAAGGAAAAAGAAAATGTTGCAGACACTCTGGTGAACGGGTAGGCCCTCTCCTGCCACTCCAGGTAAAAGTTTCTTGGCCACAAACCTGATTTAGCAATATCCTTTGTTAGGTGGGTAACAGCCATTCATGACCTATCCAAGCATGGAGGGGGAATTTGACTTAGAAAACTTTTAGGTGGACTAGTTGGTGAAAGAAAGTGCATTCTAGGGCTCAGAGGCCTACACATAGAGTTGCTATCACATAAAGCGTATGTATGAATTATTTCTGAGTCCATGGCAAGATGAGGGTGCACTTCATCAGTCTCCTATGCTGGTATGAATAGGTACTTGCCTGAAAAATAAAAGAATAATTCAGGAAGCCCATTCTTTTACAGGACACCAGGCAGTATAGTAGGAGTCCTGGGGTTGCTGTGGTATTTATGTTTTAAGGTTGCCTTTTAATCATCTTCAGCAAATTCAACAGTCTTCAGGAACATAAAAAAAATTATTCAACATTGCATAAAAACTACCACAAATATATCCATGATAAAGAACTGTACCAATATAATAATAACATTAATAACAATCATAATGGTGATGATATAAATGTCAATTTAATGAAGAGAGTAATAAAAAAGCAGATATTTAAGAACATATTCCTGTAAGCCTGTGACAATGTTCCCATACAAGCCCTCATGTTATTGATTAGAAGGAGAAGCTTAGGGCTACATCTTGAAATATCTTCTGTGATGGCAAAGAAGAGTGGCAGTAGGGAGAATAATTCTGAGCCACATGAGAGCATGGGCAAAAGTGGAGATACCTGTGCCACGTGGAAATATATTACAAATGGACTATGGCAAAGGGTCTGGCCAGAGTCTTGCCTGACACAGGTCATATAAAAGCCTTCAGTAGTTCACCCCAAGAAATATCTAGTCCAGGCTGTAGATGAGAGACACTGGCAGACAGATCCACACCCGCCTCCTGAGTCCCAGAAGTCTGGTATGCATCGAACATTAAGCCCCTAGCCTACTGAGACTTCACCTCCCAGCTGGTCTTCTGCCATCTGATTCTTGAGCCCCATCACGTTAGTGTCATCTCCATACTGGAATTGCCAACAATGTCTGATGGAGGGTTTCACCCTGGGTACTTGGTACCAGCAATGGATGAAATACCAGACGGGAGGCTCCAGGGCTTCCATAGAAGACACATTCTAAAGTTACTCAGGTGATCAAATGGCCATCTCAGAGATTTTCAATAGAACTGCAGCATTTTGTGAATACCTGAGTGAATGCAGAAAATATCCAGAGGCATGGGCATTCTGGGAAGCTCCCTGTGTAAATCAAATACAAGGAATATCTACTTCTGTGCTCAAAAGCTAACTTAGAGAAAAAAAAAGTGAGATGCTGGCAGAAGGCAAATAACTCCACTTTAGTTCTCAAGAGAAAAATGGTTCTTTAACCTCTGAGTTTATTTAGAAAAATTTTGGAGCCTCAGGAAGACCGAGTATATCATTCCTGATATTTCCAGGACAGATTGGACTGCTTAGGCCTTTGAGAATGTTCTAAGTCCTCTCAGGTTTCCATGGGAGACTGTAACTCTACTCCTAGAGCTCACACCACCCCCAAGCAAGCTCATTGTTTTCTAAATATTCCAAGGAAGCCCATCCAGGTTATGCCTGTATTGGTGAGTTTCACCTTGGACTGGCAGGAGAAGACTGAGAATGATACATCCTGAGTTCACTTGGTAAAGGTAGGGGAGCCAAGAAGTCCAGATCTGGAGAGCATCTGGAACACCAGATGGCAGAAGGACAGTAAGGAGGTAAAGTCAGCTATGGAGTTGGAGCTTCATGTTTACTGCATATAGGATTCTGAGTTCCAGGACTGATGGGCTAGTGGGGATCAGAGATGCATCTTCTTTGCAGGGAACCAGGCCAAACCAGCCATCTGGTTGGACTACTGAAAGCTTTTGTGTGCCCAGTGGTAGGCAGGACACAAACAAGAGTCCCTTCACCTCTGGCTGGTAATTCTTGATGAGAGAGGTTTGCACACAAGTGTTCATATTAACCCATGGTCTCCTGTGGCTTGCTTTTCTTTCACCTCCTGTTTTTGATGTTTGCCATCATGGAACACACTTCATAGAGAAATTCTTTGACTGTGACTCCAAATTACACAAGGAGGACCCAATTTGTGAAGTTTTCATATATTTAGGAGAATCTCCATATTAATTTTTATATCCTTATGTTCATATTGTCACCAGTATTAAAATTTGTACTATTTAGGTCATTGTGTTCATTATCATGATTATTAATTATTTTTCATTTATCATTTCTTTTTATTGGTTAATTTTTGTGGCAGCTGTTATATAACAATCACCAGAGTTTCTCTATTCATGAAAGATGTCCAAGTTAATGAAGAAAACTAGGAGTGTTACTTTACAGGTATGTAAATACAGATAATCTTGGCTGAACTGTTGCTATATTGTCTGGTGGCACTTTGAAAGTGAAGACTCTTGTATTATTCTAAATGACCTCTGGAGACAGAAACTGTCTCATGATTGCAGGGATGACTTGAGAAGGCATCCTGAGTCTATACAGAAATGCAGAAGCACTTCCATGATCTAAACAACCTATGTGAAGGCCTGAAAGCCAAAGCAAGTTCCTCTTATTACAAAGCTGTCCAACAAAATGTTTTCCAAGTAACACTGGAGGTCCATCAGTCACTCTTCCTGGTCTGGAAATGCCAGAAATGTCCTCCTTGGTCCTTCTGAGAGTTGAGATCTTTTCAAAATCACCTCAAGAGCCACAGAACCACTCCATCCTTCCTGAAATTGCAGGATGACTCTTCTTTTGACCAGAGTCTCAAAAATATATTCGTTGATAGTTTTCATTCCTGGGAGCCACAATTGCTTGCAAAAGATGTGCCAGAGACTACACATTTTCTGTCTCCTCACTTGTCCGGGGAAGACTGAAGTTTTACTGAAACACAGAGATGGGAATCTGACCCTCTGAGCAGCCTCAGGATTTTCTAAGTCTTCCAAGCAGAGTGGAAATACTGGTGAGAACCCATTGCATCCCCTAATGGTCTGGAATCACATAGGATGATGCCTTCAAACAACTCTAGGTGGAGATACATTTTCTGAGATATTCCAAGGAAGAGGGACACAACTGGACCAGATGTTAGGACAACTGAGCATTAAGTGCCTATGTAGTGTTTGCAGCTTAGTGTCCCATGCAGAAGGGGAACCTGGGCCCTGGTGTTAGAATTCAGTGTAATTCTGGGTTCCTGCTTTCCTTCCAGGAAATCCCACTTCCAACTGGATGTCTGGATGAACTACTGAAAGCTGCTGAGTGTCCTGCAGCAGGTGAGCTCTGGCCAGAGCCCAAGGATTAAGGGGGCTCCCTCAGTCTGTGACTGTGAAGAGGAAGCCTGAGGTGTAGCAGGCCCAGGCCCCAGAAGGTAGGGAGGGAGGGGACCTCAGGAGAACACTGAAATCTACAGAATCCCAGGGTCAAGGGGATGATGCGGTGTCCTGGCACTGTCCTTGATGTTCCAAGAGGGGCGAGAATCCATCTCCTGAGTAAAAGCTTCACATGGGGTGAGGAGGGGAGAAGTGAACACAGAGGAAGCAGGGAAGGCCAAGACAGCGACCAGCCTTACAGCAATTTTAACCAGAAATGGACACAGAACCTGGACCCATTACAGAGGTGCAGGCCTAAGACTGTCTCCAGGCGATGCATAGCTCCCTTGTCAGGTTAGCGGGTGCAGGGATTGTGACATCTGCAGGGGTGTGGAAGGCTGGGCAATGAGAGCAGCTTACTGGGCTGGACCAGAAATACTGAACTTCTTTTCCATCAGTGAAATCCGCTTCCAGGTCAGAAAAAACTGCAAGTTCTAGAGTGGCAGGGCCTAGGAGGAGGTCAGGGCCTGAGCCTTCCTGGTTTGACGCCCCCCCGCCACCCCATGTGTTTCTGGGTCTGTCCTCACTTCCACCCAGTGGATCCTGAGTCTCCTCCTTTGAGTCCCTGCGAGTGTGTTGTGTGCAGTGGGGCCGGGCTGCTTCATCCACTGCGCGTTAAATGTTTCCAATACTTTCCGGCCAAAGCTTAGAGTTGTCAGACGACTGACTGAATGTTGACTTGGTTCCTTGTGGAACAGAGTAATAGCTATTGAAGTTTAAGGTCACTTTTCTGCGTGGATGGTGAGGAGGCAGGATGTCCAGGCATAACTGCCCTCAGGCCTGGAGGGTGGTGGAGGTCACCATGGGCGGTGGGTGGATCTGGAACCTCTGTGGTTCTAGACTTTCAAATACTTCATTTTTTCTTTTGTAGTTTTTGTTTGTTGCCTGTTTTTTTACAATGGGAATTGGAGTGTAAGATACCAAACTCACCCTGTGGGGAACATGGATTTTCACAACAGCAACCACAGAGTGTGGTTTCCATTTCTTTTTTTTTTTTTTTTTTTTTTTTTTTGAGACGGAGTCTTGCTCTGTCCCCCAGGCTGGAGTGCAGTGGCGCATCTCGGCTCACTGCAAGCTCCGCCTCCCGGGTTAACGCCATTCTCCTGCCTCAGCCTCCCGAGTAGCTGGGACTACAGGCGCCCGCCAACATGCCCGGCTAAAGTTTTTGTATTTTTAGTAGAGACGGGGTTTCACCGTGTTAGCCAGGATGGTCTCGATCTCCTGACCTCGTGATCCGCCCGCCTCGGCCTCCCAAAGTGCTGGGATTACAGGCTTGAGCCACCGCGCCCGGCTGTGGTTTCCATTTCTATTCCCTGTTCATGTGGGAGGCAGAGAAGGAAATCAGGTGCTCAGGTCCAGGGACATCACAGGACTAGGACATGTGCAGTGAGGGTGGAAGGCAGAGGCATTGCTTTAGGAGAATAAAATTACTGCATGCACACACATATGTATGTATATGGATGTATGTACACAAACATGCATATTTATAGATTCTGTTCTCCCTCTGTATATATAATTTTCTTTGTTTCACAGTTGATATGATTTCTAAATTTAAATACCTTTGAGACAAATGTGAATTGTGAAGGGATTTAAAAATGTCAGTGAAAAATGAAATTAAAAATAAAAATATAAATATAAACTTTATTTCTCAATATAAGCTCTACTGAGGTCAAGACACTCCATTAAGGGATGATCCCAGCCATCCAGTCCATTGCTAAAGAACTGAGGGTAACGGGAATTTAACCGTGTCAATGCAGTCTTCTATTATTAACTAAAGAAAAATGGGTGCCCTTTACAGTTATTTTAAGATTAGGGAAAAAAAGGTCAGAAAAAAACAAATCAGGTCTGTAATGTTGATGCCTAATAATTTTCCATGAAAACTCTTGCAAAATTACCCATGTTTGATGAGAGAAAGGAACAGAAGTGTTGTGGTGCAGAGGGACTCTCTAGTGGAGCTTTACAGGGCACTTTTCTGAAAAAGTATTTGCTAATTTTCTGTAAGAACTCTCCTAGTAAGCAGATGTTATGGTGCTTTGATCCTACAGAAAGTCAACAAGCAAAATGCCTTGAGCATCCCCAAAACCTCCATGACTTTTGCTTTTGAGAAGTTTGCTTTTGCTTTGACTGGACCACTTCTACCTCTTGGTAGCCATTGCTTGAATTGTGCTTTGTCTTCAGGATCTTATTGAGAAAGCCAGCTTCACTCCCTGTTATAATTCTTCAAAATAATGCTTCAGGATCTTGATTCTGCTTGTTCAAAATAGTCACTAATAGCTCTGCTTTTGTCCACTGCTGATCTAGGCACAAGGGTATTTGGGAATCATCAAATGTAAAGTTTCTCAACTTTCACGTTATAGTCAGTATTGTGTAAGCTGAACCAATTGAGATGTCTGTGGTGTTGGCTATAATATCTCTTGTTAATTGTCAATCCTCCTCAATTAGGGCATAGAAATGATTTTTTTTTCTCAAAAATTGGTATGGATGTCCCTCCTCTGTGGGCGTCATCTTCAACATTGTATTATCTCTTCTTAGAATAAGGTATCCATTTGTAAATGACTGATTCTTCAGGTCATTTTTCCCATAGACTTTTCAAAAAGAATAATTTATTTCACCATTTTTTGTACCCCAGCTTCACCATAAATTTGATGTTTGTTCTTGCTTCAGGTTTGGCAGAATTCACGTTGCTGTCATAGAGGGGCTCTTTTCAAACAAATGTCTTAAATCTTGTTCAGATATGTTAAAACAGGGCCAGGCACGGTGGCTCACACCTGTAATCCCTGCATTTTGGAAGGTTAGAAAAAATAAAGTTTTTTAAAATTTTATTTTATTTCATTTTAAGTTCTGGGATACATGTGTAGGATGTGCAGGTTTGTTACATAGGTAAATGTGTGCCATGGTGGTTTGCTGTACCTATCAACCCATCACCTAGGTATTCAGCCCACATGCATTAGCTATTTATCCTGATGCTCCCCCTCCCTACTCACCTCCAGACAGGCTCCAGTGTGTGTTGTTCCCCTCCCTGTGTCTATGTTCTCTCATTGTTCATCTCCCACTTATAAGTGAGAACATGTGTATTTGGTTTTCTGTTCCTGCATTAGTTTGCTGAGAATAATGGCTTCCAGCTTTATCCATGTCCCTGCAAAGGACATGATCTCATTCCTTTTTATGGCTGCATAGTATTCCATGGTATATATGTATCACATTTTCTGTATCCAGTCTAACATTGATGGGCATTTGGGTTGATTCCATGTCTTTGCTATTGTGAATAGTGCTGCAATGAACATATGCACGCATGTATCTTTATAATACAAGAATTTATATTCCTTTGAGTATATACCCAGTAATCGGATTGCTGGGTCAAATGGTATTTCTGATTCTAGGTCTTTGAAAAATCACCACAGTCTTCCACAGTGGTTGAAATAACTTACATTCACACCAACAGTGTAAAAGTGTTCCTATTTCCCCACAGTCTCACCAGCATCTGTTGTTTTCTGACTTTTTAATCATCACCATTCTGACTGTCATGAGATAGTATCTCATTGTGGTTTTGATTTGTATTTCTCTAATGATCAGTAATGTTGGGCTTTTTTTTCATGTGTTTGTTGGCTGCATAAATGTCTTCTTTTGAGAAGTGTCTTTTCATCAGAGTCTTGCTCTGTCACTCAGGGTGGAGTTCAGTGGCACAATCTCGGGTCACTGCAACCTCTGCCCCCCAGCTTCAGGCAATTCTTCTCTCTCAGGCTCCTGAGTAGTTGGGATTACAGGCCCCCATCACCACACCCAGCTAATTTATTGTATTTTCAGTAGAGACGTGGTTTCACCAGCTTGGAAAGGCTGATACTGAACTTCTGGCCTCAAGTTATCTGCCCACTTCACCCTCCCAAACTGCTGGGATTACAAGCATGGGTCGCTGCACCTAGCTTTTTCCCACTTTTATATAGGGTTGGATTTTTTATAGTTTTGGGTTTTACGTTTAAGTCTTTAATCCATTTTCAGTTCATTTTTGTATAAGGTATAAGGAAGGGGTACAGTTTCAGTTTTCTGCTTATGTCTAGCCAGTTTTTCAAGAACCATTTATTATTAAATAGGGAATCCTTTCCCCATTGCTTGTTTTCATCAAAAATAAAATGGCTGTAGATGTGCAATCTTATTTCTGATATCTCTATTCCATTCCATTGGTCTATGTGTCTGTTTTGTACCACTACCATGCTGTTGGGTTACTGTAACCTTGTAATATAGTTTGAAGTCAGGTAGCATGATGCCTCTAACTTTGTTATTTTTGCTTAGGATTGTCCTGGGTATATGGGCTCTTTTTCCTCTCCATATGAATTTTGAAGTAGTTTTTTCTAATTTTGTAAAGAATGTCCATGGTAGTTTATAGGAATAGCATTGAATCTATGAATTACTTTGGGAAGTATGGCCATTTTCATGATATTGATTCTTCTTACCCATGAGCATGGAATGTTTTTCCATTTGTTTGTGTCTTCTCTTATTTCCTTGAGTAGTGGTTTGTAGCTCTCCTTGAAGAGGTCCTTCACTTGCCTTGTTAGCTGTATTCCTAGGTATTTTATACTCTTTGTAGCAATTGTAAATGTGAATTCATTTGTGATTTGGCTCTCTTCTTGTCTATTGTTGGTATATAAGAATGCTTGTGATTTTTGCACACTGATTTTGTATCTTGAGACTTTACTGAAGTTGCTTATAAGCTTAAGAATCTTTCGGGCTGAGATGATGGGATTTTATAGATATAGGATCATGTCATCTGCAAACAAAGACAGTTCAACTTCCTCTTTTACTATTTGAGTATGCTTTATTTCTTTCTCTTGCCTGATTGCCTTGGCCAGAACTTCCAGTACTATATTGAGTAGGAGTGGTGAGAGAGGCCATCCTTGCCTTGTGCCAAATTTCAAACGGAATGCTTCTAGTTTTGCCTATTCAATATGATATTGGCTGTGGGTTTGTCATAAATGGCTCTTATTATTTTGAGGTATGTTCCATCAACACCTAGTTTCATGAGGTTTTTAACATAACGGAATATTGAATTTTTATCAAAGACCTTTTCTGAGTCTACTGAAATAATCATGGGGTTTTTGTCTTTAGTTCTGTTTACGTGATGAATTACATTTATTGATTTGCATATGTTGAACCAGCCTTGGACCAAAGGGATGAAGCTGACTTGATCTTGGTGGATAAGCTTTTTGATATATTGCTGGATTTGGTTTGCCACTATTATATTGAGAATTTTTGCATCAAAGTTTATCAGAAATATTAAAGTCTAGTAAATACATTGAAAATAATAACAGACTGATTAAAAGACTAAATAATATGAATCCTAAGTGTTCTCACAACTGATTTATAGAGTAAAAGCATTGTCAAACCAAATGAGCTTGGCCAAAAACTGCACAGAGTCTGAGATGTTGTCTGAACTTCCAGTTACTCATTGTGAGGTGGACCTGCAGTAACTATATTTGGTGCAAAATTTCATGTTGATGGAAACTGAGATGTCCCGCAGTCTCAGAGGGACAGAATTCTGGTATATCTCCCTTTGGCCTATGAGGAATGAAGATCTAGGCTCTGAGGGTTTTGTCAAAATTTATAAGATGTAAGAAATGGGGACGTATTTAGGCCATGAGGCAAGGCCTAGAGGTGTAAAGAAACAGCTTCTGACTCAGGGCTCATGAAGTCAGGATAGTGTCAGAGGTGATGGTGGAGTGAGCATAGTACAGTCTTTGGAACCATTCCTTACCCTTATTTCTTCATAGGCCAGATATGCTCAACAAGGGGGCACCTCGGGCCAGATGAACAGAGTCCTGAAGAGACAAAGGGGCAATCCTGAGGAAGAGACTTGACAGGGAGGAAGGAGCTACCATTTTCACTCCTGAGAAAACTCCTCCTCCCTAGTAAACCATAGGATTTTCCTTGGTCCCAGTGAGGGTTTTCCTGAGTGAAAAGAAAAGACAGAACAAGAGACTGATGTGTTATCTGTTTCCACTAACTGCAGTGATTCTGAAACTTTGGGGGACAGGAGAATTATCTTCAGAATCATGAGCAATCCAGATGCCATGGTTTCACACAAGACACTGGAAGTTCTTGTCTCTGGGGGGTATACACTAGGCATTGATATTCGTTAAAGCTCATTCACTGATTACAAAGTGAGACAGCTAAATACTCTGCTGCAGGTTTTACTAATGGCATTTTACTTCACACACAATTCACTTGTCTTCAGCACAAAGACCTCTTGGTTCCATGCCTGTGGACACACTGTAACTGGGTATTCGCAATTCATTCTTCTGGATGTAAAAGAGGACATAGGCTTGTTGACTCAGGACAGAAGTGATGCCAGAGGCAGTGACCTCGGCATCATCCATTATAAAGGCCATCATCCACTGGCCTTCTTGAGTTTGACATAAGAGAAGTAATGTCCATTGTGACAACTCCACCCAGTATGGACCAGCACAGGATAGAGGACATAGACAAGAGGTCCTGTGTTCTGCCGAGACATATATAGCTGCATGTCAAGGCACTCAGGATACTGCACATTCTTGGCAAGTTTGTTGCCTGTGACATCGGAGAATCTCTTCAATACAAGGATGAGGACCTTGGCAGAAGTATGTAAAGTTAACGTCTTGGAGGCAGGCGCCTCTGGAGACAAAGACCACAGTGGTAGGCATTCTCTCCATTGAGTTCTTTGGGCTTCACCAACTGTTCCAAAGCTTGCTTCACACTCTGAGCTGCCTGGATATCCAGGACAATGTCCAGGTAAGGGTCAAAGGTGTCTGAAATGCCCTGGCAGTGGAGACACTTGATTTAAGATCTCCAGTCCCCTCCAAATATTTGTTGGATGATGGTGGTGTCCTTAGAGTGTTGATCTACCTGCTTGTGCCCGGGAAGTCATGCCTTTTTCATGGCATCCACAGTGAACATCAGAAATTCATGGGCCTCTTCCTGCTTGCCTCTATGGAAGCCAGTGGCCAATGCCTGTGAGGGCTGGATGACATAGCCAGGATGGTGGAGGGCCCGTGTGATGTGAGCTTGCATAGTACAGAGAATGCAGCACTTGTGATGATGACAAGTTAGAAAGTGCTCCCGGGACAGCATGTAGTTGGCAAGGAGTGGTGTGAATGTCAGGCACTGCAGGGAAGCATTCACGTAGCAGGTATTTCCCATACTCTGGAGCCCACAAGCTGTCTTGCCACAGGAGCCAAATCATCACAGAGGTCAACACGGGTCTCAGATGACAGTGGTAACTTCTCAGGGAGAGAAGTCCGCTGGATTTCAGCAAAAGCTGCATCTGGCCGAGAAGATGTGAGCTTTGAAAAGTGGTTGAACTGCCACTCACCTCCCAAGTAGGGTGAGTCGTCATCTATGTCGCCTGGAACAAGGATCACAAGGTTTTTCTGCTGGGACCGCAGGTTGCAGAAAGACGCTATCTCTTCCGAGAGAGTCTTGAAATAACCAGCTCTCTGGCCACATCAGCCCTTATATAACTCACCCCCACCAACAGCGAACACCCCACCCACCCATCAGGTGCACGATAAACCAATCCACTATCAGCACTCAATTAAGGAATGAGTCACAGGGTGCGCCCCCTTGCATTCCTGGGAATTCAACAGACACAGCCCACATCATGATTTCTAGAACACCTGAATGAAATTGCTTCTCAGGATGATAGGCATATATAATATGAGTGTAACCGGGTTAGGACAGTGGCCACACAGTTGCCTTATTTTAGTTAAAACAATGTCAGGGAAGAAATCTTTACCTATGAAACCGTGTGTGTGTGTGTGTGTGTGTGTGTGTGTGTGTGTGTG